>NC_064633.1:38995576-39305839 GCF_023864275.1 Schistocerca cancellata | reverse complement strand
CTAGAGGAATATTAAAAGGGAAACATTCCACGTGGGAAAAATATATCTAAAAACAAAGATGATGAGACTTACCAAACAAAAGCGCTGGCAGGTCGATAGACACACAAACAAAAACAAAAATACACACAAAATTCAAGCTTTTGCAACAAACAGTTGCTTCATCAGGAAAGAGGGAAGGAGAGGGAAAGACAAAAGGATGTGGGTTTTAAGGGTGAGGGTAAGGAGTCATTCCAATCCCGGGAGCGGAAAGACTTACCTTAGGGGGAAAAAAGGACAGGTAGGTATACACTCGCGCACACATACACACGTATCCATCCATGTACGTGCGGATGGATATGTCTGTGTGTGCGAGTGTTTACCTGTCCTTTTTTCCCCCTAAGGTAAATCTTTCCGCTCCCGGGATTGGAATGACTCCTTACCCTCTCCCTTAAAACCCAAATCCTTTCGTCTTTCCCTCTCCTTCCCTCTTTCCTGACGAAGCAACCGTTGGTTGCGAAAGCTAGAATTTTGTGTGTATGTTTGTGTTTGTGTGTCTATCGACGTGCCAGCACTTTCGTTTGGTAAGTCACATCATCTGTGTTTTTAGATATATTTTTCCCACGTGGAATGTTTCCCTCTATATATATATATTCCATGTGGGAAAAATATATCTACAAACAAAAATGATGTAACTTACCAAACTTGTGTGTGTGTTTGTTTTTGTTTGTGTGTCTATCAACATGCCAGCGCTTTCGTTTGGTAAAGTGATCTAGTCCATATTTAAGTAAGTGGAAGCAAAACATGTTGGGTATGTTCATCAGTTGTATACTGTAAATAACAGATCATCCTGGTTTTGCCAGAGCTTTTGCAATTGGATTTTTGTGATTGCGATTGGATCCTCTTCTACTCTTGTTTGATATGTGAGGCGTGTTTTTTAAGTAAGTACCGTTTTGCCACACCACAGCCGCAGCACTGTGGTCGGCATTCTGCGTATGCACACTGGGTACCTACATCTGTTGTCTACACACTGATGCCATTACAGTCTGATTCTTCCTTGTTTACTTTGTGTACTGAGTGTTTAAGATGCCTCCAATAATCATGAGTCCCTCTGACTGTGAAGTACGGGCTGTTATAAGATTTCTTACTGCTAAAGGCCTAAAAGTGATCGATATTCATTGTGAGATACGTGTAGTTTATGGAGAAAACATTACGAGCGATGGAATGCTAAGAAAGTGGGTGAGAGCACTTAAAGATGGCCGCACAAATGTGCACGATGAACAATGGAGTGGCAGTCCTTCGGTCGTTAATGAAAGTTTGGTGCAGGAAGTGGACTACAACGTGAGAGAAAACAGACACTTTATGATTTCCTCCTTGCGAGATGACTTTCCTAATTTTTCTCTTAGTGTTTTGTATGGCATTGTGACCAAGCACTTGAATTACCGAAAATTGTGTGCATGTTGGGTACCAAAAATGTTGACAGATGTGCACAAAACCAAATGTTTTGACAGTGCATTGACTTTCATCGAGCGGTACCACAACGATGGTGATGATTTCTTAAGCCAAATTGTTACGGGCAATGAAACATGGGTGGCCTACGCCACACCAGCATCAAAGCAATAGTCCGTGGAATGGCGGCATTCAGATTCGCCCAGAAAAGTGAAGTTTCAGCAAACAATTTTGGCCCAGAAAATCATGTGCACAATTTGTTTGGGACAGAAAAGGAGTATTGCTTGTGAAATTTCTGCCTCATAATGAGACAATCAATGCATCAACTTAGTGTAAGACATTGCACAATTTGCACTGTTCAATTCAGAACTAAAGACGTGGCAAGTTGATCAAGGGCATCGTTTTGCTGCAAGACAATGCCTGTCCGGATGTGGTGAATCAGACCAAAGATCTCGTCACATCTTTTCGATGGGAAACTCTAGATCATCCTCTGTACAGCCCCGATCTTGCGCCCAGTGACTACCATCTATTCCTGCACTTGAAGAAACACCTGGGCAGTCAGCGTCTTCAAGACGATGACGAAGTCAAAACAGTGGTGGTGCTGTGGTTAACAAGTCAAGCGGCATACTTCTATGAGGAGGGTATTAAAAACCTGGTACAATGTTATGACAAGTGGCTCAATTTTGACTGAAATTATGTAGAAAAGTAGATTAAGGTACAGGCTTTCATGTAAAAATAAAATTATTGAGATATCTTAGCACATCTTATAATTTCAAAAGGTACTTACTTAAAAACACCCCTCGTAAATGACCTCTAATATTAACCAAACAGTGATATTCTGTTCCATAATACTTGAACACACTACTGTGTAAAATGAAGGAATATCAGCAGGCAGTTTCAGTGCTCTTTGCAATTTAAGAGCCACAAACATCCTGAGAATAGCATAATGGAAGCATTTTTTTTTTTTTTTCCCCCCCTCTCTCCAGGAAATGGTTTGATGTTACTTACACGTGAGTGGTGGTCTTGGAATGAGCTTTTGAGTGAGATTAAATATAGACAAATAATCAGCCTCTGTACTGGGTCTAATCAAAAGGAAATGGACCACAAATGTGGATAATAGTGCTAAGGATACCCTGATCTGGTACACAAGCCTTCAGCATAGAATGAGCAATTAATGCAATATTTCTTTCTTTATTTCTTTTTCTTTCTTTTTTTAATTATTAATATTCAAATACAGTTAAAATGTGCCAGAGGCTAATAAGTTTCTTCTGGGCAGCTCCTTGTATTCCACAGAAGAACAAAAAATATGCAGCCTGATATATAAAGGAATTAATTTTTTCTTCTGTTATCTGTAATTGGCTGGGAAGCAGCTTTGTTTAAAATAAGTTGCATTTAACAGTGTGTAAACTGGTCCATAAAATTGTGGGAACTCAGCTGTAACAAAACTGTCTTCTGCTAATGTTTTGGCCATAAACCATTGAGCCAGCTTTGGAGTGAGCTCTAAAGTCAGATAGTAAAATGCTCCCGTATAATGGTAGGGCAGGCCAACTGCATAAGCATACACAGAAAATCATAGTGGAAGAAAAACCACGCAGGTGGGAAGATGCATGCCACCATGATGCCTTCTGTGAAGGATGTTGTCACAAATTTTTTGTGAACACATGCACAGTTGGCTCACCCTACTGGTACGTAACATGTACAGGAGTGCTTTACCGCCAATCTTTACAGCTTGCTGGGAAGATTGCTGGTTGGTTTACAGCTGAAATACTAGTGCAGGGCCATGCAGGGTAGCTGTGCAGTCTGAGGCATTTTGCCATGGTTCGCACGGCTCCCCACGTCAGAGGTTCGAATCCTCCTTCAGGGGTGTGTGTGTGTGTGTGTGTGTGTGTGTGTGTGTGTGTGTGTGTGTGTGTGTGTGTGTGTGATCGCGTAACTTAAAGTTGAATTAAGTAGTGTGTAAGCCTAATGACCGATGACCTCAGTAGTTTGGTCACATAGGAACTTACCACAAATTTCCAAAATATTAGTGCTAGACAGGTTTGGTTATAATTGAATTACCACATTTTTATGGGTCAAGTAATACACTGTGAATGCTTGAAGATTCACAGCCTGTAAACTGATTCCACATCAATTCTGCATATTGTACAAATGATTCATAACACATATAGCTAAATTAAACAAAGCTAAGCTTACCTCTCAAGCAAATAACATTTGCTGATAGACAATGAAAACCATTTTACCATCAAACTGAAATTGATTAACTGTATTGAACGTTAACACAAACCATTCATCTAAACAGAAAGTGTTTAGTTATTTGCTCACTGAAAAAATGTTGGAATGTATGACATCTTAGTGAGATAGTTTGAACAGGATGTATGGAAACAACTAATCAGCTGGAGCATCTGTGTAAAGAGAGACCATATTATTAGGCACATTGCGAATTACTGTAACCAACACGTGTTGATATATGTTAAATCTGGAGCAAAAGTTGCAAAAAAATATGATTGAAGGCAATGGTCCAAGCTGAGTGAGGCGCTGAGACAGAATTTAGCTGAAATATTAAAAAAAAAAGTGTTGCAAGGGAATGTTTACTACCCACAGGTCGAAATTAAGAGGTGATCGAGAGTGATGCTCTGTTTATACTTTGATGATGCCTTTTTTGTTAAAAGACCAATAGCAACAATGTGGAACCTATGAGTATAGTGTCTGTTGTCAATTTCCTCATCAAGAGAAACTCTGGGACATTTAAACATGCCATCATGATTTTTTTCCCTTCACAGTGGAATCTTGTAGCTGCCCATTCTCTGAATTGCCAACAACTCACTTTTCTCTTGAATGAATATGTGTGCAGACAAACTTGCTGTCTCTGTCAAACCATCAATCTTTTCTTGAAATTATTCTGCAGAGATCCTCGCAGACATACCTTATTCATTTTTTATTATTTAAGGCATGACTAAGATTCATCACTGTAATGAAGAGGAGGTAGAATTACTATTTGTCTTGAACAGCTGCAATTTTAAAGTAATTTGAAAGATGAAATCGAGAGATAGTGCATTAACACTTGCAAATAATTGACTGCTATCCAGCTGAAAGCTGTCTGAGGAATTATCACTCATTCTTTTTCCAACAGAAGTGATTATTTTCTACAAATCCGAAAGAACAGACACCATTTTGAGCCAGCAGTCACTAAGAATTAAGTTAGTGAGTTAGTTAGTTAGTTAGTTAGTTATGTGTTCCATTGATCAGTAGGACGGAAAAACCATTATGATGTGGAACGTGTCAGATGCTCAAGAAATGTGCACAGGAAACAAGTTTCTTTTTCTTTTTTCATTATAGTGTTATACCTAAATATTTCTATTATCCATCCCATTCCCTTAAATGGCACAAAATGCATATATTATATCTCCAGATTTATTTACTCATATTCAAGAATTCATTTATGGTATAGAAGGAGTTGTCAAGGAGGTACGATTTCAATTTGTTTTTGAAACTATTACTGCTGTCTTTCAGACATTTTATTTCATCTTTTAATTTATCAAAAAGTTTTATAGCAGCATATTTTACCCCTTTCTTTGCCAAAGATAGGTCTTTCTTTTTTCTGGTATTGTAATCATGAATGTCGCTGTTGATTTTAAACTGGTCCATGTTGCTGAGAAAAAATTTCATTGCTGAGTAAATGTACTGTGAAGCAGTTGTAAGAATTCCTAAACTTTTAAACAGATGAGTGCAAGACTGTGCAACTATGAACCCCTCACATTATTCTAACTACTTTCTTTTGAGTGGTGAATACCTTTTACCTAAGTGTTGAGTTGCCCCAGAATATTATTCCGTTTGACATCAGAGAGTGGAAGTATGCAAAGTATGTTAGCTTACTAATTTCTACATCCTCAAAATTGAAAATTATTCGGATTGCAAAAGTTGCTGAACCTAGTCGCTTTAGGAGATCCAAAATATGAATTTTCCAATTAAGATTCTCATCTATATGTACACTCAAAAACTTAGTATGCTCTACCCTGGCTACTGACTTCTTTTGATGTGTTATGTTTACTGAAGGAATTATACTTTTTGCAGCAGAAAATTGGATGTACTGTGTTTTTTTCAAAGTTCAGAGCAAGCCCATTCGCAGAAAACCAATAATAACTTTTCCAAAGACCTTATTTGTATCATTTTCTATTGGACTTTCTTTTACTGGATTAATAATTATGCATGTATCATCAGCGAACAGTGTCAGTTCAGCATCTTGTTTCACATAAGAAGGGAGGTCATTCACATATATCAAGAACAGGAGGGGACCCATGATCGAACCTTGTGGAACACATAATGTAATTTCACCCCGGTTAGATGAAGTGGCAAACTCCTTTGAATCGCTTGAAGCATATAAAGCAACTTTTTGCTTCTTGTTCTGTAGATATGACTTAAACCACTGATATGCTGTTCCATTTATACCATAGAATTGTAATTTCTCTAACATAATGTCATGGTTCACACTATCAAATGCTTTGGATAAGTCACAGAATATTCCTACTGGTGACATTTTACTATTTAAAGACTCTATTATGTGGACAGTGAAATTGTATATTGCTGTCTCAGTGGAACAGCATTTCTGAAATCCGAACTGTGATTTACTAAGTATCCCATTACTGTTGAGAAGGCTAACCACTCTTGAGTACATTACTTTCTCAAAGATTTTTGAAAATGCTGTAAGCAAGGATACTAGCCGGTAATTATTGACATCTGTGGTTTCCCCTTTTTGTAGAGAGGCCTGACAATGGCATATTTTAACCTGTCTGGAAAAATACCCTTAGTCAGTGATGCATTACATATGTGACTCAGAACATCAGTTGTAATTGCTCCACATTGTTTCAATAACTTGTTAGAGATGTCATCTACTCCAACAGAACATTTATTTTTCAAAGATTTAATGATGTTCCTTATTTCACAAGAGGTTGTTAGATGAAACTTAAACTGACTAAAATTTTTCAAAACTGACTCTTCCATGTACTGCCTGGTTTTTTCTTTTGAACTATTCTCACCAATTTTTTCTCCTACACTTAAGAAGTGATTGTTAAATACATTGGTTATCTGTGTACTGTTAGTTAAGATGGTCTCATTCTCTTTAACAGTAATACTACCTAACCCAGTGGTTACTTTTCCTGTCTCCCTTGTAACAACATTCCATACTGATTTGATTTTATTGCTGGAGTTGTTAATTTCTTCTCTAACATACATATTTCTTAATTTCCTTACAACTTTTCTCAGTATGTTACAATAATTTTTATAGTGTAAAACTACTTCTGGATCTTTACTAGTTTTTGCTGTCTGATACAGTTTTCTTTTTCTTTCTGAAGACATTTTAATACCTGTAGTAATCCAAGGTTTCTTTTAAAAGTTTGTGGTGCTACATTTAGTAATTTTCTTTGGAAAACAATGTTCAAAAAGGGATATAAATTTGTCAAGAAATATGCTGCATTTATCATCAGGATTTGGCTCATTATATACATCTTCCCAGTTTACATTTTCTAAATTTCCTCTGAAGTGATCTATAGATACCGGATTGAGCACCCTCACACTTTTACTTAATGGTTTCTGAAGTGTACACCCTGTTGGGTTTTGTAAGTTAATCAGTTGTGCATCATGGTCAGATAATCCATTTGCCACAGGGAAAGTATGTGTTTGTTCTACGTAAAATATAAAGGAATGGACGTATCCGAAAGAACAGACATTATATTGGCCCAGCAGCCACTATAAACTAAGACACAAAGGAATTACAAACATTGGCTGCAAGTGGGCATTGATTTGAATCAATGGGGAAGTTTAAAGATTTGTGCTTCCTAGGTATATGTGCTGACCACTGCACCATATATACACAGTTGTCATCGCAACTGCGTGGATTACCCTAGCAGCCTTGAGTCAGACCCAGTTCCTCAACTGTGAAGGTAGTGCTCCTTACCCCTTAATTCTCATGACTTTTGAGTAATGGTGCAGTTGGCACCACATCTGCCTAGTGAGCAGGAGATCCAGGTTTGAATCACAGTCTGGCATAAATTTTCAACCTTCCCGATTGATTTAAATCGATGCCCACTTGCAGCCAGTCTCTGTAATTCTTTTCTGTCATAGTGTATGTTATTAGTACCTTCTTGTGCCAAGCTGAATTGTGGTGGATATGCTGTAATTATGTGGGTAACTATAACTTGCTAGTGTGCTAGACCAACATCAGACAGCAAGGTTGGATCACTGTCAAGAATTGTGTGGATGTTTTGGGCGATCAGGTCTGTGTCACAGTGCACACTTGGCATGCCTCTGGAGGTGCCTTTTAGTAGAAGAATAATATCTGGAGTCGTACAACTGGCTGCTACAGATACTCGTATCCATTCTTCACTTCTTTCATCTTTTTTATAAACGAAGACAATTTTTATTGTATGGTATGGTTCTTTCCCATGCTAAGTCCAATTTATCTACAAATCTTAAAAATTCTTCAGTGGTGTTGTCAGGCCCATAGGCCAAACTCCACTGTACTCTGTGTGTTAATTTACTTTTTAAAGTATAGTATGGTATGGTATGGTATGGTATGATACACTATTGACCACCATACTGTACTGGTCTTTATGCAGTTCATAGTAAATGTAGGTCTTCCTCACTGCCACTGAAAGGCACAAATGAAAGTAGACAGTAAATTTCATTCTTTGCGTGGTGTATGCATATTTTTCCCAGGCCTTTTACATTGATCTGATTTTGAAGATTTATTTATCAATTTTTTATACAAACTACATTGACCAAAATGGTAATCTGCTGGTTTCTACTCAGGAATTTGAGTTTAGTTTAACTAGTTACTTGTTCCAGAGTTAATTTTCGCAATGAACCTTGTGAAGTGGAAAGTGTTTCGACAGGTATTGCCATTGTCAGTCTTCCATGTTAGCCAGTTACCTGAGGTATTGGTGCAGTGTTCCTGACTACCATTTTCATACCCATAGATGATATATCATTAATATTTTGTTCCAGCCTGTGTACTAAAGCCTTTGACAATTTATATTGCATCTAAATCTGTAATTTTCATTGATAAATTTTATTTCAGTAATCCATGGACAAATATAACAAATTAAATAAATGGAGTACAGGGTGCTAACTTCCTGATCTGTTTAGATTTTACACCTATAACAGTTACTCATTTATGCCTATGTAAATGAAAGTAATTGTAAGATTGATGTGTGTGAAAGGTGAGAGATAGTTGTAGCTTGAAGAGCACTATTAATAGAACCATTTCCATGAACTTCAGATAAATTACTATACAAATTGCAGTGGTCCTGCATATAATTACCCAGCACTTTGATAAAAAGTGCTGTATGCGTCCTTTTGATGAGTTGCTGTGCATCATATTACAATCATTAGTAATGAGTTTCTAAAAAGTCAAAGCCAGTTATGATACAATTTGGATGACCTGAGGCTAGTAATATGCCGTTAAACGATTTTATGGAAATACACATGGAAAAATTATATGTGCAGGAGGGTAACAAGTCTTCAGAATTGTGCAGTTGATTGAAAAATCATATGATCAAGAAGTGAAGTAGCATAACTGAGGTTATGAATTCTATGGGGTCTCTGTTCCAACTTCTTGGATGTGTCCAGGTTTCTAGTTGGGATGATGAACTTTTTATAAACAAACAGTTTAATCTAAAGAATGAGGGATTAGTATTACTGAAAGGCAAGGCTGGTAACACTTCAAATGACAAGACATTTTGTGTCGCAGTTCATTGTTGCTGTTAATCTTAACGCACCTGTTACCTTACCCATAGTAAGGACTGAAAAGACTGATGGCCAGTAGGATGCAGGGGTTTCAGGCAATGACTCATTTGTAAAGACGGGGGTTCACGTCTCCACTGAGCCACACAGGTTTTGGTTTGCTCCACTGTCCATAAATCCAGTGAGGTGAATGCCATGAATGATCCTTTTGAGAAAGAGGCAGCCGATTTTCTCTCCCACTCTTGCTGTATTCACACTTGAACTCTGCCATTCACCATCAGTGAACTGTAAACCTCACCAAGTTGGGACATATGCTGACAACACTGATCTGTTATAATCATCTTTCAGCTGTAATGCTGAATTCTGGCAACAATTTCTGCAACTGCCAGTGAACCCAATGAACAGAGCCCACAGTAGTCCTGTGAAATCCACCACTTCATCACAGAGAGACCTTTAGTATCCGTGAGGTCAATCACCCTCCTTCGCCCCTATGCCACATTGATCTTGCACCTAGTTTTACACATTGAACATGGTATAGAACTCAGTGGACAAAATGCACACCAGACTATGCTCATCGTGCAGTAGCTACCTGTTCCATCTCTTTCCATGCCATATATGGGTGCCAGAAATTGCTGTTAATTTTTTGAGATACAAACTGCGGACGAATCTGTTTACTTTCCTTCCTGAGCTGTTATGTATACTCATATGAAAAGGATATTGTGTTCAGATATCATCTTTAATTAAATTTGTTGATCTTAGTGTTGTATCAATATACATTAATACTAAGTAATAATTTTGAGCAGGCAGTCGTGTAGGTGCCTGATTTGCAAGTAAGGCTTATAGAAATATTTTACTCCAAAATACCCATTTGTCATTGTGCATAATAATAATAATAATAATAATGATGATGATGATGATGATGATGATGATGATGATACGTCATGTAATCCACAAGCTGCATGCAGTTCACCCATAATTCATATTGAACTTCTGAATTTCCAGGTCACGACAGTCACAAGATGTTTTACGGACACCATCTGCTCGAAGAACGCGTCGTTCCATTCGCTCAGGCTATGCTTTTGCTCACCAGGAGGGTTTTGGACGTCTCATAACATCAGGCAAGATAATGCGCAAGTTACCGAGGCCCAATGGAGAATTCTTCTTTCCATCCTTCAGCAACCATTCATTGGGAGGACCGTCAAATTCTGTGGACATGCAACCACATTTGTGATTGCAGTGTTACAGTGCCTCAGATTTTGTTGGCAGTTCCCATATACTGCCTCTGTTGTTAAGTGCATTTCACTACCTCTAAATTGTGCCAGATTGTCAGTCTCCAATTCATTCCAGTCAGTTGAACAATCTCGTCCGTGTTGTGTAGTCTGTGAGTGGATGTTAAACAACTGGCGTTGGTTGGAAAGAGGACGCTAAGTAGGAACTGACGTTTATTTTGAAATTGTGAGGAGCTATACTAAAATAAATTTATATTGTCTAATTTTATACTACAGTATTTGATGAACAGGAGCTATTAAAATTATTGTAAACTATCCCTTGTAAGACACATGATTGTCTGTGTCTTTCTGTGTCTATACCAGTAGTAAAAATCCCTATTAAATGTTTTAGCCATACTGGATCCATAAAATGTAAAATGTGTCAATCTTCCACAAAAAATTTTTGCTTTTAAAAAAATTAGAAATAAAAGAGATCTCAGAGAGGAGGATTCTTTTGTTCTTGACAAATGAAAGTGTCATACTGCTATTCTGCTGATGTTCTAGCAGGGGTATGTGCTGGATGTGAAGTGACCAAAGAAAATAATCCTCCCTCTTTATTTTTTTAAAAATGTATCATTTTTTTAAGATGATAATTTTATTGACTGCCTCATGAGTCACTACTGAAAGCTGCTGGAAGTAGTGTGGTGCTGGGTTCAGTCTCATGTTGGAACTGTGTTTTTTTTTCGCTGCACAGCTTAATGTATTGGAGAGACCTCTTAAGTGAAGTCATAACTTTTATAAAATATGTATATAATTATATGTATATCTATGATGCTTGTTGGCTTTCACTTTGTAAACAGTATTAATGTATGTTTTTACCACTTTTGTGGAAGGGTATTGTAAATATTTCTGCTGCATTTCTTATTTTTTTATTTATTTGCCATTTGATTATGATGGGAGTTGTGTAATAATGCTGAGGTACATACTCTCAAAATAATTCAGTTGTTTCTTTAAGTGTTGCTACAAATCTGTCTGTAGCTCTACAAATACTTTTATGCACAAAACACAGTGTGGTACAATAAGATGAGATGTTGTATACTTACATGTTAATGAGTGCATTATCACAAATCGTGCTGAAAACTTCAATGAAGAAGGTGTAGACTTTGGTTATTTCATACCACTTATGCACCACAGTCACTATTCAGATGAGTCTTGCAGAAAATGTAGGTAATTTTGTTTCCCCCCTTCCTTGTGAGTTCAGAAACTTGCACACAGTTTTAATTTTGAAGTGTGTCCTGAAAAAAATTAATAAATATACATAACTTTTTTAGTCCTACATCATTGGCTGTGTGTTCAGCTATTCTGAAGAGACAATATGCTGGGCATTATATAACTGCTGTCTTAATAAAATTAAATCAGAGTTACAATATAATAATTCGTTTGCCTTTATGTTGGAGTGAATGTGAGAGACCATACAATGGAAAATATGAGAGACAATCTTTGTTTTCAAACATATAACCTTGTCTTTCTCTTTTAAGTAAGAGATATGCTGTAAGTGAAACAAATATTTTTGTAGAAGAAAAAAATTTAAGGAGAACTATTAATGTTGTCAGGCTCGTAAGTCACCTCTCAAATATTTTGCTGTCTAAAGGGCTATGGCCATTCCTGTAATTTACTTAACTATATATGGGAGTGTGGGAGATGTGGTAGATAATTTGTGGTTGTTGCAAAAAGTATGTAATGGGTATACAGATTTTTGTCATATTATGTAAGAAAGATTTATAATGCTGTGGCTGGCGTGGGTTTGGGTGCTCTGTTGGGGACCATAACTAAACACAATGGATATATTAGTATGCTGCAGTGTTGCCTAATGCAAGCTGATTCTGTAAAATGATTTCATAACTGAGTAACAAACTCGTAAAACTATTGAAACCAAAGACTGAAGCTTCATGTTAGCAGTGCTTTGTATATTAGAATCCATTATCTCCCAATATAAGATCTATGCAAAGTGCTGTCCTCATTACTTGGACTAGACTCAGTTACATTAATGTTACAAAGATTATTCAAATCATAATGCATCTCAACCCACTCTCACCCTAATTTCTTCCTAAACCTCTATTTCTTAAAGATACACAAGTCAGCTAATGTAATGAAGATGACTGAGATGCAAGCATTTTGCTTGTGTGGCTTTTGTGTGACACAACTTGCAGAGTTTCTATTAGCATCCAGAACAATGTTAGATTAAAGTTCTAGTTTCATATGAAAAGATTCCAAAATAAAATTCTGGTTAGCTGTATATAATTGTTGTCTGTCCACATACATACTTCCTCATATTTCTTAAAAGTTTTTCTTAAGTACATGTTTTGTCATCACTTCAAAGTATTCTCTGTCTGAGCTTTTTTTTATCAAATTAAACTTCTTTTGATAGCCATATCTCTGAAATAAGTAAATATGAGGCTATAAATGAGAATTGGTAAAAACTATATTTTTGGTCATATTTCATTCATTTAATTTTGAATCATCATTTGATGTATTTGTGATATGCATATGATTTTCTAAAAAATGCCTTATTGATTTGTGGAAGATTTATATGGCATAGTGATAAATGATGTGTCTGAATGTTGAATTTGTCATCTGCTGTATAAAAATGTTGTTGATGTGATTGAAAATAAGCTACAGAATAAATTTATTTTCTAAGAATGTGAATTTAATAATTTATAAAAATGTCAACAAAAATCACAAAGCTATTTATAAGTTTTATAAAAAAAATAGTTTAATGATTTTTGTACTCCAATCTCTAGTTAGTATTATGTTCACAACAGTACTGAAACACAATTTAAGTGCACATTAAACTGCCATCTCTTGTTATTACGAGAAAAACTATTTTTGTTTTAAATACTATATTGTGAAATGAAAGTGCGACTATCATTGAAGGCTGCGTGTGATACATTATTGTTGTTTTTTCATCAGTATTGGATGTATCAGATAAATGTACTTAGTTGATATATTCTTGTATGTAATGTGTAAAAAATGAAAAAAAAAATAGTAGCAGCATTGTAAAAATCTAAAGATGGCACAGAGAGACACTCTATCAGTAATGTATGTGAATGTATGTCCAAGTGGTGCTTAAAGTTGTTTTGCCCATTCTGTGCTGTAAAATAAACAGTTACTATAATTTTTATGTTAACAGTAAAATGTGGTGGAATTCGATATGTCTTCATTCGCATTGTACAACTCTTATGCCCTGATTTGGAAGTTATGTCATTTGAGTCATATGCAACATCAAAACCTGAACTAGTGTTGCTGGTACTGTTTTTGACAACAAATGACACTATGGCACTAGCACGCACTGAAAACATGACAGGTAAACACGCAGGACCACATGCTGTCTAATGGAACCTGGTTAATCAACTTCTTGAAGACTGCGCATCTTACTGTTGTGTACTTTCCTTTCCTACAATAATTCAGCTAGATAGTTGCTGCTGCTGTTTATTAAATGTCATCATTGCTGCAAATAACTGACTACAGAAGCAATCACAATGAGCCATTGGCAGCAGTTACTTTTGTTCACAATAATGTCACAAATATCCAATTGCACAGTTTATAGTTATTTAATAATTAATGCAACATAACTCATTTAACATGATAGCCAAATTCTACAAGATTACCATCTGCTTCACTCGTTTTTCACTGACAATTTACACACATTTTCATCATCGCATGTAAATCTAATATTGGTTGAGCACAATTTGATGTAATATAAATGTTTCTTGACCCTTGGAATTCCATCCTCACTTAATGAGAACAGTTGTACCATGCAATTCATACACACATTCATATATAGTGCTTTTATCCCTCAGTTCTGACTTCCACTCTTTAAAGTATCCCAACAATAGTTTGCAGCATACTTGTACAGCTTCATTGGCTCAATAGGCAGTTTTGATTAAAAGTCCATAAGTTCTGAGGTACAACTTGACAGTATGCTCACATGCTTATTCACAGTATTTACTGCCACTCATATCAGTTTTGTTGGTCTGATACAGATGTGTGACAAAGGAGCCGACTAAATAGAAATTCAAAAGGATTGGTAATGAATTGCATAGCCGTAATATCTGAGGGAATTGAAAGTATCTCTCTCTTCGCCATCTTGGGGGTGGGTCAAGAGGCTTCAGTAGTTCTGAGAAATTGAAGAAAAGCAGAAGGGTGTGTCAGCTATTCAGATATAAGGCTGGACAGACTGATATAAAAGAAAAACAAGCAAGTAGTGAAGAAAGCACCAGGAAAGGGGAAGGAGGGAGAGCAGTCGTATAAGAGTACGAAAATGGTGAAGAAACCAGATGTGAGACTCAATAAGGAAGAAAACTGCAACAGGGGTATTAACAGAAGTTAAGGACAATTGGAGATGAGAAATGAGCAAATGCAGAGAAATTTTCCAATGGGAAAGTTATGAGTTAAGGTTGTGTAGTGTAGTAGGTTCTTTTACAGATCATTCTCTTCGAATTATATAGCTACTAAAGGTACTACTTGTATGTACTCATTTTCTTGGTCACTGACAGCTGAATTGAGTTGCTGATGAAGTAGAAAGCTAACCGTCTTGCTCTCATGGGAGACTACTACTATTAATCTCTGAGCAGTTGCGGTTACTTCAGTCTTTTCCACTTTTTTGTTAGATCATAACAATAATGGAGATTCCTGGATGAGCAGTACTTAAGGGAAAGGTAACCAACCACCCATAGCAGATCGATGCATTGGGCACAAAAACATGTAACAGAAAACGGCTTTCACATTAGCTGTCAAAGTGTAGTTGTTTTTCCTAGCAAAAGTACACACACACACACACACACACACACACACACACACACACACACACACACAAGCACTCCCAAACGCACATGCCTGTGGCCACAGCAGAAGTCTTGCCTTTCCCTTATTTAACCTTTTGTTAAATCCTCATTTCTTTGAAGAGCTTCAACTAAAAGTAGATAGGTCCTTTTTAAATGTGAGGAGGGTGAGAACTCTGTAGGAAAGCTCAGTTGTATCTCATGTTTATGGATCCAGGTATTCTGATTTTCAGAGGAGAGAGAGGAAAGATTTTTTGTAAATAAGTAAACTGTTTATCATTTCAAAAGTAATTGCCTTACCTGCTTATACATTTATCACACTGTGAGATAAGGCGGTCAGTGCCTTCACTGTAAAAAGTTGGTGGTTGCCTACAGAACTGCGATTGTACCAATGTGTGTACCTCTTAATTAAGAGCAAATCAACTGCCACAATATGGAAATCGCATGGGGAGAGATTGGGACTGTATGGAGGATGTGAGTGGGCCCACATATTGTCAAAATTGTGTAGACTATACTCCACACGTTTTGCTTGGCAGCCCTCACACATCCTCCATGCAGTCCCAATCTCTCCCCATAAAATTTCCATAATTTTGGAGCCCTGAAGAAAGACATTTGTGGCCATCGATTCACTTTGGACGAAGAGGCACATGCCGGGGTACCATCATGGTTCTGTAGACAACCACAAATATTTTTCCATGGAGACATCGACCACCTTGCCTGACAGTGGGATAAATGTTTTAACAGTTAAGGTGATTACTTTTGAAATAATAAACAGTTTACTTACATTTTTCCATCTGTCTTATTTTCATTTCACTGTCCCTTATACTATTTTTGACACTTCCTCTTATGAAGTGTGTTTGAATCCTTTATCCATTATGGTTTAAAATTTTCAGTTTTATTGAGAATCTCTCTTGATCAGTTCCCCTTAGGTGCTCATTAATTTTTCCAATTTTCCCAGTAGGCATATCTACTGGCCAAGGCTTCTTTTAGTTTCATAGAAAATAACATAATAGTGGTCCTAACCAACTATGTAGTGCCACTTCAAATTTGAAAACTTTACAATATGAGATTAGTCATTTACAGGACATTTTTCATCAAAATAAATACTATAAACACAGATTTCGTGAGCGCTTCAGTCTGCATCCATAAATTAGAGGGAGCACCCAGAAGAAATCACAGTTGGAAAAGATTGACCATCTTTGGATATTTCAACAGTGTTTCATTGAAGATTGTCAGGAAACTTAAAAGAAGCATAAAGTTGATTTGTTATTTGAAATATGCACGTGTGTCATATTGGGTGCAGTTAATGGAATTCTTAGTTTCAAACAGCGTTGTGTTGTATGATTCTGTTTCAGTTTAGGAAGTTAATTGTAGCTAAAATTTGCCACACCATAAAGTGAAGATGTGTGGCAAACACCAGCACAGTACACATGTGAGGTAAATGGAAAAATCAACAGTTATTGGGTACCGTCTAACCACAGGAATCTGAATGAACCACACTGATACACACTGATACTTCTTCATTCTGTCGTCGTCTTAAGCAGCATTCGTACCTGTGTAAGTAATAGTTTAATTAACATGTGGACAGTATACAGGGTGAGAAGATCAAACATGTAATGTTCAGGTACAGTATTACTAGTGTCCTGCTTGACACAGTCAAGTCGTTTAAATATGTGGGCATAATAATGTAGAGAGACACGAGGTGGAACGAGCATGTGACAGCCGTCGTAGGGAAAGCGAATGGTCTACTTCGGTTTATTGGTAGAAATTTAGGAAAGAGTGGTTCACCTATAAAGGAGATTGCATATAGGGCACTTGTTCAACCTATTCTTGAGTACTGCTCGAGTGTTTGGGATCCGTACCAGGTCAGACTGAAGGAAGACATTGAAGCAATTCAGAGGTGGGCTGCAGGATTTGTTACCAGTGGATTTGAACAAGTGTTATAGAGATGCTTTGGGAACTCGAATGGGAATCCCTGGAGAGAGGAGAACGTTCTTTTTGTAAAACACTATTGAGAAAATTTAGAGAACCAGCATTTGAAGCTGATTGCCGAACGATTCTACTGCTGCCAACATACACTGCGCTTAAGGACCGTGAAAAGATATGAGAAATTAGGGCTCATGCGAAGGCATAGTGTGTGTCCTTTTTTCCCTTGCTCTATTTGCGAGTGGAACGGGAAAGGAAATGATGAGTAGTGGTACAGTGTACCCTCTGCCACACACCATATGGTGACTTGCAGAGTATCGATGTAGATTTCCATAGTGGTGATACTGACTTTCAGCACTGATTGGAAAGGGCAAATGAATTAATTTGAGATAATGGATCCTGGTTCAGAAATGATTGTTTTCAAGGCTACAATGCAAAATGTACTTTGAAATAAGTATCCCAATGAAATAAAATATTCTGTAAATCATCATTTGTTTGTTGTAATAAATTAATTTGTTACATTTGGAATTGCTGACATAATAGGGTGGGAAAACTTACCCAATATGTAGGCATACGTCATGAGGAGAATCAGAAAGCTCCACTAATATATTACAGAAGATATGATGTGTACACATTGATGATCAGTCCTGGGGTAAAGGGCTGCAAAACTACAGTTCTTTTTTTACAAGTTGAAGTATAGAGAGTTGATCAGCCATAATGATAGAACTTTGCATCTAGTTACAGAATTAGCAGAAATGATTCACTTGCACAGACTATCAAATGGTAACTCTAGGGAAGGTGAAGGTTGTACTGTACTAGTAATGATGTTTTAATAGTCAAACTGTGACCATTAAATTTGATGATGGTATTAATCCTTCTCTACATATTCACTCTTCAGTGTGTGACATTTTTTCCCAGTGATAGATTAATTGGCAAAGACCTTAGTTGTAGAAGTCTAAGTTTTAACTGTTGAAGGAACCTCCAATCAGCTCATTGTCATTCTGGAAATGCCTGCTATGTAATGGTTCCCAAGGAGTGAAGACATAATCGTCAGAAGCCAATTGGGTTGCGGGAGGGGGCAAAATTCAATAGCCCACAGAAGCACCATCCTTTGCAGAATGTTATGGGGCACTGCCATGGAACACACACATCTCATTCGGCACTACCTGAGACTTTTCATCTTCACAGTTGTTTTGGCAGTGGTGAATCCACATATTTCCACTGATGACTTTGCTCCTTTGTCTTGGGGTCTTAGTAATCCACCTAGTACTTGTCCACAATGATTGGTTGCTTAAATAAGTTATTTTGACTGACCTGTGAGCTGCAGTACTCCAACTTTTGTCACAGTTCAGTGTGCTTTCTGAATCAGTATGAATAGTTGCAGAACCAAGTGTGTGCAGACTTTTGTCATGTTAAAAATGTTGTTAAGATATTTGAAATTGATCTGCATGTGATTTTCACTTTTTCTGCTATCCCCTCAAGTTTTTCTGCTATTGCCTTGATTATGAAATGCTGGAGTCATTACTACTCTTGCAATTCCCAGTTCTATACATAAAGGTGGTAGAGCATTTCATTCTTCACTATTCAGATATACCTGTCCACTTTGGATGCATCTGTCCAATCTAACCACTATGTCCTAGGCTGTTGCATTGCAGCTATATTCTTGCACCAGTTTGGCACAGATTGGTATACCATTGTTTGTCTTTCTATTGCAGAAAACGAAAAACTGCATGATAATCTACTTTATCAGTGAGCTGTGGCATTTTGATTTAGATGCTGTAGTGTTGTGCTACAGTGCTGTGGACAGGAATTTCAAAGTATACCACTGCCAGGACTGCAGTTATGTACATACAAACAAACTTTATTTTTTCAGTGTGGTAATGAAAACTTTATAATCACCCTATGTGTTAGCCCATACACCCATTTAGGCACCCATTTAGGAGACATCCAACTCATATTATGTTTCAAAAACTGTTGCAGCAGGCAAGAGAAACAGGGTGACGCCCAAGGAGACCAATGAACTCTATGGACTGCCAATTTGAAAGAAGCATTGCTTACATGTGCTAATAACATGACTCCAGTCAGCACTCAAAGAGTTACACGTAAAATGGGTCCGCAGCTCATGGTCTAGTGGCTAGCGTTGCTGTCTCTTGATCATGGGGTCCCGGGTTCGATTCCCGGCTGGGTTGTGGATTTTCTCTGCCCAGGGACTGTGTGTTTGTCTTGTCCCCATCATCGTCATCATCATCATCATTGTCATTCGTGAATGTGGCTACAATTGGACTGTGTAAAGACTGGGACATTGTACGGGCGCTGATGACCCACAAACAAAAAATCATCATCATCATCATCATCACACACGTAAAATGGGTATCACAGTACTGCGTGGTAAGTAGAACAGTAATAGTAGCTACACCTGTACTGTTCATGGAAAGTGTGAGCTTACTGCTGATTTTATGTGAATGAAGGCCATACCGTAATTTGTAGCGCATAGCTATGATCTTCCAATGGTGAACAATTCGATGAAGTACAAGAATAGTAAGATCTTCAGTTCCTCTTGTGGATATGCTAATGTTGTTTCTTCTGTCATAACTTCAAGACCTATTGGTTGATGGGCGCATGTATTATGAATCGAGGCTGTAATCACTTCTTGAGTGATAGTAGAGCACATTTCATGTTAAAACATACTGTCTCTTGTGTGGAGGGTGAATTCACAGCTGACTCTCAGTTTATTACTTCCAAAGTTATGATTTGTTAGACAGAAAGATGCAAAGCTTGATGGGTGAATCTTAGCTAACTTCCTATATCTGACATAGCATGTGTCAATTTGCTGCTGATGGTCGATTCTAAGAGCCTCACGTGGACAGTTTGCAAATATGAAAAGCTGAAACCCTTGTCAGCTGTTAAAGTGTGGATGCCACAAATGGATACTAAGTGTTTCTTGTTACGGTTTGTGCAATTTACCTTCCCAAATTAAAATAATAACCTTTATTATGGCAGCACCTAATGCATAGGAAATATAGGTTGTTTTAGTTTCTTTAGTTCATCCACTACAGCTTCTAAATTCGTAATGTGTGAGCAATGTTGACCCCAGTGCCCATTGTCATATTAATACATACAGAAATAGCTCAGGTATTCAGAAATTCTCTCTTTGTGCTTCTTTGTCTCGGCCTGTGCATATAGCGTAAATGCCACAGGCACAGAAATTCCTTTAGGAGGAACATCTCTGCATGTGGCTAGAATGACTTCCATCTCGTAGGTAGAGGGGGGGGGGGGGAGGGGGGGGAGAGAGAGAGAGAGAGAGAGATTGATCCAAGTATGATTGCCTTCATGGGAATTTTTTGCCTTTTTATGTGCACAGTGTAATCTGTACAGATTTCCTATGGAATGTGCATAACAGTTTAGGTTTTATCACTCTTCTGTAAGACTTTAGGGCCTCACCATGTATGCACAGCTCTTGAATCCACTTATAACAACAAATACATGTGGCAGTTAGTGGCGTTTTGCTATTGAAAATGATGACTGATTATTTCCAGGGAAAATGGAATTTCAGTGATTTTATTTTTAACTATAGATTTTGGGATTTGTTTAGTTTGCTGATAGGTTTTGACAGTGACTGATATAGCATGAACTAATTCTTTACAATCTCAGAAGAACGTGTGCTTATTAAAAGTTGATGCTTTTGAGTTTCATTTATAAATACAGCTCCCTGAATCTAAACACAGTTTCTATATCTCATGCAAATTTATGCAATTCACTATTGATGTTTGCATGTTGTTACAAAATATGATCCATGGACAAGTGAAAGTACAAGTACTACTACTACTACTACTACTACTACTACGACGTGAATACTTGATGTCTTCTTTCGGACATGGCCGAAAGAACATACACCGTGCTGAATCCATAACTGTGATACATATTATTTAAATTGAAGAAGGGGGGGAGAAAAGAAAGGGAAGGGAAGGATTTGATGATATTGGCTACATCAGGACTTTATGTGGAATCAGTGGCGACAAGTGTAAATGTGCTCCGGACTACACTGGAATCTGGGATCTCCCGCCTACTAGGCAGTTACATTAATATCGGCACCACGTGGACACAGTGTTAATCGCAAAAGCACAGACTATTTCAGCATGCTCCTCGACTGACCCACACTCCCATCTAGCGCCACCACTTATCCAGAATCACTGCTTGTGTCCTCCATGCTCGCTAATTCTAGATTCCCAATGGAGGTCAATTGTAGTTGTGCATCTGCATTGAGGGTGGTGGATTCATGACCCATGGAGGTGTATCAGTTGTGTGAATGCACAGTGTCTGCTCTTTTGGATATCCGAAAGAACAGACATCGTGCACTCATACAACTGATACACTTCCATGGATCATGAATGCACCATCATTAGAGCAGATGCACAATTACAGTTGACCTCCAGTGGGAATCTAGAATTAGCGAGCATGGAGGACACTGACGGGATCTGTGGATAAGTGGCATTACGTGGAAATGTGGGTCAGCTGAGGAGTGCACTGAGATAGTCTGTACATCTGCAATTAATATTGGATCTGGGTGGTGCATTGGTTAACATAACTGCCTAGGGGGCAGAAGACCTTGGTTTCACGTCCCAGTCCAGCACACTTTTTCTGTCTTCACCGCTAATTCCATATAAAGACCCGATGCAGCTGATGCCATCAGACCCATCCTTTCCTTTCTCTTCCTTTCCTTTCTTTTCCTTTCCTATCCTCCCCCCCCCCTCCCCCTCTCCCTTACCCCCTCCCCCACACCACCTCTGCCTTCAATTTACATACTAAATTAGCTGGATGTTTTTATTTTTATTCATCTAGAAATCTTGCATTGTGTCATTACACATAGATAAGGGACAAGTCACAGGAGAGTTGTATACATTCAAGTTATAAACATATGCACTTTTTTATTTATGCACTATTAACTTATGTTTTTTACATGGATCTGTCGAGTGATAGACAGTTACAATGTGACACACTCACACACATTCATTCATAAACCCCCCCCCCCCCCCCCCTCCAGAGGGCTTGCCACTCTTTGCAGCGTCTTTTCCCTTCTGTGCTGTGTGTCTATCCTCTTGCTATTCTTTTTCCTCTGCCTTGGGGAACATGTCTAGGGTGTTGTTGGGAATGTTCTGCATTGTCTGTCACTGATAAAAGAACGGTCACCACTGTTTTTCATTCCCTTTTCCTTTATTTGTTTCCCTTCTCCTCTTGTTCCTCCACTTTGGCATTTCAGGCTCCTCTTTTTCTTCTTCCTCCCTGTGCACTCCAGGCTGGCCCACGCGTCTGACACACAGCAGGTGACAGGTTAATGCATATTTTTCAGACCCAGGTCGACAGGTAGGGTTCGCGTGTACCCCCTGGTACAGGCTGGGCCCAGGAAGGGATGATTGCCTGAGCTCCTACATTCCTAAATTGCTGATTAGTCCCTCTGTCAATGTGTTCAGAAGGTGTGACCTGAGGTGTAAACAATTACCTAAGGCGTGTGCACCCCTCTGTGAAGGGGGCCCCCAGTTGGAAGGAGCACACCATCGGAGATACTGAAAACTGTGGGCGATTTTTTTTTGCAATGAGCCAATCATCTTCATAATCGATATCTACAAAACATAAATGGAATGAAGCTAATGAATCAAAGACCCTTGCACCTGCATCACGGTTCCTCGTGGTCTCATGTGCTGAAGATTGGAGACTACTTCTGATTGTCAAGCACAACAACTGCTTGCCGCCTCGCTTTTCCACGGCTACCCTGTTTGTGCCGAGGCCTAGACAACTCTGAATTCTTCTCATGGTATGATTTACACTAGGCTTCTTGATGGTCTGACCGAGGCCGAAATCTGATCTTACCTCTCTGATCAGGGTGTCATTGCCGTCCATTGGGTGATAAAAAAGGTAGATTCCTCCTTAGGGCCCACCAGCACTCTTTTTCTCACCTTTGATAGATTGGTGCTTCCGTCCAAGATCGAAGTACGCTATGAAATTATCACAGTCTGACTGTGCATTCCGAAGCCAATACGCTTCTACCAGTCTCATCGTTTCAAACACCCAAGAACGTCTTGTCAACACCCAGCCAAGTGGCTAACCCTGCATTCTCCTGTCTGGCACCTACAGTTCGGTTTTTGTTACCCTTCGCTCTGTGAAGGACATGGCCAGGCAGACATGACCTCAGATTCATTTCTGAAGTTGTGAAATCGTCCAATGTCAAGGTAGCATTGCCATCCCCCCATCCAGCTGTGCAACAACTCTTGGCTCAAAGGGTGAAGCCACCAGCTACACAACCAGTAGGCTGGAAAGAACAGAAGTACTCTCATGAAGACGTCCTGTGTCCCTCCAGCCAAACAACACCCGAGTGTTCCTCTACTTATCGGAAAGGCTTGATGAAGTCCACCAAAGGCAAACGGTCTTCTCCTTCACTGACTCGAAGATCCTCTTCAATGGTGTTGCCATGTGATACCTTAGCCCAGCCAGCCTCCGTGTTGCTGGTGTACACTGCCAACTGTTTTTTAGTGCTGGGCACCACAGGCTGAAAGCACAAGCAAGCCGATGCTTCTGTGGACCACGTGGAGCAGGATACTCCTGCTTTTGTGCCCTGTAGCAGCG
Organism: Schistocerca cancellata; assembly: GCF_023864275.1. Classification (NCBI taxonomy): domain Eukaryota; kingdom Metazoa; phylum Arthropoda; class Insecta; order Orthoptera; family Acrididae; genus Schistocerca; species Schistocerca cancellata. Next base: position 39,282,084 of record NC_064633.1, on the reverse strand, counting down.
AGTCTTCACAGGCTGTCACTCGGCAGCTGCTAAGGTGACACCCCTTCATCTCCTCCTCCTCATCATTACTCTCCTCCAATGGAATGTTCGCAACCTTCAGTCCCACAAAGAGGATTTACAACTGCTTTTAGCATCGCAGCATCCCCTTGTACTCTGCCTTCAGGAAACAAAATTGCCTCCTCATGACCGCTTTGAGCTTTCACATTTCTTCCCAGTTCATTTTGACCTTCTCCCTTAGGTCGGCATTCTACCTCATGGCGGGTGTCATGCTGCTTATATGGTATGATGTTCACAGTCAACCCATCTCCTTAACTACCCACCTTTAAACTGTTGTAGTTCGCCTTCTCCCTCTGTACCATTTATGTCCCTCCATCATTCTATGTCACCAGGCAGACTTCCTTCAGCTTAATGCACAGCTACCTCCCCTATCTCTGCTACTTGGTGACTTTAATGTACATCATCCCCTTTGGGGTTCTCCAAGAACCTGTCAGAGAGGTGCCCTTTTGACTGATCTTCTTAATCAGCTCAACCTCTTCTGCCTTAACACTGGAGCATCATTCCTTTCCGACTCTCACACACCTATTCCCATTTAGACCTATCCTTCTGGACTGCCCAGCTTGCCTGTTGCCTTGAGTGGTCCGTTCTTTCTGAGGCCATCTCGAGCGACCATTTCCCACGTGCTATCCATTTCCTGACTCCTACCCCACCTGTGTGCACTCCCAAATGGCAGCTTGCTAAGAATGACTGGTGGCTTTACTCCTCCCTGGCGACCTTCGAAGAACAGGATTTCCCCAGCTGTGATTACCAGATGGAATATCTCACAAACGTTAAACCTTACTGCAGCAGAACATTCCATTCCTCACACTTCCTCTTTAACATGCTGTGTCCCATTCCATTAGTGGACTTAGTGGACCGAGGCGTGCTGCAATGCAACTCGCACATGAAGACGTGCTCTCCGTGTTTTTTTACTGTCATCCTGTGGTAGCAAACTGCATTCATTATAAACAGATGCATTCTTTGGGATAGCAAAAAAGCTAGCTGGATTTCATTCACTAGTTCTTTTAACAGTTCCACCCCTTCCTCTGTTGTGTGGGCCAACTCCTGATGGCTCCCTGGGACCAAGATCCATTCGCCAATTTCCAGCCCGACAGTAGCAAACAATGTTATTGTGTATGCTGTTACTGTCTCCAACGCCTTTGGCCGCCATTTTGCAGAAATTTCGAGCTCTTCCCATTATCACCCTGCCTTCCCCCATCAGAAACGAACAGAGGAGGCTCGGGCAATACCCTTCTCTTCTCAGAATCTGGAGTGCTGCAATGCTGCCTTTACTATGAGGGAGCTAGATCATGCTCTCAGTTCATCCCACTCCTCCACCCCAGGGCCAGACACTGTCCACATTCAGACGTTGCTGCACCTTTCTCTTGCAGGCAAGCACTTTCTGCTTAATACGTACAACTGCATCTGGGCAGAGGGCATATTTCCCACACGTTGGTGTGAAACCACTGTCATACCCATACCTAAGCCTGGTAAGGAGAAAAACCTTCCTTCTAGCTATCACCCTGTCTCTCTCACCAGCTGAGTTTGCAAAGTGATGGAATGTATGATTCATACTCAGCTGGTATGGTGGCTCGAGTCTCACAATTTACTAACCACTGCACAAAGTGGATTTTGAGCACGCCGGTCTACAGTTGAACATCTAGTTACTTTGTCCACCCAAGTCATGAACGGTTTTCTGTGGAAAACCCAGACTGTGGCCATGTTTTTTGTTTTGGAGATGGCCTACAACACTTATGGAGAACTGGTATCCTCTGTACTCTTTACACGTGGGGCTTCCATGGCCGCCTGCCCTGTTTCCTTCGGGAATTTTTAAAAGACCGAGTTTTCAAGGTGTGTGTTGGTTCTACCTTGTCATACACCTTTATTCAGCAAAATGGTGTGCCTCACAGTTCTATCCTGACTGTCGTCCTCTTTGCTATTGCCATTAACCCTATAAAGGCCTGTCTACTGCCAGGCATCTCCGGCCCCCTTTTTGTTGACGATTCTGCCATCTATAGCAGTTCTCCATGGACCTGTCTCACTGAGCAGTGTCTTCAGCAATGTCTTGACCATCTTTACTCCTGGAGCATCGACAATGGCTTTCGCTTTCCCACTGACAAAACTGACTGTATGAATTTCCAGCAGTGCATACGGTTTCTTCACCATTTTTACGTCTTGAGCCTGTTGCCCTTCCATTTGTTGAAACTACGAAATTCCTGGGGCTCATGCTCAATATGAAATTCTCTTGGTCCTTCCAAGTGTCTTACCTGGCAGCCTGCTGTATGCAGTTCCTAAATGTCCTATGTGTCCTCAATGGTACTTCCTGGGGTGCCAATTGAACCACCCTCCTCCGTTTGTAACGGTCCCTTGTCCATTCGAAACTAGACTATGGGTGCTTTGTTTATGTGTTTGCACATCGATACCTCTTATGCTGTCTCAACACTATCCACCATTGTGGCATCCATTTGGCAACTGGTGTCTTTTACACTAGCTGAAGCTGCTGAACCACCACTGTCCTACAGCCGTGACTTTCTCCTCAGCAGGTATGCATGCCGTTTGTTGGCCATGTGCTGCCACCCATCCAATGCCTCCTTCTTCGACAATTCCTTTGATCGCCAGTATGGGGGGCATACCTCTTCTCTGTTAACTCCGGGAGTCCGCTTTCGGCACTTGCACCGGCAGCTTAACTTCACACTACCTGCGACTTTCCCAGTGGGTGTGAGCCCTTCACCACCTTGGCGTCGTGAAGTGGCCTTCATTCGCTTCCTAAGGCCACTACCCCTGACTCGCTCTACTGCATTCAGTTTCACGACCTTCGCATGGAATTTCACAATAATACCTTTGTGTATACTGATGGCTCTCGGACTGACCACGGTGTCGGGTGTACCTTCGTCATAGGCACTCATGTCTTTCGATATCGGCTTCCGGCACACTGCTCAGTATTTACAACCGAGCTCTTCACCTTGTATCAGGCTACTGAGTACATCCGGTGACACAGACTTTTCAATTGTGTCATCTGCTCAGACTCTCTCAGCACCCTTCAAAGTCTATGTGCACTGTGCACCACCCATCCCTTAGTGCAAAGGGTCCAGGAGAACTATCACTTGCTCACTCTTGGTGGAGCCACTGTGAATTTTATGTAGGTTCTTCGTCATATCGGTCTGCCAGGAAAGGAAGCTGCTGATGCTGCTGTCAAGGCTGCAGTCCTCGTACCTAAGCCCACTAGTTCCTGTATTCCCTGTGTTGCCGTCTGTCAGCAGGTGGTGTCCCTTTGGCATGGCCATTGGTCATCCCTTCATGGGAGTAAGATCAGGATTATTAAGCCTCTCCCAGGAGCTTGAACGACCTCCTCTCGGCCCTCCTCCTGCGAGAACATTTTAACTAGGTTACGTACTGGGCACTGCCGTTTTAGCCACCATCATTTGATAAGTGGCACTCGCCCCCACCCCCACCCAAGTTTTAACTGTCAGTCAACAGACGAGATTGGCCTGTATACTTTTGTGCTGTATGTGTCCTTCTCGTTTCCACTTCACTATCACATCAGAAAGAATGGACCTAGGGATGTTAAGCAGTCCACTTTTTAACCTTTACGTTCCCATTTGGGTTTGCCGTCCGAGTTATCGGCCATTTTAGAAAATGATGCGTGGGCTGTCGACTGCGTTTTACTTTTTATCCGTCAAAGCAATACGGCAGAGGCCATTTAATTTTTATTTTTCAAACTCTGTTTCTGTATGGTGTCTTTTGTAGCCCTTCCTCTATGACCCTGCTTTTAGTTGTCTGCTCTTATGGTAATTGGGATTGACGTTTAGTCGTTTTTTAACTCCTCTCTGTCTTCGTGTTCTAGATGCATATGCCCCTAGTTGTTTTTGCACCCTGAAACAAAACAAAATACATGTGTACTAATTCTGCTAGGTTGTTACATTTGTAAATAAGTTATAATAAAAACCCAGCAGTTACATGTTCATTCACTAACTTCCATATACCCCATCAAGAAAGAGAACCCTTGACATTGTGAAGCAAGTCAAGATGTTCACGAAAAAAAGATATATCATAGAAAATGTGTAGGCCTATACTGTATTAACAATAACCTGCCACAATTATGATTAATGCTGTGCCAGCTAAATTTAAACAATTATGAAGAAAGTTGATGTCACCTCACTTACACTACATATAAACATATCACATAAAACCAATAAATAAGATAAAAATTAAAAAAAACGTTATATATACACTATGTGATTAAAAGTATCCGGACACCCCCAAAAACATACATTTTTCATATTAGGGGCATCTACTGCCTGGTATTCCATGTCAGCGACCTCAGTTGTCATTAAACATTGCTAGCGAGTAGAATGAAGCACTTCGCAGAACTTACAGACTTCAAACGTGGTCAGGCAATTGGGGGTCACTTGTGTTTGAGATTTCCACACTCCTAAACACCCCTAGGGTCCACTCTTTCTGATGTGATAGTGAAGTGGAAATGAGAAGGGACACGTACAGCACAAAAGCATAAAGGCCGACCTCGTCTGTTGACTGACAGAGACCACTGACAATTGAAGAGGGTTGTAATGTGTAATAGGCAGAAATCTATCCAGACCATCACACAGGAATTCCAAACTGCATCAGGATTCACTGCAAGTACTATGACAGGCAGGATGTGAGAAAACTTGGATTTCATGGTTGAACGGTTGCTCATAAGCCACACACGCCAGTAAATGCCAAACGACGCCTCACTTGGTGTAAGGAGCATAAACATTGGACAATTGAACTGTGGAAAAATGTTGTGTGGAGTGACGAATCACGGTACACAATGTGGCCATCCAATGGCAGGGTGTGGGTACGGCGAATACCCGGTGAACGTCATCTGCCAGCGTGCCTAGTGCCAACAGTAAAATTCGGAGGCGGTAGTGTTATGGTGTGGTTGTGTTTTTCATGGAGGGAGCTCGCACCCCTTGTTGTTTTGTGTGACACTATCACAGCACAGGCCTACATTAACGTTTTAAGAAGCTTCTTGCTTCCCACTGTTAAAGAGCAATTCGGAGATGGCAATTGCATCTTTCAACACGATCGAGCACCTATTCATAATACACGGTCTGTGGCAGAGTGGTTACATGAAAATAACATCCTTGTAATGGACTGGCCTGCACAGAGTCCTGACCTGAATCCTATAGAACACCTTTGGGATGTTTTGGAACACCGACTTCATGGCAGGCCTCACCTACCAACATCGATACCTCTCCTCAGTACAGCACTCTGTGAAGAATTTGCTGCCATTTCCCAAGAAACCCTTGCAGCACCTGATTGAATGTATGCTTGCGAGAGTGGAAGGTGTCATCAAGACTAAGAGTGGACCAACACCATATTGAATTCCAGCATTATCAATGTAGGGCACCACGAACTTGTAACTCATTTGCAGCCAGGTGTCCGGATACTTCTGATCACGTAGTATATGTACATTGTATAATGGACATTAAATTGTATTATTTTACAATTAAGATTCATTAATTCCTACACAGAATAAAAGCAGGGTGCTGTAGCATTGATTTTATTTTGGGCCTGAATCCTTAGTCAACAGGCTTTAACATCCATATAGCTTTTTCTACAGAAGTGTGCTCATGTGTCTTACACTGTTGTGACCTTTACATAGGAAATCATGGGCTTGATGATAGTAGAAATCTTTATTTTTTTTGTAAAAGAGTACACATTGTTTCGTGACTATAATTGTGATGCATTGGCAACTTCTCTATTAGTGGAAGAGAGGGCACTTGTTTAATTTTCTCAAAAACATAGGCAGGATTTTGTGAAAAAATGTGTGTTGTGTGTGCGGGGGTGGGGGGGTGGGGGGGTGGGGGGGGGGGTCATCGAGGGGTCAAATTTGTTAAAGAGAACCTTAGGAAGCCTCATGTTTTTCGTTCTATTTTGAAAACTTATTTTATGTTACACAATTTGTTTTCAGGCAGAGATGCTGAGTTGCAGATAGGCACCAAATAGAGAAGTAGATACACCATGGTAACAAGTGTGGGACAATGGCTCACTCTCACTCCCTGCCCTTGTTGTTGTGCATTGTTGAGACCTTTGTACTGTCTGAGGTCGGTGCACTGCCAGTTGGCTCACAAAATGCTTGATTATGTTAGTTATTGATCGCTGACATGCATAACAGTTATATCGTATTCGTTCAGGTGTAGTGACGTACATATTTTTGTCATGAGTAAACGGAAACATACAACGTTAACTCTCAAAGAAAAACTGAATGGTTTGAAATGGATAGACAATGGTGAGAATGTATCTAAACTGGCAAAGGCACTAGGTGTTGGTAAAGCAACCATTTGTGATTGGAAGAAGAGCTGAGTGAAGCTTGAACAGTCCTGTGCAGCCTCTTTGGGAAAAACACTCGAAATTTGGCAGTCTTTCAAACAGTCCCAGTATGATAAAGTGGATGAAGCTCTTTTCCTTTGGTTTATGCAGGAAAGAGAAAGGGGAATTCCTTTGAGTGGAGCAATGGTTCAGAAGGCTGTTTACCTAAACAAGTTAATGAATGGTGATGAATCTTTTAGTGTGAGTACAGGTTGGTTGGATAGATTCAAAAAATGTCATGGAATCTGTCAGCTAACAATAACTGGAGAGAAGCTTTTTTCTAACCATGATTCAGTGAAAAAATACTTGGGTGAGTTTGAAAAAATGATAAGAGAGGGAAAGTATTCTCCCCAATAAATTTATAATGCTGACAAGACAGGCCTTAATTTTAGGGCATTGCCAACAAAAAGCCTGGCATCAAAAGCAGAAGACCATGCTACTTGTTTTAAAATGTGCAAAGATTGTGTGACTTTATTAGTGTGCAGCAATGCTGCTGGTAATTACAAGCTGCCTTTAATGCTAATTGGTAAATCTGTGAGGCCCAGAGCTTTTAAAAACCACAACATGAAGTTGCTGCCTGTATATTATCGCAACCAGAAAAAAGCATGAATGAATGGTAAGCTGTTCTTTTCTAAGGAAAATCATTTGACTCCCCCATGCAATCCTTCTGATTGATAATGCACCATATCACCCCAGCACTGAGGAATAATGTGATGGAGAAATTGTGACAAAGTTTTTGCTGCTGAATATTTCACCACTTCTACAGCAGATGGATTAGGGTGTACTACAAACATTAAAACTGATTTATGGAAAACAATTTTGAAGAATGCTGATCCAAGATGATAGCATTCTTTTAGTGGACAAAATAAAAAAGACCAATGTAAAGGATGTTGTTTGTTGGGCCACTGCGGCATGTTTACTCTGAGAAAATTGTGGAGAAAACTGTGGACACCTCCTGAATTTCAGGACAACCTAATCGAAACTGAAGAGGAAAATTTACTACAAATGGTACAGATAATCCCTGGATGTGAAGCAGCTAGTGAAGGGGACATAGATGAGTGGATGGGAGCAGATGGGGCATGTGTGGAGAACCTTACTGATGCTGATTTAGTTGCTGATGTGACTCAAGATCAGGAAGAACTGGACAGCTGTGATGGAAGTGACAATGAGCCTGAAAGTGACAAAGGAGAGCTGGTGCCACACAGTGACGCAACAGAAGCCCTTGACCTCGTGCTATGTTATATGGAGCAACAGCACACTGCTACACTTGCTGATTTGATGTTTTTTGAGACGATGGTGGAACTATGCGTCTTATAACAGACTGTCTTCATTATGCCAAAAAGAAAAAAGACTGAGTTTTTGTCATCTAAAAAGTAGGGATAAAATGTCCACTGTATTTTAGTGAGTTTGACAGCTTTTCTTTCATCATTATACATTGTTTAAACCTAATGTCTTCTTGCCAAAGTTTCTAATATATGTTTACTGTACAGTGTAAATTAAAATAGTGTTATGTATAGCAGTTTACTGCACAGTTTTCCATACTTAGACTAACATTTTTCGTGTTCGGATTAACCGGACGTTTGGATTACCGGGGTTTGGATTAGTGGGACTCTGGTGTTATGGTGAGTAGCAACTCTCCTTTTCATAATACTGTTACATTCCAACCCGGATTTTCCATTGTTTGATAAGACATGCTAAGGAATACCCAAATGAGCAATTAATATTTCTTTCGTGAAGTAAAGAATAACCGTCTTCAGGCACAATTGTGATTTTATGTCCACGCACGAGACATTTTGAGTCCTGGGGGTTCATCTTCAATTAACTGTCTATATCATTTTTCTTTCTTTTGCCAGATTTAGATTTATTCTGGTTCTGGTAAGATAACAACAGTATATTACAAATCAAATGGTTCAAATGGCTCTGAGCATTATGGAACTTAAAATCTGAGGTCATCAGTCCCCTAGAACTTAGACCTACTTAAACCTAACTAACCTAAGGACATCACAGACATCCATGGCTGAGGCAGGATTTGAACCTGCGACCGTAGCAGTCGCGCAGTTCCGAACTGAAGCACCTAGAACCGCTTGGCCATGCGGCCAGCAGTATATTACAAAGTGGCACATTGTGAATATAAGTTTACAAAACTAAGACAAATGGAAAGATAACTTACTGCATCTGGTAGTGGATACATGGTTTTGAAGCACAGTATGAGTGAACATGTGTATGCGCATATAAATAAGAGTATAAATGCAATGATGTTTACCAGATTGCTGCTTTGGGAAATACTGAAATATTTTAACCTGTAATTTCTACCAGTCTGCAAATAACAATTCCAGTGACAACATTAAACTGCTACAGTTGGGTAATTAGACTATTGTAGTAGTGAATACATATTTTTAACTTATTATGATGCTAGTGGACAAATCAAAATCATTTTTCTTATTTCTTGTTACAAACTTACCCATAATCAGCAAATATGGACACAGCACACAGCGTGCAAATCACAAATGGTAGCACATACGTTAAATTAATCTGCAAGTAAGAAATGAACTGATTAACAAAACAAAAACTGAACTGGTAAGGCCAACAATGTATAGTAGTTGGTCTTGGTTAAAGCAGGCTTAAGCAAAAGCTGGTAGGGCTATCAATATAACAATAGTTTAAGTCTATTAATGGCTTTGCTGCCTGTTGATAGTGCTTATCTCTTTTTCATCGTATGATTGAAAATCAAAATGTAAGGGGCGATCAAAAAGTTTCTGTCCGATGGCCGTACAGTCTGGGATCGGTATGCACTCAGGTGAAATTGCCATGGATATTGAGGCAATCAACCCAGTGATGCACCAAGTTGAAGATACCCTTTTGGTAAAACACTGCTGTGTGAAGAACTCTGTAACTGCCTGCTGCAAATCCTCATCCAACAGGAATCGTCGACCCTTTGAGACCTGTTTTAAGGGATTGAAGTCGTGATAATTGTGCGAGAAGAGGTCAGGGCTATAGGATAGGTGCGAGAGTGTCTCCCACTCGAGTCGGCATAACTTCTTTGTTATGCCAATTGTGATATGGGGTGTGTGTTATCATGAATCAACAGCACCTCTGATCGCACCATTCCACAATGGCGCTTTTCAACAGATGTGCTGCTCCACACACATTTGTCATTCTCTGATGGATGTCTACCAGTATGTTTTGTTCAGCAGCCAAGAATAGAGTAACAGTACATGGGTTGTGTTTGGACACATTTGGTAATAATGTCACTACAGTTCACATTTCCACATTTACTGCACGCATTTTGGAAAGAGACAAATGCCATGACTAATCCCTTGCCTACATGTTTGTGCTTATATATCCTGCAATGAAGTTATGCTATGTTCCATATACACTGCAGCAGCACCCTGAGACACTTTATATTGTCCCATATACCTTCCAATTTTTTTACACATCACCTAGGTCACATGTAATTTCACTAAGGTGATAGGCAGCTATGGACCCCTGGACAACCCCCCCCCCCCCCCTTTCCCCCTTTGGTCTACGGCTATGTCCTTAGTTTACTTAATTACCCACTTCTGTACAATAAATATTTTTTTTTTATGAAAGATGTGCCAAAGTGGAATTCAGTATGTGATATACGAGTGCAAAGTAGGCACATTTTAGTGTTCTTGTATCACACACACACACACACACACACACACACACACACACACACATTGCAACTAACAGCTAAATCTAAACATGTCACCTAATGTTAAGAATTTCTGCTCAGTAACAAAGATATTTACAAGACAATTGTTGTTGTTGCTGTCTTCAGTCCTGAGACTGGTTTGATGCAGCTCTCCATGCTACTCTATCCTGTGCAGGCTTCTTCATCTCCCAGTACTTACTGCAACCTACATCCTTCTGAATCTGCTTAGTGTATTCATCTCTTGGTCTCCCCCTACGATTTTTACCCTCCACGCTGCCCTCCAATGCTAAATTTGTGATCCCTTGCTGCCTCAGAACATGTCCTACCAACCAGTCCCTTCTTCTTGTCAAGTTGTGCCACAAACTTCTCTTCTCCCCAATTCTATTCAATACCTCCTCATTAGTTATGTGATCTACCCATCTAATCTTCAGCATTCTTCTGTAGCACCACATTTCGAAAGCTTCTATTCTCTTCTTGTCCAAACTATTTATTGTCCATGTTTCACTGCCATACATGGCTACACTCCATACAAATACTTTCAGAACGACTTCCTGACACTTAAATCTATACTCAATGTTAACAAATTTCTCTTCTTCAGAAATGCTTTCCTTGCCATTGCCAGTCTACATTTTATATCCTCTCTACTTCAACCATCATCAGTTATTTTGCTCCCCAAATAGCAAAACTCCTTTACTACTTTAAGTGTCTCATTTCCTAATCTAATTCCCTCAGCAGCACCCGACTTAATTTGACTACATTCCATTATCCTTGTTTTGCTTTTGTTGATGTTCATCTTATATCCTCCTTTCAAGACACTGTCCATTCCGTTCAACTGCTCTTCCAAGTCCTTTTTCTGTCTCTGACAGAATTACAATGTCATCGGCGAACCTCAACGTTTTTATTTCTTCTCCATGGACTTTAATACCTACTCCGAATTTTCTTTTGTGTCCTTTACTGCTTGCTCAATATACAGATTGAATAACATCGGGGACAGGCTACAACCCTGTCTCACTCCCTTCCCAATCGCTGCTTCCCTTTCATGCCCCCTCAACTCTTATAACTGCCATCTGGTTTCTGTACAAATTGTAAATAGCATTTTGCTCCCTGTATTTTACCCCTGCCACCTTTAGAATTTGAAAGAGAGTATTCCAGTCAACATTGTCAAAAGCTTTCTCTAAGTCTACAAATGCTAGAAATGTAGGTTTGCCTTTCCTTAATCTATTTTCTAAGATAAGTCGTAGGGTCAGTATTCCCTCACGTGTTCCAACATTTCTGCAGAATCCAAACTGATCTTCGCTGAGGTCGGCTTCTACCAGTTTTTCCATTCGTCTGTAAAGAATTCGCGTTAGTATTTTGCTTCTGTGACTTATTAAACTGATAGTTTGGTAATTTTCACATCTGTCAACACCTGCTTTCTTTGGGATTGGAATTATTTTATTCTTCTTGACATCTGAGGGTATTTCGCCTGTGTCATACGTCTTGCTCACCAGATGGTAGAGTTTTGTCAGGACTGGCTCTCCCAAGGCCGTCAGTATTTCCAATGGAATGTTGTCTACTCCCGGGGCCTTGTTTCGACTCAGGTCTTTCAGTGCTCTGTCAAACTCTTCACGCAGTATCATATCTCCCATTTCATCTTCATCTACATCCTCTTCAATTTCCATAATATTGTCCTCAAGTACATCGCCCTTGTATAGACCCTATACATACTCCTTCCACCTTTCTGCTTTCCCTACTTTGCTTAGAACTGGAATTCCATCTGAGCTCTTGATATTCATACAAGTGGCTCTCTTTTCTCCAAAGGTCTCTTTAATTTTCCTGTAGGCAGTATCTATCTTACCCCTAGTGAGATAACCGTCTACGTCCTTACATTTGTCCTCTAGCCATCCCTGCTTAGCCATTTTCACTTCCTGTCGATCTTATTTTTGAGACGTTTGTATTCCCTTTTGCCTGCTTCATTTACTGCGTTTTTATATTTTCTCCTTTCATCAATTAAATTCAGTATTTCTTCTGTTACCCAAGAATTTCTACTAGCCCTTGTCTTTTTACCTACTTGATCCTCTGCTGCTTTCACTACTTCATCCCTCAGAGCTATCCATTCTTCTTCTACTGTATTTCTTTCCCCCATTCCTGTCAATTGTTCCCTTATGCTCTCCCTGAAACTCTGTACAACCTTTGGTTTAGTCAGTTTATCCAGGTCGCATCTCCTTAAATTCCCACCTTTTTGCAGTTTCTTGTGTTTTAATCTCCAGCTCATAACCAATAGATTTTGGTCAGAGTCCACATCTGCCCCTGGAAATGCCTTACAATTTAAAACCTGCTTCCTAAATCTCTGCCTTACCATTATATAATCTATCTGATACCTCCTAGTATCTCCAGGATTCTTCCATGTATACAACCTTCTTTTATGATTCTTGAACCAAGTGTTAGCTATGATTAAGGTATGCTCTGTGCAAAATTCTACCAGACGGCTTCCTCTATCATTTCTCTCCCCCAATCCATATTCCCCCACTATGTTTCCTTCTCTCCCTTTTCCTACTCTCGAATTCCAGTCACCCATGACTATTAAATTTTCGTCTCCCTTCACTACCTGAATAATTTCTTTTATCTCATCATACAGGACAGTAATATTTTTTAAGATGCGATTGTAAAATGTTGGTAAATTCGGACGTGAGGTAAGTAAAACTAGCTGCCAAAGGGCCAAAGAGGGAAGTTGCACAGCCACTGTGGGTTTAGAGGATGTGAGAGGGGGAACATTTTGTCATTTGTCTTCTCAACACTGACAACTCGTGGATTTGTGCAACTCTTACCGATCAGCTGCTGTAGCATAAATTTTGACACAGAAGTAACATGAATTCTTGAATGTGCTTTACAGAGATTATCATCTTAAAATGAGGTACTTGTCTGTAGCAACGGATATAGAGTTAAACTAAGGCTGTAGCAATATAGAGGATTGAGTAGAAGAAAAGTGACATTCAAAACATTTAGTAAACATTTGCGATTGTGTCTCATACTGCAAAAATCATTTGAATCTACGTACAATTTTTGTTATTATGAAATTATCATCCACTCGCAGAGACAACACAAGCACTGCAGTGTCACCACTTGGAGGTCACTAAGGGTGGCAGCAATCTGAAACAGAGAGCAGTCGACACACAGCGTTCCAAATGGTGCCGAATTTTAACAGTCAGTATTTGGGGGCTGGAAGCCAACTTACCATGCTCTTCCTACAGCTAGTATGTTGGAAGCTCATAGCATAGTGATGTATGTGGGTTACCAATTGCTAACAAGATTGGCACAAGTGTGGCCCGAGGTGCCACTCCTCAGTGGCAGTTTTGGCTCTTGGGCAAAGAAGGCTGACGACCACTGGCTCAGTCTGCTTAATAACTTCTGTTTATCTATTTACCACTGTAGAGCTTTCTGTCTCCACACACTAAAGAAGTTTTTGATTATTGACATAACCTATTACTGACATTCCCTCTTGTAATGAGGCAAAATGTATGTATAGATTTTTGTCTTTTGAGTAGTGGCTTGTTTATATTTAACCAATTTACCATCCTGGAGTTTATATCAGCATTCGTAGTTTTGAGTTGATGTGAATTTTCTTTTGTTACTTTAGGGCATATCATAAACAGATGCATGAAACCTTTGGAATGCCTTGTCTTACTACCTGCTCCTTTGACACAACACTTTTACCATTTTTTAAAGATGATTACCCCTTTTTAGGCTGTGTCCAAAAGACGCAAATAAACCATTCATACTTTCCTCTAATTTTGTACTGCTGTAGTCACTTCCCCAAATTATCAAAGCCACAAAAGTTTTTCCTTTGTTTAAAAAGGATGTGGATTCACTAATAATTATTTGCATTCAATCACTTTAGCGGTACATGAGACAATTCAACTACTAATTTCAAGAGACAATGCTCTCACCATTAGGTTGTTGACATTCAGTTTGTGGCATTCATTAAATAAAATAAAAGATACATTGTCTTATGAAACAAGTAGTTGAAATGAATCATTTTCACTAAATATAATATAGCAAATAATTATTACTGATGAAGTACAACTGTTACCTCAAGTACAAAATATGGATAACATTAAAATGAGAGGATTAATATCAGTAACTAGAGGCCCATCTTTATTCTTTCAAGCACACCAAAATTTTCTCAGGGATGCAACATATGACCATACAATCAATTTCCTGGAAAGCAGTTGTTTTGGGAGTCTGCATCAGTCAGTTTAGGAAAGGGTGATCAATAAATGGGTCCCTGTATTCATTTTTAATGAAATCTAGTGCAATCAGTCAAAGAAAACATACAGCATGCTTATTCCTTAATCTCCCAAAGGCCTTTATCTTGTCAACCACGCATCACTTTTGTAGATGGCAGGGATCAGACACATGACGGCAGTTTTGTTCTAGGAGGTAATCAGGTTTACCATCAAAACCACTGGGATGTTTGTTTGGTTTCTGTGATATAATACTTCAAATATCGCTGGGTATGACTGGAGGAAGACATTGCTCTTGGAAGTGCCACCATATCTGCACACTGAGTGGGTGCAGTAGAACAGATTAAAGTTTAGTTCGCAATTATTAAGGGCATGAGAGAAAACTATCTCCATTCTTAATCTATGTTTTGCTTTTGTATCAATTGTCTCACTGAAACATTGCCACACCAATTTTAATTTGTTCCTTAAAGTGACTTTAAACTGAAAATAGTACATTTTATTAGCTTTATGGATAACTTAGTTCTGAATTTTTTATGCAATAATTTGATGTCATTAATTTTATACAAGCATAGTCCAATCCTATATTTCTGCAAGAAGTTTGTATTCCTCTCAAGTATTATGGAGCAAATGTCTGAAAGTTACTGCAGAATTTTTGTTGCCTGCCAATCTGCTGTTGGGATGTTTCCATCTGTTTATTTATATCTGGCATAGCCACACTCAATACTAAGTAGTTATGACTTGATTACCGTTAGAGATAGTGTTTGATCTGTAAACAGGTGACATATTGGCACCATTAAAAAGCCCGTTAACTGTAGAAGAGCTAGTAGCTTTTGTTCTTATAGATTTGTTATTCATGTTTTCTCATGAATATCACCAATAGTTTGATTTCATGAATTCGCTTTTCCAGAAAAGTCTCTGGTCTTCAGAAATTTGCATTTGTCTGAATAATCTTCAGGGCTTTGAACCCATAGAGTTAATCTCATACAGAATGATATACCACTTTAATCCTTTTAAGATTGTGTACACAAGGCACTGATAATATTCTGCTTTCTCATCTTGTGTGTAGGCAACAAATGTATCAGTCTGCATTTGAACATAATGTTGTTTATTTACATTTCATTGTGGAAAGAACTGCTGCTATTTCAGCCTCTTAATCCTAATAAAAAATGTTCTTTTGAAATTTTGTTAAAAGCTTCTATAAAAACTTTCAGAACTTGCTTTAACTAGTGGATTCCAAGATTATAAGTGACCAGTTTTGCTATGTTGTAATCACCTCTTCACGTGAAAAATATAGCTTATGTAACAATAGGCCATTGAAACAGAACAGTCACCCGACATACAAATGGCACTCGGCCTTAGCATTCCCAGTTAAAATCGATGATAAGGAATCCAGAAAAATATAACAAAATTAAAGATTGTAGGCCATGTAAATGAACTCTGTAGATCATTTCTTAATCCTCACATTTTCTACGCAAAGATGTCTGCTCTTGGAACTGTGCTTATATTGCTTATTGTAGACTAACAGAGTAAATGTGCTGTTACTGTCACATATCATCTTCATGATCTCCGATGTAATGGAGAGCCTGCATAGAAACATAGCCTAGCTAATATCTGCTACTAAATGTTCTTATATACTTATTTTTTCCCACTGGAGAAAATATTATTTACCACCTTAAAAGAGCAGATTGGCCACTTTGGTGCTCTGGACATAGTGTAGAGCTACTACCAGATGATCATGCGATCATCCACCGCCAAAAACACCTATACAACAGTGTATAGACCTGGGGTCATGGTGTATTTTTAATATTTTGGAAGACGAATCTGTTAAAAACCCAGTAATAAATCGTTCTCATGGAAGAAAAACATCTGAGTACACTATATTTTCTCCCTTCCCTGAGAGCTAACAGGGGGGGGGGGGGGGGGGGGCATGGGTACCATTGCCCACTGCCGACCTGTCATGGCAGTGACGTGGTGTGTAAGTGCCAGTGCATTCTGTCAAATCAACACAGTAAGATGGATCAATGTGGAGGTGTGCCAGGATGGCAGACAGGAACTATCGTGTTTCGATTCAACCCTGAAACCGTTGCCTCATTTGATGGCGCATCATTAGTGGCGGATTTAAAAATTTTGCTCCCCTAGGCACACCATATTATATGTCCCCCCCCTCCTCCCAGATAAAAAGAAAACATGTTGTAAATAATAACTATAACACTTCACAATTGCTGCTTTGGGTGGGAGTGCTGTGATTTGTTTCCGTACTCTGCTATTCGTTGTTCTGAAGGATGCGTCAGCGGTCTAGTCGCTCTCAATCAAAATGTAATATGGTTCCTGAACTGTACTTGGTGTACGGCAACGGATGAAACAAACTTATAACTGCATTGTGTTAACACATTCTTCTGTCGAAAGACAACAGAAACGAACACAAGGAAAATAAATTTTCTTTTATCGCTTAAAAATTCTGCAGAGCGTGTAGGAGAGAACGGATTTTTGTTAGAGGAAAGTATCTAAATCTGGACATTGGCCCCAAAGCGGACCCTTAGGGCTCCAGACTCTGCATTGTGCTGAATTCTGGTGGAAATCCCTCCAAACATTAATTTAGGCTTGTGCCACCATGCAGTGGAGCGCTTGCATCATCTGCTCAAGCTGCCGCTTGCTCCGATGACAACACGAACACGTGTTTTTCGTGAAATCAAAGTTTAGAGACAGTGCTACTTATTGCTACTTTTCATTAGGATACTGGAAGGTGGGTAATAATATCTGTACACATTCTTTAATGGGGAGGATGGGAGGTCATGTTTATCTAAAAAGGTATTTTAATTATAAATCTGATAGTACAGGTGCCTCAAATCGACCCCCCCTTCTGGTTCCCAAATCGGACCTCCTTGGTTTTTAATTTCTGTCCCAGAATCCAAAGGAATCAAATGGTGGAAACGAAACAGAAGGGGTGGAGTGCAGCCAAAATGAAAGAGGCTATAGGTGCTGTTAGAAGTAAAAAGATGGACTGGAAAAAAGCAAGTAAGCAGTATAATGCCCCGAAAACAACACTAATGAGATTATCTAAAATGAAACACGGCACTCAAGAGGAAGCAGCGAATGTTAAAAGCTGCAGACGTAGAGTTTTAGGCAGTACCTTTGAAGATGAGCTTGTCAGTTATTGTCTTGCAATGGAGGCTTTGTGTTTTTTGGGTTACTCGTAGTGACGTGAGGAGAATGGTTGTCCAGTTGGCAGAAAACAATGGCCTTGAACATCCTTTCAATAATGACATCGCTGGAAGAAAGTGGGTTAGACTTTTTTAAAACGTCATCACCCTAAATTATCAGAAAGAAATCCTACTAGTACGTCTCACAGCAGGGCCTTTGGTTTCACCAAAGAAAATACACAGAAGGTCTACAAACTTCAAGAGGAAGTTTGCGATAAAGGAAAGTTCACCCCAGACAAAATCTACTGTGGACGAAATCGGGATCAGTGTTGTACAGTCCAAAGAAAACACTAATCCTACAAAGCAAAAGCCTGTGTTGCTGATCTTGGATAGGCACTTTAGCCATACTGGTACACAGAACATTGACTTAATTGATCTGGCGAGAGCAAACCATGTTACCATAGTGTCATTGCGTCCTCATAGCTTGCATAAATAGCAGCCATTGGATAGGACGTTTATGAGCCCTTTGAAAGTCTACTACAGTGAAGAAGTCAGGCTGTGGCTGAGACAAAAATCAATGGGCTCTCTGTGCTCATGACATCATGGAGCTACTTGGCGAAGCTTATGTCAAATGTCAAACTGCTCGAATTGCTATCAATGGTTTTAAAGTTACAGGGATATATATCCCTTGAACAAGACACTTTTCTCAGATGCAGAATACATTGACAAAGCAAATAAAAAGCAAACAACCTCTTTTTATGAGCCCGCATCTCGTGGTCGTGCTGTAGCGTTCTCGCTTCCCACGCCCGGGTTCGATTCACGGCGGGGTCAGGGATTTTCTCTGCCTCGAGATGGCTGGGTGTTGTGTGCTGTCCTTAGGTTAGTTAGGTTTAAGTAGTTCTAAGTTCTAGGGGACTTATGACCACAGCAGTTGAGTCCCATAGTGCTCAGAGCCATTTGAACCATTTTTTTCTTTTTATGAAACGGCTAAGAGACAACCGTTGATATCAGACAACCCATCAACTTGTTTGGCAAACCAGGCAGAGCCATTCAATCTAAACAAGCCATCGACATCTTCACCAGCTCAGCCATAGCCATTCAGTCCAAACAAGCCATCAACATCTTTGGCAGATCAGGGGTTAACTCCACCACTATGTGGTGCATTACCAGAATTTAGCTCGTCTACCAAAAAAAAAAGTCCATTCGACTTATTTCCGGTACCGCATATCAAAAAGCGGACATCTACTAGGGGACGAAAAGGTTGTAGTTCTACTGTGATCACTTCCTCGTCCTACAAAACACAACTGGTTGAAACTCAGAAAGCTAAAGAAGAAAAAGAAGCTACAAAGCAAGAGAGACGTGGTCAAGGACAAAAGGGCAGACGTGGTTGCGGTCACGGTTCCCCAACGGTCAGGTCTTCAGGAAAAGAAAAAACACCAGTAAAAAAGCGACTTCATTTCAAGGAAGAAGACGATAAATACAGCAATGAAGATGAACATGCCAGCATCTCTAGTGGAACGTTTAAATTAGAAGTCGTTCCAGGAGCTACGCTTTCCCAAGAAGATGAAGACACTGAGTGCATCTTCTTTTCTGGGAAGTTTTCAGAGGACACAGAAGAAGAGTTGTGGGTCAGGTGCCTAAAATAATGTGTAGCTTGTGTGCACATACAGAGTGTGCAGGGGCTGAAAAAGACAATTACATTTGTGACTTCTGCCGCTAAAGGCAATGTATTCATAAATTCCAGAATGAGATTTTCACTCTGCAGCGGATGAAACTTACTGGCAGATTAAAACTGTGTGCCCGACCGAGACTCGAACTCGGGATCTTTGCCTTTCGCGGGCAAGTGCTCTACCATCTGAGCTACCGAAGCACGACTCACGCCCGGTACTCACAGCTTTACTTCTGCCAGTACCTCGTCTCGTACCTTCCAAACTTTACAGAAGCTCTCCTGCGAACCTTGCTAGAGCAAAGGCAAAGGTCCCGAGTTCGAGTCTCGGTCGGGCACACAGTTTTAATCTGCCAGGAAGTTTCATATTCATAAACTGTTTGATTTTTGTTTCATTTTGTAATTTTTTCTACTTCAAAATACGTTCTTGGTTTCATTAAAGCAACACTTCTAACCTTAATTGTGTTGTATTTCACTGTGACATCTCTGTGACTCATTTTCATTGCTATTTAAAATATTTTAGAAGGGGGTCCGAATTGGGCACCAATTTTTAAAAAAGAAAAAATGTAAGCTTTTTTGTAATTTTTTTGGTGTAAGAAAATTATTTCAGACTGTTAAAAATTTCACTTAAACAAGTTAACAACTAAATGAAGTATCTATAGAATGCTCATACAGCGTAAATTTCAACATTAAATATTTAAACAAAATAAAAACAAAATGGGGGTGCACTTATGGGTACTTTCCTCTATACATTCGCTTTTAATATGTTCTTTTACACGAAGCCGTTAAAAATGAAAATAAAAATGTGTTACGATCTAAAAATTGAAGCAAGCGTGTCATATGTTGGAAATTAATACGTACTTTTACAGAGATGCGTTCAAAATTAAAATTTAACTGTCGTTTTACGATCTAATAACTTGAACGTATAGCAGAAAAAAACACATTCGGTATTGATACGTGAATCTACAGGAAAGCATAAGAAATGAAAATGAAATAGAGATTTCGGTGCACGAACTTATGCCTAAATAAAGACAAACAAACACAGAACTTAATTTCCTATTACATAATTTTACAGACTAGTCTGGAAAAATCAAATTTGTTTTATAATCTAATAGTTAACGTGTAAGACATTAGGGTCTGTGTAGCTAGATGCTGCATAATAAGTGTACACAATACCTTTAATCTATGTAAGGGCTGAACAGTTTTGTACTGCAGCTATTGCTCTCACCACAGCTCTTTGTACCGGTATTAACAAAGCTTTTACGTGTTTATCGACAGAACTGAACTACGTTATTTATTAACACTTTTTCATCTGAGCGAACACTCCGATAACGTATATTTCCGCGATAGCTATACATTTCAGCAGCCGCCAGAAATACGCACCAGTTTTAATATACTACAGTATCAGTATGACTCGACTGTACAGCGCAGAGCGGCCTGGGTCACTCGGGTATTGTTTAGTATTGTCGGGCGCCTTGGGTCACGTCTGCACGTAAACGAGGTTTAGTTCCGCGATTTGTAAAACAAACAGGTAATACGTAGTTTGTAAATCCAATGAATGTGCTCTAAGTTATTATAAAAATCACATTATAATCTTCAATTCTTAAAACTAATATGAATAAATAAACAAACTCACTAGTCAGCAAAGTTTGCATCTGGCTTTGACGGCAGAAAACTCGTTGATCATATTTTCATAGTTGAGACTAGAGATGGGCAAAACTGTTCTTTTCAGAGCTTGGATCAGAACTGTTCACTCCCTGAAATGAATTAGCTCTTTTTCATGACTCACCACTCATTTACAATAGAAAATAAATGGAAGGCACATTGCCCTTTAAACTTGGTTTATTCCAGTACTATACCTGTATTTTGATCTTATTTGATCCTATTTTGAAGTAACACAGATAATGAGTAAGAATTTTGTATTGTTTATTGAAATTTCCACGATATGACAAAGTTTTGGATTATTGATTTATTTTTCACTATCGTGGTTTTTTGGGTGATCGGAAAATGTTGTAACTTGAGATTTACATTAACAATATACACTCCTGCAAATGGAAAAAAGAACACATTGACACCGGTGTGTCAGACCCACCATACTTGCTCCGGACACTGCGAGAGGGCTGTACAAGCAATGATCACACGCACGGCACAGCGGACACACCAGGAACCGCGGTGTTGGCCGCCGAATGGCGCTAGCTGCGCAGCATTTGTGCACCGCCGCTGTCAGTGTCAGCCAGTTTGCCGTGGCATACGGAGCTCCATCGCAGTCTTTAACACTGGTAGCATGCCACGACAGTGTGGACGTGAACCGTATGTGCAGTTGACGGACTTTGAGCGAAGGCGTATAGTGGGCATGCGGGAGGCCGGGTGGATGTACCGCCGAATTGCTCAACACGTGGGGCGTGAGGTCTCCACAGTACATCGATGTTGTCGCCAGTGGTCGGCGGAAGGTGCACGTGCCCGTCGACCTGGGACCGGACCGCAGCGACGCACGGATGCACGCCAAGACCGTAGGATCCTACGCAGTGCCGTAGGGGACCGCACCGCCACTTCCCAGCAAATTAGGGACACTGTTGCTCCTGGGGTATCGGCGAGGACCATTCGCAACCGTCTCCATGAAGCTGGGCTACGGTCCCGCACACCGTTAGGCCGTCTTCCGCTCACGCCCCAACATCGTGCAGCCCGCCTCCAGTAGTGTCGCGACAGGCGTGAATGGAGGGACGAATGGAGACGTGTCGTCTTCAGCGATGAGAGTCGCTTCTGCCTTGGTGCCAATGATGGTCGTATGCGTGTTTGGCGCCGTGCAGGTGAGCGCCACAATCAGGACTGCATACGACCGAGGCACACAGGGCCAACACCCGGCACCATGGTGTGGGGAGCGATCTCCTACACTGGCCGTACACCACTGGTGATCGTCGAGGGGACACTGAATACTGCACGGTACATCCAAACCGTCATCGAACCCATCGTTCTACCATTCCTAGACCGGTAAGGGAACTTGCTGTTCCAACAGGACAATGCACGTCCGCATGTATCCCGTGCCATCCAACGTGCTCTAGAAGGTGTAAGTCAACTACCCTGGCCAGCAAGATCTCCGGATCTGTCCCCCATTGAGCATGTTTGGGACTGGATGAAGCGTCGTCTCACGCGGTCTGCACGTCCAGCACGAACACTGGTCCAACTGAGGCGCCAGGTGGAAATGGCATGGCAAGCCGTTCCACAGGACTACATCCAGCATCTCTACGATCGTCTCCATGGGAGAATAGCAGCCTGCATTGCTGCGAAAGGTGGATATACACTGTACTAGTGCCGACATTGTGCATGCTCTGTTGCCTGTGTCTATGTGCCTGTGGTTCTGTCAGTGTGATCATGTGATGAATCTGACCCCAGGAATGTGTCAATAAAGTTTCCCCTTCCTGGGACAATGAATTCACGGTGTTCTTATTTCAATTTCCAGGAGTGTATTTGGCTATGATGTATTAAAATTTCATTAACCTCATACAAATACATCGCAAGCCATATATTTTTAAAGTGAACGTTTCCTTCCGAAGACACCTAAAATCGCAAAATCCGTACCAGAATAAGAAAAAAAAAATATAAATTTGACTGTAAAACGAAAGTGCTGCATATAGCCTTACGCAGAATAAAACAAGGAAAATATTGGTGTATCACATTTTGCGATACGTTTATCGGTTCGCTCGTAATTAAAGCGTAAATTCGAGTGTCCATAATAAAAATCCTATAGTAAGAGGAGACGTCAGGAACCTAATCTAATCAGTTTAAACAAAGAAAAATAAAATAAAAACAATTGATGTATACATAACATAATAATGTAATATACATAGCCGTATTACTACGAAGAACAATATCCAGTAGAGACGAACTCCGATGCAGAGGCGCTGAGTCGAGCAGGTCGAGCCGCGAGCTGTATTACTGCGTGAGCTGAGACCGCAGAGACCAGA
Source organism: Schistocerca cancellata (assembly GCF_023864275.1). Taxonomy (NCBI): domain Eukaryota; kingdom Metazoa; phylum Arthropoda; class Insecta; order Orthoptera; family Acrididae; genus Schistocerca; species Schistocerca cancellata. The sequence continues at coordinate 39,259,027 of NC_064633.1, read as the reverse complement.
GTGACACCTGAGTCCCTTTTCTCAACGCTCTGGCTAGAGTCGAGACGGTGGGGCGAGCGTTGAGCGGGCGAGTTCCGAGGGTGGGGGGGAGCGGTGAACTCACCCGCTCCGAGACAAATCGTCCGTTCCCTTGCGAGCAGGTTGTTGCAAGTAGTTCCTATGTTATCCGCTAGGTGGCTCTCTGTCCTGTTGCTCGCATCAACTGCCCAGAGGGCAGGACGTGCGACTGAAACGATCGCCGACAGAGTGCGATGCGAAGTTACGCTGCGCCAGACACTGCAGGCGGCAGACGACGCACAGAGACGGCACGGCATATGTGAAACACAAAATCCAATGGGGCACTGTACAATGCAGGCAGCCAAGGTAGAAGCAGGGCAGAGGCCGGCGCTGGCTGTGTTGTGTGGCGTGCACTGTGCTCTGACCAGCAGAGGCGCTGCTGATATGCTCCGTCTCTCTCTCTGTCTCTCTGCCGTGGGAAACGTTTGGAGCTACCGTTCTTTTTTTCTGAATCACTGATTGTTCACTCCTTTGAAAGATGCAACTCTATGCATTAGTTCAAGAGCGGATCCCCCATCTCTAGTTGAGACGGTTATCAGTTAGGAGGTCGGCTTCGCTGTGAAGAATGGACAAAGCGCTCAATCTCTCCTCAGACAACGTAGAACGTTGGTACGATTTCAGTCTTTTAAGAGCCGAAAACGAGCGATCTGCTGAACAAGTTGTAATTGCCATACGTAGAAATATTCGAGGCGCAATGTCAACATTCGAAAACATGGACTGTAAGCTCTCTTTTCGTAAAAATTTGCTCATTTCGACTGTCATATCACTAATCTCAGAAGATTTCAAAAGTTCCACGAAATGTACACATTCACTAGGGAAGGAAGGCTCTAAATCTGTGTCATATGACGCTTCGAGTTTTGCTGCATGTTCAGTAATATCGTCAGGTGAACCATTCATAAGGTTACTGAAAACAGTGAAGGAGTCCAGCAGTGTTCTGTAGCTTTTCTTCCTCCTGACTTTTGAAGTTTGCGTTTTGGTGATCTTTTATCGCTACAGTCATAGTTTATATCAGTCACAATCTCCGTGGATTTATTTTCATAGTAGTCGAACATGCCACGAATAGATGCAATAAATCCTACAAGTGATTCATATAATTCATGTACCATTTTAATATCAATATTTACATTTGCAATTTCAGATTCACACTATTACATCTCTGAAGTATGTCATTCCAAACTGTCATCATGAATACTGTTTCTAGTCTGCTCAGTTGATTCAATAAAGCTGAAGCCTCATTTCGTACAAGTGGTTTTTCAAACGTATTATTGGCAACATGTGTGACGGCATTGATAACGCCGTCCTAGTTTTCATATAGCCTTACATACGCTTTCTCACTTGCTGACCAGCGTGTTTTTGATAAACTTTTTACCATTTTGCTTCTTGGTTTCATGAAAGAAAGAAGTTTATCCGAGCGCAGTGTAGAAGCAGTGAAAAAATTATAAAGGTTTTGCACTACATTGAAAAATGAACATGCTTCCCGACAACAGCTTGCAGCACTAGTGCCGGCAAAATTCAAACAATATGCTGCACAAGGCACATAGTGGGCTTTCGGATTTCGTTCTTTAATGCAAACCAGTGTACAGTCAGTTAGGCCTATATCAATGGAATATGTAGGCACGACTTTTGGTAAGGCCTCAGCTAAGTTTTCGGACTTGCGTCCCAGGTTTGGTAAAAACAGAAAGAAAATTCAACAGGTTCACCGTTCTCGTTCACATATCTTAACATGAAAGATAATTGATCAATATGTCAAATGTATGCGGTAAAATCTACTGTTATAGAGAAATATTTGGCCTGTTTTATTTCACTTAAGATAATTCTTTTCATTTGTTCAGAAAGAAGCTCTATTATTTCATCACAGATTGTTGAAGAAAGATAACTTGTATGTCCCTGCCCTGGATTTCCGTGTCATTCAATGTGCTCTGCGAGAAAAGGATCAAACTCGGCTCTCAGCTCAAGAGACATCATAAATTGACCATTATGTACGGAATAGAATCTTCCAACGTGTCCACGTAGGGAAGTCCACGACTTGTTAGCTTCTTCAGTACTGCAAACACCCTTTTCAACACACTGCGCCCGTACATTTTTTCTGTCTCAACATATGACTCGAAATGGTTACCTGTTGTTCCAAGTGACTTTTTTCTTGTTAAGAGAGATAACTCAGAATTTTTGTGTTCACGTGAATTCTCATGATGATATAAACTATCAGAAATATTTTTCCAGTCTGCAATACCATTAGTAGCAATCACGGCCTTACCTCCGAACAATTTACATGGTGCACAAAAAACAGCACCGATACTACAGGAGTATACTAGAAAATCATGCAAAGTTGATTCATCATTTAAAAGTTTACTGTAAAATAATTTTTGTTCAAATATCTGGTTTTATCGCCTATTAATCTTCTTGAATTAGAAAAATCACCATTACAATTTTGGTAATGCCACGTTGTAAGAGAATTCACCATTCAGCAGGATCATCACTAACGAGGTTATTTCTTTTTGTAATGTGTGACTCGACACAGTTTTTCGTGAAGTTCGAAATCAGGAACAATTTGGTTTTCATTTTTAACTTTTGTTTCGTCAGTATTTACTGCTTTTACAACAGCTGCAGTGCCAAAAACATCATCCGTACTTCTGGAACTAGAAGTCGAACCAGCAAAATTTTTTTGCGAAAAGTTTGTCTACTCAGCCAAGCGTTTTTAGAACATTGGCTTCTCGTTCTCGCCTTTCCTTCGATAATTTCCGAAATGCAGCCTCACTTAATTTTTCACGTTTGCTGTTTTCAATTTTACTCATTTAAGGCACTTGCAAAATTGCCAACCAACAGCCAAACAAAAGAAAAAAAATTGTAAAAGGAAGGAAAGAAAGAAAGACTGTATCCAGTTCCAATCGTACTCCACCGCACATGAGCACAGAGCTTTTTACTTTAAACACGGCACACGAGCACAAAGATAATTTCTTTAAACATAGAGCGAAGAACTGACCAACTCGGATTACTCGACGTAGCTGTGCTATGAAAGACGAACAATGCCGAATAATTTAATTTCATTGTCAGCTGTTTCTCTGTTGTCAGTGAACAGTAGAAGCACAGAAGCACACCTGCTGGCTGGAAGTCGTCTCGTAAAGAAAACTGGACAGTCCCTTTTTTGGCCTCTCTTTTCCCGTGTCGCTGGAATTTTAGCTGGGACGCAAATATGTTCTGAATATTCTTGACACTCTTTCTAATTTCAAAAGCAAATAATTTTTGCAATTTCTTGTAGTGAGGTGCCTGGATCGACTCTTATCCCACTTATTCTTATAACATTTTAGTGGTTTCTGTGGGCAGAGAAGACAGACTACAAAGTTTAATTAGTCCTGTTGGCAGTTGATGTGGTGTGTTGTCATTTGTGTGAACGCTGCTGTTACGTCTTCACGTAAATGCACCTTTTGTTCCAACACAAAATAAAAATAACCTTTCTTCGAAGAAAAAAAGTTTAGTTAAAAAGTTTAATACAAAATTTGCAATGCCACGTACTATTCGATTGCAGAGCGTGGGAACATTAATATCGTGCAGGCTGCCGCACAATAAATGAGACAAACGAAAGATTGTTTCTTCTTCTTTTTTCGCAAAAAAAGTAACTAAGTAAATAAATAAATAAAACTTTTAAACTGTTGTGAAGTGTATTTCACACATTATTAGATATTAGATATAGATATATTAGATATTGTTCTTTTCGAATAAACATGTGTTTAAACATGTAAAACATTCTCAGTATCAACATGATTTGTTAAACTGGTGTCATTAAACCAAAGCTCAGATATTGAAGATCACAGAGCTTTCACAATTACAGTAATGGAGGGTTGACTTGATACTTCTCCGTAGTTTCTATAAGAAATGTAAGTAGAGTCGGGTTTTACATACTGGGGTCCACACATGTTACAGTGTTGAAGAAACTGCTGATTAGTTTATCACAGCTTTTCAGGGGTCCCGGTATTTTCATGGGGAAAATATGGTAGGGTTAAGTACAAGCCGACAACATGATATCTAACATGGAAACCATGCATTTCCGGACATAAGTTCATTAGACCTTTTTTGTTCGATGTCCTCTCATCGATCAATCCCTGGAGTATGTACTCGGTGGAGAAAGTCACCTTGTGTAATGAGTAATGCGAAATCATTTGTCCTTCGTGGTCTAGTGGCTAGCGCTTGCTACCTCTGCATCATGGGGTCCCGGCGTCGATTCCTGGCTGGGTTGGGGATTTTCTCTGCCCGGGGACTGGGTGTTTGTGTTGTCCTCATCATTTCATCATCATCATCATCATCATCGCCATCGTTGGTGACAGTGGGTAGATTGAACTGTGTACAAAAATTGGACTGTTGTGCAGGTAAATGGTGAAAGACCCCCAGGATATTGTAAAGTTAAAATTTTAGCCAAAAATTGTACAAGCACAACACTTCTAATAAGGCAGTTGTAATATACTTTAAATTAATTTTTCTTTCCATTCATATATGTAGTACTATTATTGTTTTTTATTGTAACACAACTGGCATTGTCATTAGTCATAAAACTAATTGTCGGTATTTTCTGTTTGCATGAATCACAACGTGGAGCAAGTAAAGCAAAAAGGCAAAACTGAGGAGAAAATTTTGGAAAGGAATAAAAATTGGACACAAGTTACGTAAAATTTTCCATACTAAGCAGTTTTGTTCGGTGCAGCAAAGGTAGGACGGCCACAAAGTTGCTTGCATGGTTAAGCTTTGTAGCGCCTCTTTTCTTGTACATAGAAACCTTTTCTCATTATTCTCTTCCTTGAATTTTATGATGGAATATTTACAGGAATTTTTTACTGTGATACGCGTGATGAGTAAAACATAAAGTATTGCGGCCAATACTTTATCATAATAGACGTAAAACAGGCTTTGATATCACGTAAATTACAATTATTAAGTGTAATGATTAGCATAGAAAATTTTAACATTTTTATGAGATTTTTATTTCTGCATATTCATGCATCATGGCAGAAAAATATACACTCCTGGAAATGGAAAAAAGAACACATTGACACCGGTGTGTCAGACCCACCATACTTGCTCCGGACACTGCGAGAGGGCTGTACAAGCAATGATCACACGCACGGCACAGCGGACACACCAGGAACCGCGGTGTTGGCCGTCGAATGGCGCTAGCTGCGCAGCATTTGTGAACCGCCGCCGTCAGTGTCAGCCAGATTGCCGTGGCATACGGAGCTCCATCGCAGTCTTTAACACTGGTAGCATGCCGCGACAGCGTGGACGTGAACCGTATGTGCAGTTGACGGACTTTGAGCGAGGGCGTATGGTGGGCATGCGGGAGGCCGGGTGGACGTACCGTCGAATTGCTCAACACGTGGGGCGTGAGGTCTCCACAGTACATCGATGTTGTCGCCAGTGGTCGGCAGAAGGTGCACGTGCCCGTCGACCTGGGACCGGACCGCAGCGACGCACGGATGCACGCCAAGACCGTAGGATCCTACGCAGTGCCGTAGGGGACCGCACCGCCACTTCCCAGCAAATTAGGGACACTGTTGCTCCTGGGGTATCGGCGAGGACCATTCGCAACCGTCTCCATGAAGCTGGGCTACGGTCCCGCACACCGTTAGGCCGTCTTCCGCTCACGCCCCAACATCGTGCAGCCCGCCTCCAGTGGTGTCGCGACAGGCGTGAATGGAGGGACGAATGGAGACGTGTCGTCTTCAGCGATGAGAGTCGCTTCTGCCTTGGTGCCAATGATGGTCGTATGCGTGTTTGGCGCCGTGCAGGTGAGCGCCACAATCAGGACTGCATACGACCGAGGCACACAGGGCCAACACCCGGCATCATGGTGTGGGGAGCGATCTCCTACACTGGCCGTACACCACTGGTGATCGTCGAGGGGACACTGAATAGTGCACGGTACATCCAAACCGTCCTCGAACCCATCGTTCTACCATTCCTAGACCGGCAAGGGAACTTGCTGTTCCAACAGGACAATGCACGTCCGCATGTATCCCGTGCCACCCAACGTGCTCTAGAAGGTGTAAGTCAACTACCCTGGCCAGCAAGATCTCCGGATCTGTCCCCCATTGGGCATGTTTGGGACTGGATGAAGCGTCGTCTCACGCGGTCTGCACGTCCAGCACGAACGCTGGTCCAACTGAGGCGCCAGGTGGAAATGGCATGGCAAGCCGTTCCACAGGACTACATCCAGCATCTCTACGATCGTCTCCATGGGAGAATAGCAGCCTGCATTGCTGCGAAAGGTGGATATACACTGTACTAGTGCCGACATTGTGCATGCTCTGTTGCCTGTGTCTATGTGCCTGTGGTTCTGTCAGTGTGATCATGTGATGTATCTGACCCCAGGAATGTGTCAATAAAGTTTCCCCTTCCTGGGACAATGAATTCACGGTGTTCTTATTTCAATTTCCAGGAGTGTATGTCCATCGTTGCAGAAATAGCGAAAACGCTATCAGCCAAGATGGCCGCAGTGTTGCCAACTCTAAACAACCCGTGCCGCTAGATTCAATATCAAAAGTCGCTAGAAAGTCGCTAAAACTGGTTTTACTAGGGGTGTGCTGAAAATTTCGTGCTGTGAATGGTGAAATAAGCCAGTGGGGATGGGGGGGGGGGGGGTAATAAAATATTAATAAAAATTCTCATACGCAATTGCTATATTGTCTTAATTAAATGACGCATCGCTTGCAACAACATACATATAAAATACGCTAACGTTTAATTAAACATGTTATCGTAATTGATGCAACACCTAAATTGTTGTTTCAATCGCATTAGACAAATATACTAGAAATATACAACTATCTTTGTAACAAAAGAAAGAAAGAACTCAAATTAGGTTACAAAATATATACATACCGGTATGTGTGCTATTCATCGACGTCACTCAGAAGATCGAATGACTCTTCTGTTTCATGCTCTGACAGAACTGTAGTTCATGTAGAGGGTTGAACATTGCTCAAAAGATGATGTTGCAGTTCGACTGGTTTTGTCGCAAAAGAAGAACTTTTGTTTGTTCCAATAAGCTCCAATACGTCTGACGGTATGTCAAAAGATGCACAATCTTTATTTTGTTTCTTCAGCTGGTCTCTCAATATGATCAAAGCATTAATTGTCTTTAACGATAATCTGTTACTTTATGTAGTTTTTATAATGTTCATAGAACTGAAAATTCTTACTACTTCTGCATTTGAATGCGGTAGGCATAGAACAGTCATTGCTAGCTGTGAAATCAAAGAAAAAGGATTCTCCCCTGCGGCATTTTTATACTGCACAACCTCACTCCAAAATCGAACAGTTTAGTAGTGTTATTCCCCCTAATGAAGTTGATATTATGCCATTCTTGCAGCATACTGTCTATGAAATCGCCACTAAAACCCAATTCTTTGGCTTCATCCGCTACAGCATTATTTTTATTCACTTTTAGTGTTTCTTCAACATTCAGCACTGACATTTTTTTCAGGATCGTAACTTGGCAGTCTTTGTTGAATTTCTTTTATGAGTTTCAGACTAAACTGAATGCATCTCTTCTTCAAATAAACTTTATTTTCTTCAAACTGGACTCAGACAATTTCTGTTCAAACATAAAGCCAAGGTTCGGATTTGCGTACATACATTCGCTTGGAACTGGTGTTGTCAACAAATCAACAGTTGAAAAAACTATGTTTTGTCCGAGTGACTGCATAAGAAATACAAGTGTATTTAGTAATTTAGTGGAGTCATTGTCTTCTCCTTCAAAAGCTTTTATTGCTATTTGTACGTCTTTTAAAACATGTTTAAGGTAAATCATGTAAAGATGATTTGAGTCGTCACAATACGTCTTGTATGAAAGGTCGGCAGTGTGACAATTGTCTTGAACCATGGAAAGTGATAAATGTAGTTTTAGCTCTTCCCACTGCTCCAGAATTCTTAGTATTGCTGGTTCAATTGAAAGCCAACATGTTGCGCAGACCTTCAAAATTTTTAGTGGCTGTTTTCCACAATTAATTGTCTCATAAACCTTTTTATATTCCTCTTGTCTTTTGGGTGAAATGGAGAACCAATTGTAGGTTTCCCGTACAAGAGCCCATTGTTTATTCCAACCATTGCAGAAGCATTATCTGTGCCATTTCCTACCATATTAACGATTGGAAGTTTGAGATCTTTCAAAGAATTCACAAGAACAGCAACCAGATTTCTTGCATCTGCAGTTTCTACTAAGCGAGTTTGAGAAATGCTGATCTAATGGTTTGGTTGTTTACACTATAGTACCGTATAACGATACCTAGAATTTTAGATATTGATACATCTGTGGATTCATCTATTAGTACACTGTATTTTTGGTTACCTATATCTTCAACCAATAATTGTGTAAAATATGGAACCAAAACTTAAGTTTTACTGTTAGTGCACTTTGCACGATGTAATTGCATGTTTTTAGCGCCCGCACCACCGGAAAACACCTTCTTGCACAGTATTCCTAAATGATCTACAGCTAAAATAGAACAATTTTCAGCAATAAATAAAGAAAGGGCGTCTTCCGCTCTGCTTGCTATTCTAACTGTAGTTTTCGGAACAATTTTCACAGGTAAGGTGGTTTGTGTTTCTTTTTAAATCAATTTTTTGTTTATGCTTAATAGTTTTCGAATGCTTTCTAATATCACAGAATTTAGCGTAAAACTCTGTTGCACATACTTGACATCTTGCCTTGGATAAGTCTCCAACGACTGGTTTCAGCCATCCATTGAATTCAGGTTCTGCTTCCCACGCATCCCGATATTTTTGAGCGTACTGCTTCTTCTTCTGCGGTAAATCCATTATGTAAGCCACCACCAACTTATAATCACTAAAATACATTAAAACTCAGGCGAACTAGAGGTCAAGAAACATTCTACTCACTCGGTAACTCGATATCAGTCCTATTGTTCATTGTTTAATACGTAATAACTTATAATCACTAAAATACATTAAAACTCAGGCGAACTAGAGGTCAAGAAACATTCTACTCACTCGGTAACTCGATATCAGTCCTATTGTTCATTGTTTAATACGTAATAATGTCTGAAATACCCCCACCGAATTATTCTTGCGTTACCACTGTGCATGTGGTAATAATTTGACTGCGAGTTAACATTTCGAAAAATTAGAGCTTGCTGGACAGAAATGTATTTTATTGTACTCAATATTACGTATGTTTTTTGTCAATTCGAAAAATAAAGGGAGTTCAAAAGTTGAAGAATTATAGATCGATACGCTATCGACGATAACAGGCTAGTGGGTAATGAATAATGAATTGTTCTATAGTCAAGGTTTTCTTACTCCGTAGGCAATTCCCACATTCAGGTTTACTAAATACTGAACAAAGCGATATGATCTGCTAAGAACTTAATTTAACTTAGTAAATCTAGAACAAAGTCAGTGTAGTACCCATTCTATCATTAAAATCGTAGTTTTGTTAATGAAAATACTGGCCCAAAATAGTTTTGATTTGTGCTTCAAAAGCCGTCAGTACTCCAAAAGTGGCCAGATTAGTCGCTAAATAATTTTTGTCGCTAAAAACTTTTTTTTTGTCGCTAAGACGAAGGCAAAAGTCGCCATTCCTAGCGACAAAGTCGCCATATTGGCAACACTGAAATGGCGTAGAATTGCGCGATCGAACAATTGAAGTTCAGGCGCCATGCATGACTACTGCAGAAAGTTTAAGTGGGTCAGAAATGTGTCGCAGGTGTGGCAAATGATAGCGACGCTCCACAGCGGAATAACCTTGACGACACAATGTTTACAATTGACGAGACAATGTCACGCCGAATCAAACTGTACATTATTGTCAGCGCGCTAAATTCAAATATGAAATGGACTATCTTATTATGTACATAATCTTTTAATTTCTTGTAGAATTTTAACATCCGTAGGATAAGCTGGCATATGCATTCCATTAAATAAAAGAGAAGCCGACGAATAAAGAGCATCGACCCCTGTCGGCAAATGTAAATAGGCATATGCAAAAAAAGAAAAAAAAAACAAACAACTGTACGTCTCCATATCATGTCAATGTACTGTGTGGGGGAAAATGGGTAGGTACATGGTGAAAGACCCCCAGGATATCGAAAGTTAAAATTTATTAAAAACAAAAAATGAAACACCGATCGACCATAAGCGTTGGCAAAGACGTTAATTATGAACGCGCTGTAAGGCTCAGACAAAAGAAAAATAAAAACCTTCATTCATTTTTACCCTTGTACATGATTTTGTATCTGACTCGTATGTAGAAGTTTCTGTTAACAAGTGCGGCTCGGAGTATGACAGGCTACGAGTGTTTTATATCATATATGGTTCGAAATAAGAGAAGTTTTGTTATCAGTATTAAGTTTTCTTTATTGAAGTGAAGTGGAAACAAGTAAGGACACGCACATTTCTAATAATGCAATTGTAATATTCTTTAAATTAATTTTTCTTTCCATTCATATATGTAATATTATTATATTTTTTTGTTATAACACACTGTGTAAGAAACTGGGACGTTGTACATGCGCTAATGACCGCGCAGTTGAGCACCCCACAAACCAAACATCATCATAATCCAGAATGAGGGATGTTGGAAGGTAGGAGACGAGATACTGGCAGAAGTAAAGCTGTGAGTACCGGGCGTGAGTCGTGCTTCGGTAGCTCAGATGGTAGAGCGCTTGCCCGCGAAAGGCAAAGGTCCCGAGTTCGAGTCTCGGTCGGGCACACAGTTTTAATCTGCCAGGAAGTTTCAAGTTTCATCATCATAATCGTTTGCCCTTAAAGATCTTGCTGTTGTCACCAATTGATCCACTCTTGTATCCGACGCTGTTTGTGAGTTTGCCAGTAATTTTATAACCCTCTGGCTGTGTTAGCAGCGATGTGCAGGTTGAGTCACGTGATGGGGCTGCCACCTCTAGGTATCGCGACCTGCCTCATTTTCTGTCGGGGTTGTCTTCCTTAGGGAAGCTGTCTTCACCACGCCTCTAGAGCCCTCCCCGCCCTTAGTTGTGGGACACACTTTGTCTGGTTCCTCAGTCAAGACCACTTCGTCCATGGTGACGCTGACATTAGCTTCGCTATCACCGGCACAGAATTCAACTTCATCGAAGCACGCAAACCCTGAAGGTGCCTTCGATAAGGCAGTGTACCGTGTGAGAGGCTCTCTGTGATATGCAAAATATTCAACTGTTCGCCTCGAGTGCAGATACACTTTGACAAGGAATGCAGAACTAAAACAGAAAAGGTTTGAAAGAAGGCTTGAAAATCACTCACATTAAGATTAAATCAATGTACAGCCAGGTCACTGAAAAAAAAAAACAGTACAATCTAATAATTAAGTCATGGATACAGGTCTCCAGTTTTTGTAATTGGCACAGTTGAAGATAAAAAAAGCAGGAGAGCAAAATAGGCCCGGAGCGCTTTTTGCAAAATCAAATATGAGTTTCAAACCTAAGCTTCTGAAGCACCAAAAAAGGACAATGAGTATTACCAGTCTTTGTTTATGGTAATGAGAAATGGAATGTTAATACGTTAACGCAAAAACTATTCATTTGAAACTACAAGTATTCCTCACAGTACATCTGCGACTCAGAAATCTGGCTGAGAATCGAGGTTATAAACCTTTGAAACGAGTTGTGGACAGTATAATACAATAAAAATGACTGGTGTGGTGTAAAGGATGGAGATTCGGCTACTATAGTCTATAATAAATCTGATTAATAAAGAACATGATACACTGTAGTATTATTTCATTGTTACATATATCTTTGGTCATGTCTTTATTTTCAACTTTCTTAATTATTGATTAATGACATATAAAGCAATAAAGAAAATACTTTAATACAATTCTGTTCAAACATTGTTGTTCAAAAAGTACACGTACCTTAATTGCTAGTTTTCAATATAAATTGGGATAGTATATTTTATATGATGTAATTAAGAGTGATAAATGGAACGACCATGTTTGCCAGCAAATGAAATATTTATTTAATTGCAATCAAAATTTCCATATTGTATTAGGTTGGTGCGTAAGTTCGTAGCGTTTTTATTTTGCATGTAGGTAGGTATTCCGGTTGTTATGGGTTTATTTAGCGACTGTCATTTTTTATTTGTAGTTCACTGTTGGTATTTGAGTTTGCATGTTGTCATTTTGTTATTTAGAGATAGTGAGTGGAGCAGTGGACACTAGAAAATTGAGTGACAAATGGAGGAATCGGAACGTTTCCGACATATTCTTGTGTTTCAGTTCAGTGAAGGAATAACAGCAGTGGAGGCGGCTACAAACATTTGCGCCTTGTATGGGAATAGTGCCAACGGTCAGAGCGCGGTCTGAAATCGTTTTCTCGGTTCAAGGAGGATCGTTTTGACATTAGTGACTCTCCACGTTCAGGAAGACCTTTGGGGTTTGACGACAGTCATTTAAACACATTAATCTATAATAATCCACTCACTGTACTCGAGAACTGACAAATATGGATGGGCTGTGATCATTCCACCATCGTGCACCATTTGCATGCGATGGGGGAGGTTCAAAAGTAGGGTGTATGGGTATATTGGTGGTGTCTAATTAAGGTAAACACACACAAATAAGAACTCATAACTTCTTTATTATATAATTTTATAATACATGAACGGCGTGTTACTTAGGCAACGATACATTTACAACTCTCTATAACAATCTTCTTTTGTCTCTTGTGACGTCACAGAACATATATCTCTGAAGCCAACCGTATCGATGTCAAAACACTCACTAACACACACAAAACACCATAAGGCAGAGCAATCTGCTCCCACATCACATCACTCCCTTCTCAGTAAGACGGTCACAATTCACTGCTACTAGTCTTGCGGGAAATCGAATTACGCGACCTGATCTTGATGTAGGTGATTTTTTATCTTCAGATTGTTTGTCCTGGGGTGGTGGGGAAACTGGAGTATCTTCCGGCAGTTTAACGTCTTCATTTAGCAAATATGCAGGTTTCAATCGGTCGATGGAAATGTTTTTTACTTGGTTTTTCAATTTGAGTCCAAAAAGTTTTGGTATTCCTTCCAAGACTTCGTATGGGCCTACATATGGAGGTTCTAACGAGTTTTTAACTCTGTCAATCCTTACAAATATGTGTGTTGACGTGCTAGCGTCCTTGTATACAAATGTGTCTGTTTTACTTTGTGAGCTATTTGCACAGGTTTCAGCCGAATCATATATTGTTATAGTTGTGAAACAAATTGGGGTCAGTCTGTATCCCTTTTTGTTCCGTATTCTTGAAAAAAATCATCAGGTGTCCTGATGGGTGAACCATAAACTCTCTGATTAAGCAACGAAGACCAAGAAGAATTACAGGTATTGTTTGAGCCCATTTCGTAGTTTAGTGTGAACGGATTGCTGCTTTAAGTGTGCGATGAAATCTTTCTATTTTTCCATTGGATCGAGGATGATATGCAGTAGTTTGAGTCTGATTACAACCACATATTTTTGATAGGCTTGAAATAGCTCAGAATGAAATTGTCTTTCGCGATCGGTTACTATTTGATAACGTGTACCAAATCTAGTAATTTAACAATTAATGAAAGCTTGAGCTACAGCTTCTGCTTGTATATCCCGAAGTGGTGTTAGCTCTGTCCAACGCTTAACTCTATCAACGCATGTTAAGCAATACGTATATTCATCAGAAGGATGCATTGGCCCTATCAGATCCAGATGAATTACTTTAAAACGTTCATCAGTGTCGGGAAAGTGTCCTATTGGTGAATGCACATGTCGTGATGCCTTGTTTTTTCGACAAACATTACATGCTCGGGACCAATTTGCAATATCCTTTTTCGTATTCATCCAGACACATTTTGATGTAATCATTTTTACAGTTGAATCTTCCAGGCAGATTAAAACTGTGTGCCGGGCCGAGACTCGAAACCGGGACCTTTGCGTTTCACGGGCTACCCAAGCACGACTCACGCTCCGTCCTCACAGCTTTACTTCCGCCAGTACCTCGTCTCCTACCTCCAAACTTTACAGAAGCTCTTCTGCAAACCATGCAGGATTAGCACTCCTGAAAGAAAGGATTTTTACAGTTGTCTTGACACCTGGACGAGCCAAATTATGATGATGTTGAAAAATAGCATAACGGAGTTGTTCAGCAATATAAGGTCGAATACTCTGTGTCGAGACATCACACCACAACTGCTTTCCTGTGTGAGTCAAATAGTATTTTAATTCAAGCGGAGTATTATTGCCAGATTGCAGTTGATTAAGCTCTTCGTCCTTTTCTTGTGCTTGGGCTATCTCTTAAAAATTAATTGTAACCAATTCTTCAAGTCTTGAAAAGCTATCAGCCACAACATTTGCTTTACCAGAAATATGTCGCAAATCTGTTGTAAACTGTGAAATATATTGGAGATAACGTAATTGGGTTGACGTTGCTTTCTCATTCTTCTGCTTGAATGCAGTTGTTAGTGTGGCACGATCAGTATAAATAACGGAGTCTCCACCTTCTAACAGATACTTGTAATACTTGACAGCCATATATATACTAGGTAGTTCTCTGTCATATGTGGAATACTTCTTCTGTGCCATCGTGAACTTTTTGAAAAGAATCCAATAGGTTTCCATTGTTCATCTTGCCACTGTTGCAACACAGCACCAACTGCAAAACCTGATGCATCCACAAATAATGCCAGTTGGCTGTGCATACCCGTAAATGATATAAAAGCGTTGCATTTGCGAGATCTTCTTTACATTTTTGCAGCTGAGCAATTGCTTCTTCTGCCTTCGGTCATTTTTAGTTGTTCCTTTTAGGTAATCATTCAACAACGCTTGGTTTTCTGCAGCATGTTCTAAATGCCTACGATAAAAATTTATGATTCCTAAAAATTTTCGAATTTCACGAACAGTTTCAGGTCGCTTGTAGTTCATCAACGCAGACTCTTTTTCTGCATCCGGCTTCGTTCCTGCAGATGTGTTTAATTGTCCTAAGAATGTCACTTCTTGCACTCCAAATACAGATATTCCAACGTTTATTACCATACCATACTGATTCAATTGTTTAAAGAGTAAATTTAGATGCTCAATATGTTGTTCTGGAGATTGCAGATTCTGATGCTATTAAAATATCATTCAGATATGAAAAGCAGAAATCCTACTCTCTCATAACTTCGTGTATAAACCTCTGAAATGTGCTAGGTGCATTTCGAAATCCGAAGGGCATATAATTAAATTCATACAGACCAAAAGGAGTAATTTGGTTTGTGTTTTTCGGCTAACGGAATTTGATAATACGCTTTTAGTAGGTCAATCTTGGAGAATATCTTCTTACTCTGCAGCACAAAATTTACATCTCCTCGAGGGACTGGATACCGGTCTGGGAGAATCCTGTCATTAAGACGACGATAATCCCCACAAACTCGCCACAGACCATTTGACTTCTTAACAAGGTACAGTGGACTGGCCCATTGTGATTGTGATGGAGGTATAATACCATTACTCTACAAAAACTGAAATTCTTTCTTAGCTATTTGCAATTTATGTGGGTCCAACCTATGACCCACCGATGGCCCACTCGAAGTAGTGATATAATGCTGCACTTTATAGATGGTTTTGTTAGCCCAGGAAATTTCTATAACAGCTTTGAATACTGACATTTTGCATAGAGTGAGCTTACTGAATCGTTAGCATTCACAGTGGATATTTTTAACTTAGTAATGTTATCTATCAGCTTTTTATTTTTCAGATCTACGAGTAAAACAAAATGAAGAAGAAAATCGGCTCCCAATATTCTTTTTGATACATTTGCTACTATAAATGGCCATTCAAACTCACGTTTAAGACATAAATCAATGGTTAACAGCTTTGACCCGTAAGTTTTTTTTTCAGAACCATTTGCGGTATAGAGACTAAAGTCAGAGGGTTCAAGGTTTTTAGTTTTTGACACAGGTATAGCAGACAAATCTGCAGCACTATCTACCAGATAAGATCGTCCACAAGTTCTGTCTTTAACAAATAATCGATATTGGCGTCTTACTGTAAGAACTGGGGAAGAAAACTCAGCCGCTTTCGAGTCTACCCTTCCTTGTTTCCCTTATTTTTCCATTGGCAAGGCGGTACACACTTTTCAGGTTCACACCGTGAGCCAAATTTGATGTGATAATAACAATATTTACCATTTGTTTTGAACTGTGTTCTGTTTCTACTTCTGCGCTATTTGGTTCTCGGAGCGTCTTAATTTAATTTTCTAAGTCTTTAATTTTTACAAGAAGATCTCGTACTGATAAGGATGTGGAAGGGCTGAGGTAATTTGAAGCTCCTCAGCATATTGCATCTCCACTATACGATTGACCATCTGCATGATTTTGTCCGTCGTTTCTTCCGATATCACTAATACACTTCGACTACTACTAGGAAGTTTATCGAGCCACAATGTTTTTAAAGCGTTTTCCGACAAGTTGCTCCCAGTAAAGTTTCGCATTTTTCGTAATAAGTGGCTAGGTTTCATATTGCCCAGTTCTAACAGTTTTTTTTTTTTTTATAATTTTGCGCTCTTCACTTTCCTTGAAAATTGTTAAGAGTCGTTCTTTTGCCAGCGAATATTTATTACCTTCATGACCGGTTACCAGATCCCAGATGTTTCCGACATATTTCGGTTCAAGCTGGGCCAGCAGGTAAGTTAACTTACAAGGGAATGGTCAGACTTGTCATGCCGAAACATGTATTGCTTTTTTTAGCACTGTTATTTAACTGTGCAAAAGGTCCGTATGCACAATTGTAGCTGCTGACATGAACTGGAAATCACCTAAAAAAAAATCACGAACATGGCTGTGTTTCCTGCTTGGCGCTTGCAGTGACGGCTGGCCACCCCTGGAAATGGCGAGTCGCGAGCGTTGTGCGCATGGTCGGGAAGTGCGGCCGTCTTATCGCGGCGTTCACTAAAGAGGAATATCGCTGCAAGGTTTTGGTGGAAAGGGGAAACGAATATTCATTTCTGTGGAATGCACGTCCTTTTAATTTCTGGTACGTATTTCGAAACATACCGTCCTGAAACTGGTTAGAGATATGAAAGATGTTCTGTACATGTTCATCTATACTCCGCAAGCCACTTTACGGTGAACATTCAATCTCCCCTCCCAGGTGATGGTGAACCCTGTAAATGTTTTGCTGCTTGCCATGGAGACATGCCACAGACGCCAAATGAAGCAATCAACAGAAAACACGCGTGAAGACTATGTGTTATGCGACATGGTTAGTAAACTTCTAGACGTGCATGTAAATGGCGCAGACATGTGGCTAGAAACAACTGAAACACTCGATATTGCAGATTGTGACGCTACAGACGGCGAAGACACCGACGAAAATTGCACTCATGAAGACTCTTCGAGTGATAGTGCCACGTACCATCCGAAAGTAACACCAGCAACTACAATTACCTTATCAGACAAAGAAAGCGGTGACGTAATGGTTGAACGAAAGTGGTAAGAAACGCCTATGTGTAAATACTGTTCAAAATAAGTATCGGTATGTCCGTTCTGAACGTGAATTGTATAGATGGAAAAAGGAAGTCGGTGGCCGACGTAAGAGTCGACTGGAAATTGCGACGGAGATAAATACGCGACTTTTTGAGCTATTTACCTATGCCAGACAACAGTCATTTAATGTCAGCGATACAACTTTGCGTGATTGGGCGTTAGAGATTGCCAACGCGATAGGCGCTAAAGAATTTACAGCTTCTCAAAGTTGGATTAGTCGCTTCAAAAGATCACATAAAATTGTGGCAATAAAAAGTAATAAAATTTGTATCGAGAAACAGGTCGGAAAATGAAGTGACACAAATCGAAATGATAGAAGCTTTTCTTAAGAATTCAAAAAATAAGATCGCTAGTTTTAGTGAATCGTACGTGTACAATGCAGTTTAGTCAGGTTTTCAAAAAGAAATGCGTGCGAAAAGAACAGTGACATTCAAAGGGGAAAAACATATTGAGGCTATTGCGCAGTCCACGTCTGCACTCACCCATTCATACACTATATTGCCCATAATTAGTCTGGATGGTTCATTGCTGCCTAAACTAGCCTATATGTGTGTCTTCAAGAACCAACTGGACGTTTTGGACCACGTGTCAAAAGAACAATGTTCTACGCAAACAATCTTGTGGTAGACGCATCGAAGTCTGCAAAAATGGGAAATGAAAACGTTACACTTTTCATGCGTCATGCTTTTCTTCCGTTCTGCGGGAACAAATCTCTTCTCCTTCTAGATTCGTTGTCAGGTCATAAAAGGTCTGATTCATTAAAAGCTGTATTTCGAGCCCACCCTGACAAAGCAGTAGAGATACTTCAAATTCCACCCGGCACGACGAACTTAATTCAACCTTTGGACAGAGAATTTTTCCGTCAGTGGAAGGCATTTTACAGAAAACTAACAGAGAAAATTATTGTGTGCAGAACACTGCAATTTCCTGTGTATCACCGTGACAATATTCTCAAGCTGCAATCAGTAGTACATTATCAATTTTCCTCCCCACGGATTCAGAATTTGATTAAATATGCGTGGCACTCCTCGAAATATACTGATACTAGGCCTGATTCATTCCTAACGCCAGCCCAATTTTTGTCTACGGACATCTAACAACGTCTGTGATTCGCAGGGCTGTCATATGTCATCTTTATTTGTATGTTCTTGGTGCACAAAAAACCTATGTTTTGAACATTGTATCAATATTTCGCATTTTTGAGGTAATTACAAGAAATAAAATTTGGACGTGTTCTAAACCGTATATTTATTTGTGTCTATTTCATAGCTATCTAGAAAGAATGTTGTAGATAACATATCAGCCATATTTGTCAACGAATGTTTAATTATCATACGATCCATTTCACTTCACTGCTGTGGCAAGAGAGCGGCGCGTAGCTAACGCCACCTTGTCCCTAGATGGCGTTGGTATAACGTAGCGAGAGAGGTCAGGGTTGTACAAGAGGCAGTTATAAGCGCGGAAACCATTCGACAATAATGTCTTACTTCATCAAATTGTTTACAGACTTCCAGTTCATGTCAGCAGCTAAAATTCTGCATACAGACTTCTTACAATGTTAACTCACAGTGGTAAAAAAAGCAGCACAGGTTTCGACATGACAAGTCTGACCATTCCCTTGTTAGTTGCTTCCGTTGCTATAGCAGCGATTGCAAACTGAGCTTCGGCTTGGCAAAACCAAATATCGGTCTTTTCTAACCAAAAGGGAGGAAGCTTTTTGCTTACCTTATTGATTTCCGGAGTACTCACAGGATTGCCCTCGTCAAGTCCACTTCCTGTCGGCATTCTGAGTATTTTTATTAAACACCGTCTGCGACTAACTCCAGCAGATACCGCGTTGGACAATTCGCCGATAATTACGTTGCAGGTTTTTTTTTTTGTTGTTGCCTCGCCAATCACGTCGGGGTCACCACTTATTGGTGTTTACTGAGGTAAAAACACACAAATAAGAACTCATAACTTCTTTATTATATAATTTTAAAAGACATGAATAGGCGCGTTACGTAGACAACGATACACTTGCAACTCACTAAAACAAGACTATCTCTTGTGACGTCAGGGGAAGCCAACCTTATCGATGTCAAAACACTCACTAACACACACCAAAACACCACATGGCACAGCAACTTGCTCCCACACGTACCTTATGTTCTAAACCAAAACCACAAAAATCAGCAGGTGATATATGCATTTCTGCTTGCTCGTTATCAGTAAAATGAGTCACGAACAATACTGACCATTCCTATTCCTTGTCGTTACTGGTGATGATAATGGTGTACTTATGCCAACATAAGGAAAAGAAATAAATGGGTACGACCAAACAAAGCAGATACTCCCTGTAGGAAGACCTCCGTGCATCCACGAAATATATGTTATACACCTAGTGGGACAGTGACAGAGTGGTGTACTAGAAATTGGTTTCCCTAGGTGTAGAGTGTGTGTAGAATAACATGGCCAGTAGATGTGCAATCGACAGGACCAACGTCGGGAGGGGGTTACGGGCAGGCACTGTAGGGGAAATGCTGGGCCCTGGAGGGGAAGTGCTGTTCTAAACTGAAGCCTACTCTCATATTTTTTGTAAATATTAAGTGCAGCCTTTCCACACCCACACTTGCATGGTGACCATTCAAAAAGATCTGCTGTCACCTCTGATTTTGTTAATATCTCGAAAGAATTCCGCTGAAAAAGCAACAAGCGCAACGACTTATTTTCGTCTGGATTTTTAACAATTTGTAGCTCTTGTCATGTGTGGCGAATTTTGAGTGAAAGCCACATTTTTCTTATTGCCATATTACAATTTGTATCTTTTGCCATGACACAGCGGTGTTTACACAATGTCACATCACTAACATGTTGCACAAAACAATTGCAATCAAAATCTAAATTGCGGTTTATTAAATTTATTAAGTGAGGAACTGAGGGAAAATAAGGTCAATAGCTGATGAAAAAGCATATTGTCGGTATAAGAATAATCGTGTAATGTCTTCACTTAACGCTGTTCGATAAACCACAGTATTTCTCGTTTCACCAGTTCACTAAGTTCATTCACAAAAGTAATCATTTATAACCTACAAACAAGCTAAATGTATGATAAGTAATCCGAACTAAACAAGAGTAACGATTTTGAGTAATTTCATTGCTGTTCTTTAAAAGACTTTGCTAGTTGCAGATTAGGTACCAAAATTAATGCTAGTATTATCTCGAGATGGCAACACGTTTCTTTAAGCAAAATAAACAGTTTTTTTCTTTTTACAGAATACCACGCGTACACAACACTAATATATTTTCCTGTCGAAATATTTCATAACAGTTGTTACGAAATTACCTGGCTTCATACATCAGCAATAAGAATTTATATCACGTAAGATGCTGTTTGCATTCATAGAAGTTCGACATGTTCACAGTCTAACCGGAATTTATTGGCTCAGAGTGGTCCTCCTCCATTAGCACAAAATTATTATTGCAATTATAACCAACAACATTTAAGTCTGTAGAAAATCAATTTAAAACAGCCGCTGCAATATTTCACTAAGATGGCGGCTAACATAAGACAATCACTTATCTATTCTGCTCCAGGGTTTACTCGTAATAAATAATGTATATTAAATCTTTTCTCACCTTCACTATGTGCATTAATATTCGAAAATATTTCTTAATGTTTCATATCACATAAATATTCACAATCTGCCAATAAACTGCGCTGTAGATCAATAACGCTATGGCTACGCTCTCTGATAGCTTAGAAGAAAACATTTTTATAGAAGGAGAATTACGATGAAATAAAACTCCAAACATACAAGATTCATTTCAACAACACATAAACTCTATTTCCAAATATCAGGTAGCAACATAATATTACTTTAGTACAGTTTTTTACTGACCTCAGTGTTACGAGACATCAATCACATCCTATCAGTACAACAGTTCGAACAAGAAGAAGGATTTTTCTACAAAAATCATAGACAACAAAAGATTGAGATTTCCATTATCTTTTTACATAGGTATTGTCTGAGATATAATTTTTTACAAAATATTAAATTATGTCATTGACAATAATTATTTTTTATTTTATTAATGATGAAGTCGCTTTTATCACTATCACGAGAATTTGGTCAAAGTTCAGTCACATTACACATACAATGCTGTCGTGAATATTATTTTGACTAAAATATAGGCGTGGATATTACAACGCCCAGCCGCATTCTGCTAGGTTGATAAAGACCCACACTATACAGGAGCTGAGTTAGGAAGTCATTCTGCACCCAACTTATTCACGTGATCTTGTACCATTAGATTTTCATCTTTTCTGCTCTCTGTCGAACAGCGTTCAAGAAATTTCCTTTGTGGATGAAAATGCGCTACAAAAAGTTCGTTCTCTCAAAACCACGTGATTTCTACAGTCGATTAATAGAAAAGTTACCCCTGCGTTGGCAGTCTGTTGTAAATAACGAAGAAGAATATATTATTGATGACTAAAATCTCTGTTATATGTATCTTTTGTGTATATTAAACTTATGGGAAAATTCTATGAACTTAGCCACCAACCCAATAATATTAATTGTTAAAAAGACTCATTATGTTATATTTAGCAGGGAAGGCCCTGTATTTTACAAAACAACTTACTAAAAAGGTGTCTTTGTTATCTGCTAACCATTCTGTCACAAGTGAAATTATTTATATTAATCTTTTTTCACTGAAATCTACAGATAACGTAAATACTAAAATACCTCAGATAGTCGGAATGTTATACACTGAAGCGTCAAAGAAACTGGAATAGGCTCGTGTATTCAAATACAGAGATATGTAAACAGGCAGAATATGGCGCTGCGGTTGGCAACGCCTATATAAGACAACAAGTGTCAGATCGCTTACTGCTTCTACAATGGCAGGTTATCAAGATTTAAGTGAGTTTGAGCGTGGTGTCGGCCACGAGCGGTGGGACAAACCATCTCCGAGAAAGCGAGTGTACCGTGCATATCAGGAATTCGGTAAAACGTCAAATCTCCGAAATCGCTGCGGCCGGAAAAAGATCCTGCAAGAACGGGACCAACAACGACTGAAGAGAATCGTTCAACGTGACAGAAGTACAACGCTTTCGCAAACTGCTGCAGGTGTCAATGCTGGGCCATCAACAAGTGTCAGCGTGCGAACCATTCAGCGAAACATCATCGATATGGGTTTTCGGAGCCCAAGGACCACTTGTGTACCCTTGATGACTGCACGACATTAAGCCTTACGCCTCGCCTGGGCCTGTCAACACCAACATTGGACTGTTGATGACCGGAAACATTCTGCCTGGTCGGTCGATTCTCGTTTCAAATTGTATCGAGCGGAGATGAATGTTCACAGTTCTGGAGACAGCCTTACGAATCATGGAACCTGCATGTCATGAGGGGACTGTTCAAGATGGCGGTGGCTCTGTAATGGTGTGGGACGTGTGCAGTTGGAGTGATATGGGTCCCCTGATACGCCTAGATACGACTCTGACAGGTGACACGTACGTAAGCATCCTGTCTGAACACCTGCATCCATTCATGTCCATCGTGCATTCCGACGGACTCGGGCATTTCGAGCAGGACAGTGCGATATCCCAAGCGTCCAGAATGGCTATAGCAACACTCTTCTGATTTTAAACACATCCGCTGACCACCAAACTCCACGACATGAACATTATTGAGCATATGTGGGATGCCTTGTAGCGTACTGTGCAGAAGTGTTCTCCACCCCCTCGTACTCTTACAAATTTATGGAGAGCCCTGCAGGATTCATAGTGTCAATTCCCTCCAGCACTACTTCAGGCATTAGTCGAGTCTAGGGGAATGCAGTTGCAAATTTTAAAAGTGACAGCTTGTAGCTGAGATTTTGTTCTGTTCGATTCAGATACATGAATGAAAAATTTTTTTGTGAAGAAGCTACAAATAAATAATAAATTATGAAAAACAACATTGGTTGTGGGAAAGTCATTCGGTATGTCATAACAATACGAAATATTTCCAAGAGAGTTACCTCAATACTGTGCGCAGCGTAAGAAAATACTATGTTAAATTGGTCAACAATGATGTACGACTCCAGCTGAACAAGTTCAACAACTTAAGCATAAATTTTTTTAACGACATGTTTCTTGCTCCAACAAACTTCATTTAATTAGTTGCCAGTATTGAGTATAATTCGAAATACAAAAAAAAAAAAAAAATGGATTTGCGTACAGGTAAACTGTGTCTTGGCTTCTGTCTGGGTTTCTTCGGCCGACATTTGTTTGAGGGTTGTTCTGAGGTTACGCCGTCACGAGTCGCAGATACTGCTGAAGCTTCACCCGTCATTGCTGGTGGCGGACTGGAGCTGAGACTGCGGTCGCAGGTTACATTTACCCGTCAGTCCAAAGTCGGAGGGCTTTTTCCTGATGATTACCACCGTGGACATCACCTTAACAGTCGTCTGCTGCAGCATGGGAGTCCAAGCTCTTTTCACCTTGGGGCTTCCCTCTTTCTTGTTGGCTTGTTGGAACTATTGTCATGTTTGTGCATTTCTATGGCTTCCCTGAACAAGTGGGCTTGATAACTCTTCTCCACAGCGAGAACTTTCGTTTGTCAGGAATTTTATTATGCTGTCAGTCTCACACAGAACGTGCACAGCCACGGTCCATTGCTGCAACCTGTAATACCGTATATGTTCGGTGATCCCAGCGTTTATGGCTTAGCCAGTCATTCCGACACAAACTTTTCGATACGTACAGGCCATGCGGTATATTCCCGATATTTTAAGGGGAGTCGTACCGCTCGAAATGACAAAATTTGACATTTTTACTTTTATGCAAATTATGAAGATATGGATGTTTATGCATAATTTGGTGTTGGTTTTATTGAAGTATTCGATTATTTACTATTTTAAATAAATATTTGAAAATAATCATGCAATGACATTTCCGAGAATTTTGTTTTCCATCATTTCGCATATTGGCATTTTTCTCTGGAACTATATAATCTAGAAGGGTGTGGTTTCGTTTGTTTTGTAGAGAACTGACCGTTTCATAAGTTGCCTACACTGGCGGTTCTCCGCAGTAAACTCTTTGAACTGTACATTTGTTTGTGTTTCACAACAACAGTTATCCACTAGCCGTGTTTTAGTTTCTGTGTTTCCTGTGATAGTTTTCGTCATGACTAAACCAAAAGGAGTGTTTAAAAAATACGAAACAAAGGAAACATACTACAAAACAAGCCGGTCGGAGTGGCCGAGCGGTTAAAGGCGCTACAGTCTGGAACCGCACGACCGCTACGGTCGCAGGTTCGAATCCTGCCTCGGGCATGGATGTGTGTGATGTCCTTAGGTTAGTTAGGTTTAAGTAGTTCTAAGTTCTAGGGGACTTATGACCACAGCAGTTGAGTCCCATAGTGCTCAGAGCCATTTTGAACTACAAAACAAATACAGCAGCAGTAGAAAGAGTGGTTAGTGCCGAAGGGCGTGATAATTTGTTTGTAAATAGTGACAGTCTTTCTACTTCTCCGAGTGCTTCCAAGAAAAAACTGCTGGGTAATGTAAAATACAACGCAGCTTCAGATAGTGAAGCAAATGCCGCGCGGGATTAGCCGAGCGGTCTTAGGCGCTGCAGTCATGGACTGTGCGGCTGGTCCCGTTGGAGGTTCGAGTCCTCCCTCGGGCATGGGTGTGTGTGTTTGTCCTTAGGATAATTTAGGTTAAGTAGTGTGTAAGCTTAGAGAGTGATGACCTTAGCAGTTAAGATGTCACACACATTTGAACTTTTTTTTTTTGAGTCAAACTACAATATCATTATTACTCTCCATATACGTATTTCAGCTTTGTGTGAAACAGTGTGTTGTCGTGTATGTGGAGGGGAAATTGAAATTTCTGAAAAGCTATCTCAACGCAATGGTGTGGTGTGCACTTTACAAATAATGTGTTTGAACTTTAAAAGCGAAAAGACTTTCAAGACTTCAGAAGTAAGTGTAAAGAATTGACTTTTTGACACTAATCTAAGATACTTCTATGGACTTAGATGCACAGGAAAAGGCCATTTCACTGGTAAGGTTGTTTGTGGTTTGCTGAAGCTCCCTAGTCCCCCTACAAAATCTATCAAATACAACTCCACAGTAAGAAGTAGTGTCAAAGCGTGTGCTATGGAGTCAATGACTACAGCAGCAGAACAGGCTGTAGCAGAAAATGGTAGTTCTGACATAGCAATATCATTCGACGGATCCTGGCAAAAAAGAGGTTTCCAGTCAAAGAATTGATGTGCATCCGTTATCAGCATCGACAATGGGAAAGTGTTGGATGTTGATGTGTTGACCATGTACTGTCAGGGTTGTAGGCAAGCAGGCAAGAGTACTGAAAGGCAAACTAAGCATGAAATGAATTGTCAGAGAAACTATGAAGGACCTAGTCGAGGGGTGGAGGCTTGTTTCTGCAGTGAAAATGTTCCAACGTTCCCAGCATGACCGTCCTGTTCGCTACATGAGTTTTCTTGGGGATGGAGACTCACGATCGTATAAGGCAGTGGTGGAGAGTAAACGCTATGGCGATTTGTCAATTGCAAAACTAGAGTGCAATAACCATGTGCAAAAGAGGATGGGCACGAGACTAAGTAGACTCAAACAGCAGTTAGGAAGTATCAAGATATCTGATTATACAAGTATAAGACATCGACAGACTGATAAACAAATTGATCAGATTACACAATATTATGGTATGGCTATTAGAAGTAACAGAGATAATTTAGTTGGTATAAAGAGAGCTGTCTGGGCAATTTATTTTCACAAGCTGTCTACAGATACTGAATCAATACACAACCTGTGTTCCACTGAATGGTGTAAATACTTGAGGGCAAAAGAGGAGGATAAAGTAGACACTTTAACGCACAAAATTACTATACCAAATGCTGTTATGCTTGCCATGAAACCTGTGTTTCAGGATCTTGCCCAACCAGAGCTGTTGAAGAAATGTCTCAAGGGTAAAACACAAAATGCGAATGAATCATTTAACAATGTTGTATGGTCAAGGATACCAAAAAATGTGTTTGTTGGAAGGTCAGTCTTTGAACTTGGTGTTTTGGATGCTGTTCTTACTTTTAATTATGGCTATTCTGGAAACTACAGGTTTTGGAATATCTTGGCATTCATAAAGGTTACAACACCATTAAAAGTGTGATGGACTTGGACCAACTGCGAATCATGGAGGCAGAGATTGCAACAAACAATATGTCAAAAGAAGCCAGATCCAAGAGAAGGAGGGCAGCACTGGATGTGGAAGATGAAGGAGGAGATGAGGGCTACCATACAGGAGGATTCTAACATTTTTTATGTGTCAGTCGGCTGTATATTAAAATTTTTTCTTTAAACGCAAGTTTCACAACATGACAATTTTCAGTATGAAAGCCCCTTTTTCTCAGAAATTTCTGAATCAACATCAGTGAATTATTACCACATAACATAGATACGTAGTACAATGATGTTGTATCTTTACTTTAGTAGTATTTACTGTAATAGTTAAAATTCAAGCAATTAAAATTGTGAAAATTACGCCAAAAAATTATATGTTTAGGGAAAAAATATAACTTTTTTCCAGTTGTTATTTTAAAGTGATTGTAGAGCAATACAGTCACAAAACATGGGAGGACAAGTGATAAAAACACCACATTTATATACTCAACAGTTCCTGAGAAAATGGGGCATTTATATAGCCAATTTAACATTGTCGACATAGGGCGGTACGGCTCCCCTTAAGTGGGCCTCTTTTGTCCTTTTCCGATTTGAGACACTCTTTGGTCCTTCTGATAGGTTAGTAGACAGTTCTCAGCCGCATTTGGGCAACATGCAGCCGATTCTGTCCGTCACCCTTTGGATGTTTTTCGGAAAGACCATAGCCTATATTTGTTATTCGGACGTGTCGCTTAACTGAGCAATTGGTGAAGTACCCATTGCTCTTCAGAACACTTTCCAGGTGTTGCATCCCGCGTTCGAGGTGTTGCTTGGTCGCATATTCGTCTTGTGCGCTTTACAAGTGTGTTAATCATTGCTCTTTTCTGGCTCAGGTGATGATTTAACGGTTTGTGTGGGTATCCGTCAACGTTTCTCAGCTTTCGGTACGTGTTGTGTTACCAAGTTTTCACCGTAACCAGAACATATAGAAACGGTAGCTTATGTTGGCGTAAAGATTGTTCAGATATCTTAGGAAGTAACCGAGCAGTTCCTCATCGTGGCTCCACATGACAAAGGTGTCGTCAGTGTACCTGTAGCACGCCTTTGGTTTACAAGATCGCAAGTACAATGCCTTTGTTTCGAAACGCTCCATGAAGAAATTGGCCGCCAATGTACTAAGCGGACACCCATGGCAATGCCTTCCAGCTGTTCATAGAAATCGACATTCCACATGAAATAGCTCATGGTAAGTGTGGTGTCACCGCCAGACACCACACTTGCTAGGTGGTAGCCTTTAAATCGGCCGCGGTCCGCTAGTATACGACGGACCCGCGTGTCGCCACTGTCAGTGATTGCAGACCGAGCTCCGCCACACGGCAGGTCTAGAGACACGTCCTAGCACTCGCCCCAGTTGTACAGCCGACTTTGCTAGCGATGGTTCACTGACAAATTACGCTCTCATTTGCCGAGACGATAGTTAGCATAGCCTTCAGCTACGTCATTTGCTACGACCTAGCAAGGCGCCACTATCAATTGCTATTTATCTTGTGATGCATGTACCGTCAAGAGCGATGTTCACCAATTATGGATTAAAGTTAAGTATTCCAGAAGCTACGTACCTCTTTTACTAGACTCAACTCCTATAACTGTTCCAGATCTCACGCCAGTCTGCGTGAGCTTAACGTGTGCCTTTCGGCTTCCTCATAGTGGCTTGGCTGTCTTGCCAAGTTACAACAGTAAGTCGTGCGTGAAAGAGTTATGAGGGAAAATTGAGCCAACGACTCCAGAGAATCAGTGAGTGATAGTTCAGTAAACACGGAATCAACATCAAAGCTGGTCAAATGTTGTTTGGTCCAAGCTTCTCAGTGAAATGTCCTGAGTCCTTTATGTCTGCATCAGTCTGTGTGGCTGAAGCAGAGACAGCAAGTGTTTTGCTAGTTTATACACCAGTGTGCCAGAGTGTTCACTGTTGCTCTTAGTGGTGCAACATCTTCATGGCTGTTTCGGTAATACATACAGCCTAGGTGGTAGTGTTTCTGTTCCACTGTATATCTGCCGAGAGAGACGACACAACTGGTTTGGGTTTGTAGTTCATGTAACCCGTAGTGTCGGATCTGCACAATGCTTTCGGTGCATCGTCGGATCTAATAGGTTCAGAATCACGGATCGATACCTTGACAACTGTCAAATCATCACCTGAGGCAGAAAAGATGGATGATTAACGCGCTCGAAACGCTCACAAGACGAGTAGGTGAGCCGCAGCACCTCAGACGCGAGATTCAACACCTGGAAAGCGTTCGCATAAGAAGTGTCACGAAATATAATACTCGACGAATTGACACGTCGGAATAAGAACTGTAGGATACTGCCTTTCTGCCATACATCACCAGGGTGACGGACATAATCGGCTGCATATTGTCCAGATACGGTGAAAGGACTGTCTACAAACCGACCAAGATGATCAAAGAGTGTTTCATAATCGAAGAACAGTAACAGGGATTCACTTAAAATGTCATGAATATACCACATAACCTGTGTGTATGGAAATGTCTGTGTTGGGATGATCCATCAACATGATGGTCACCGAACATGAATGATACTACAGGTTGTGACAAGTGGAGAATGCGGTGTGTGAGACCGAAAAGATAATAAAATTCGCTGACACGGAAGTTCTCGCTGTGGAAAAGAGCTTGTTCAGGGAAGCCATAGAAATCCCCACAAGCATGACAACAGATTTGACAGGAAAGAGGAAAGTCTCAGGGTGAACAGATCCTGGATTCTCGTGCTGCATCGAACGAGAGTTTCACGTAACAACGGGAGAATCACAGCGGCAATGGCCAGGGAAAAACCCTCAGGTGTTGGCCTGAAAGGTACATCTTATCTGTGGCCACGAGCTGGAATCCAGTCCGCTACTAGCAATAGAGGGTGAAGCTTTGACAATGCAAGTCATTCGTGGTGGCGAAATTTCAGAAACACCGTCAAACAAACGTCAGCCAAAGAACTTGAAACACAAGCCAACAGGTGACACGTCAACAAGGGATCACGAAAGCCTGACCAATTTTGAATTACGTACGGTTCGAGAGTAGGAACATTTCACTGGTTACAGCAATTCGTCTTTACTATTGTTATTCATAACGGTCACGAACAAGCCTATTCTAAAATGAACTTATTTAACGCAAGAAACGGATGACTAACTAGCAAACAATGGAACAGTGGACCCTAGGAACTATTAGGTGATACAATAAGATAATTCAAAAGGATCATCAGGAACAATCATAAACGGAAGATACACTACTGGCCATTAAAATTGCTACACCACGAAGATGACGTGCTACGGACGTGAAATTTAACCGACAGGAAGAAGATGCTGTGATATGCAAATGATTAGCTTTTCAGAGCATTCACACAAGGTTGGCGCCGGTGACGACGCCTACAACGTGCTGACATGAGGAAAGTTTCCAACTGATTTCTCATACACAAACAGCAGTTGACCGGCGTTGCCTGGCGAAACGTTGTTGTGATGGTGGAGATGGAGGAGAAATGCGTACCATCACGTTTCCGACATTGATAAAGGTCGGATTGTAGCCTATCGCGATTGCGGTTTATCGTATCGCGACATTGCTGCTCGCGTTGGTCGAGATCCAATGACTGTTAGCAGAATGTGGAATCGATGGGTTCTGGAGGGTAATACGGAACGCCGTGCTGGATCCCAACGGCCTCGTATTACTAGCAGTCGAGATGACAGGCATCTTATCCGCATGGCTGTAACGGATCGTGCAGCCACGTCTCGATCCCTGAGTCAACAGATGGGGCCGTTTGCAAGACAACAACCATCTGCACGAACATGGACTATCAGCTCGGAGACCATGGCTGCGGTTAACCTTGACGCTCCATCACAGACAGGAGCGCCTGCGATGGTGTAATCAACGACGAACCTGGGTGCACGATTGGCAAAACGTCATTTTTTCAGATGAATCCAGGTTCTGTTTACAGCATCATGATGGTGGCATCCGTGTTGGACGACATCGCGGTGAATGCACATTGGAAGCGTGTATTCGTCATCGCCATACTGGCGTATCACGCGGCGTGATGGTATGGGGTGCACTGGTTACACGTCTCGGTCACCTCTTGTTCCCATTGACGGCACTTTGAACAGTGGACGTTACATTTCAGATGTGTTACGACCCGTGGCTCTAACCTTCATTCGATCCCTGTGAAACCCTACATTTCAGCAGGATAATACACGACCGCATGTTGCAGGTCCTGTACGGGCCTTTCTGGATACAGAAAATGTTCGACTGCTGCCCTGGCCAGCACATTCTCCAGATCTCTGACCAATTGAAAACGTCTGGTCAATGACTCAATGCCCAAGCGTATCGAGGCCGTTATTACGGCCAGAGGTAGTTGTTCTGGGTACTGATTTCGCAGGATCTATGCACCCAAAGTGCGTAAAATGTAATCACATGTCAGTTCTAGTATAATATATTTGTCCAATGAATACGTGTTTATCATCTGCATTTCTTCTTGGTGTAGCAATTTTAATGGCCAGTAGTGTATAATATGTAATGAACTCAAATATGAGCATGCGGGATTTGTACTCAGGTGAGAGAATGGTTAATGGGTAAAGGAAGTTCATCGCTGTATCCTAAGGGATAACAAAACATCGAAATGATAGGACATGATGAACCCTGATTCCGGGTCAAGCTGCACTGTTGCCACATTCCCTACTCCCCACTACCCCTCTCCATTGCAGCATTTTCTTATGTATGGTGTGAAAAGTCTAAGGTGTAGCCCAGTTGTGCTACTTAAAATCGTGCAGACGTAGTTTATTTCTCTCAAGTCAAAACGGCGGGAAATTAATAGTGGAAGTATCCAAATGTCGGGTACCTGAAAAGCTGAAATCCGTGATCTTCATATGCCTTGTGTTGAATCAGGGCCTTACTAATTATAAATAGAAAATGGTTGAATTGACTCTCTGTTGCTCTGCGTTAAAATGACGAAAAATTGGGGTAAAAATCCAAGGTGGTGGAACTAGTTCACTTACAGTACTTACTGGAACGCCCTTTCCCGACAATGTTAAATTTAGTGACTTTGCTTCACTGTATTTCAGGAGTCACTATAGCCACTTTAAAGGACATGAAACTGTATCTTCTGAGTCTACTGAACTGCATTCAGCCACTGATTTCGGAAATACAATTTTTTAATTACACGGTTAAAATTTTCTGTACTTTTTTGTACGTTGTCCTAAATAATTTTAATTATACATAACATTATATTCTTCTTTTACTTCTGTAGACTCAGGATATATATGTTATTACTCCCTGAGAATTTGAGTACTGTACTCGAAGTGGTTTCTGAGATTTAGGGAAAAATGCAAAAGAAAATGTAAATTTTCAGGAATGGCTTCTAAAGTTTCAAAAGACTGTAACTCACTTAACATGCGCTTAATTTTTTATTTTGTCACTCAGAAGCACCTTGCGCCATACTGTATATCATCCTCTTGACCTTTTTCCAAGGTTTTTTTCTTCTTTCTGGACTCCTTAGTGACCAACTGTGCTGCAAACTCTTCTTTATCGTTCATGTTCTCTGATGCAGTTTGCTCCAGAGATTAATTCCCATAGGCTGTAGCACTTTCACCCTACCAATGTTGCCATCATTAAAAGCAATAACAGCATCACTGACCCCCCATTTTAGTGTCTTCATTCCAACAAAAGCATTTTTTGGTTGGCGAGTCCATATAAGATAATTGAACAACTCATTGGGATTTTGAGTCTGACCATGCAGACACTTCTTCAGTAATTCAGGATTTGCCAGGTCTCTGTAAATAGGTTTTATGATATCCATGACTGCTGCTGGGATGGAATGTTTGTGGCTGTATGAACTGTTTGAGTACTGGGCATTGCGGTAATTGCAGCATGAATCAGGTCCAGGAGGGCAAAGATGGTGTACAGGTTTTTCTTCAGTTGACAGTGTGTGGAAGAAGGTAGCCCATACTCCCTGCTTCATTATCAACAAATCCTCAGTATTATTTCTAATGGCCATCCCATAATACTGCTGTAGTTCATCAATCATTTTGTCTGCCAGCCTGCCTCTTATGGTTTTTCCATCAGGAAGTTTCTTGTCTCTCAAACATTCTTTCAGCTTCCTCAACCTGGTGCCCATACTCTTCTGGATATGACCAACACTCTTAACCTTTATAACACGGAAATCCACAGCCTTCTATATAAAAATTTACCGGTTTTATTAGATCTTGAAGTAATGCACTTAAAAATTTTAAAATTTTCAACCAGTGTTGATTATATATAAAAAATAAAATAAAATACTTCCCATGTGAGTTTATAAATGATATATATATATCATTTTATTCGGAAAATTGCAAATGTTTTAATGATATGTAAATCTGAAAACGTGAAAAAAAATTTTCCGTTCTAACTGCCCTTAAAAATTCCAATCTCTACAACTACATATGTACTCTGCAAACTTCTGTGAAGTACACGGCAGAGAGTAAGTCCCATTGCACCCGTTACCAGGGCTTCTTCCCATTTCACTCAAGTACGGAGTGTGAGAAAGATGATTACTTGATTACCTCTCGTCTTCGCGATTCGTATGGGTGCGATATGTAGAGAGTTGTAATATATTCCTATATCCATCATTTAAAGTTTTCCTTAGAAGCTTTGTTTGTAGGTTTCCACTGACAGTACGGGCCTGTTGTGCAGGAAGAAGCAACGCCTGTCGGCAGTGCTACGGATCTTTAGATTTACTTCTGGAGGAGGCCTGTGGTATAGACACATTGCGCTTTTAAGCTGCCCGTGCTCGCCTGCTAGCCAGTTAGGCAAGCTGCCGAAAGCAAAATGGGCAGGCTCCTTTACTTCCATCCAAGCCAGACTACGCCCAACCAAGCCGGCTGGTGGAGTCTTTCTTGCCTGCCTGCCTGCCCGCTGTGATACGCTTCGTGGCTGTTTATTCTGTACGCTTTCATCGTAGTGCTATGAGCAGGGTTCGGAAGTTGATGAAAAGTCTTTTTTTTTACCCGAATATAACAAGAAGAAAATGGCTCTGAGCACTATGGGACTTAACATCTGAGGTCATCAGTCCCCTAGAACTTAGAACTACTTAAACCTAACTAACCTAAGGACATCACACACATTCATGCCCCAGGCAGGATTGGAAACTGCGACTGTAGCGGTCGCGCGGTTCCAGACTGAAGCTCCTAGAACCGCTCGGCCACACCGGCCGGCTATCACAAGAAGAGACTCAAACAAATATATATCCATTTTGTGTCTCTGTAGACTAGAAAATGGTGGATTTTATTTATGCTTTTTTCCGTTCGGCGTATTTCGGGCTTATTTATTTAATTCGATATGAACGGTTTTCTCTGCAACTTCTCCCTCTTTCGACGAGTACTGGCTATTCTCATCTCGAATCATCATCAGGCCACCTCTAATACATGTTTTCTGTACAAAGCACAACCATCTCTGAAAATCGAGATCCTTTTCATCTGAGAACCTGAAGGTGTCTATTACACTGCAACGGTAACTAAAGTTAATTTTTGGAAGTCTAGCTTCTGTAACCTTAGTCTGTTTCAGACAAATATGGCCCTAGTTAAACCAATTTTAAGTTCTTTTTCCAGGATGTGTGTTGCGGGTTCGCTGAATTTAGTCTTAGTGGCCGAAATAGCTAATTCTAAATTCCCCACATACGATGTAGCAAACACGAAGTTCTTCTTTCATATTATATTAATCTAAGAAGTACATTTCTGAAAAAAGAAGCTTTTATTTCATACTAAGCTTCCTTCGCACTACGTTACGTACCATGGGTATGTGGTTTTTAATATCCACTGAGCCACATATTTTTCCTATTTCAGTCAATGTTTGCTCTAAATTTAGAAAGCATATATACTGCTAAACTGCCTCACGTCCTTAGCTTATGTTTTGACAAAGTTTACAGCCTCTAAGTCTTTGTTCTATTTCAAAATATTCATTTAGTGGGGAAACTGCTGGTCACATTTACAAACCTGCCGTAACAAATGGTTCAAATGGCTCTGAGCACTATGGGACTTAACATCTGAGGTCATCAGTCCCCTAGAACTTAGAACTACTTAAACCTAACTAACCTAAGGACGTCACACACATCCATGCCCGAGGCAGGATTCGAACCTGCGACCGTAGCGGTCGCGCGGCTCCAGACTGAAGCGCCTAGAACCGCTCGGCCACACCGGCCGGCTGCCGTAACATACTCGAGGTTCCCGAATGACTGTGTAGTAACTTTTTACGCAGTTTGCACTGGAAATACCTACCGATTTACCTGAAGCTGCCTCATAAACAACGAAAACTTTTCTCCTGCTGGACGTGGGCTCTGTTTCGTAGAAATTTCCAAGTCTTAAATTCTTCTCAATCTCCTTTAAGTTTGGTTTGTTCATTTTGCTGCTCCCAACGTTGCGATAAATGACCCGTAGTGATACTACCTACACAAACATATACCTGGCTGCTCTGCAGTCACGTTGGATTGAAAGCGCAACCTGTTGGTTATGCCGGTATTACACTATCAAATTTCTTTGTCAAAGATTTGATCAAAGATGTGATCAAATATTCGTCAAATATATTTGACATAGCGCTAGAAGGGGTATTACACTGTATTCATATTTTTCGTCAAAGTTCAAGATGGCTGACAACAATGACTTGTTATTAGCCGCAGCAGTTACATGTACCACAATTGCGCTGTGTGCACATGTGCAAGAGATGTGGGGGAAAAAAGGGAAACTTATCCGGGTGAAGTCGTGGGTTTTACGACGACACGATAAAAGCATTCAACAAAACTTGTTACGTGAGCTTATAGCGGGTTACGTCAAGTTGTACATCAATTACTTAAGAATGGATGAGCATACAGATGACGTGCTACAGACGCGAAATACAACGGACAGGAAGAAGATGCTGTGATATGCAAATGATTAGCTTTTCAGAGCATTCACACAAGGCTGGCGCCGGTGACGACACATACAACGTGCTGACACGAGGAATGTTTCCAACCGATTTCTCATACATAAAACAACAGTTGACCGGCGTTGCCTGGTGAAACGATACGTTGTTGCGATGCCTCGTGTAAGGAGGAGAAATGCGTACCATCACATTTCCGACTTTGATAAAGGTCGGATTGTAGCCTACCGCGATTGCTGTTTATCGTATCGCGACATTGCTGCTTGCGTTGGTCGAGATCCAATGACTGTTAGCAGAATATGGAATCGATGGGTTCAGGAGGGTAATACGGAACGCCGTGCTGGATCTCAACGCCCTCGTAACACTAGCAGTCGAGATGACAGGAATCTTATCCACATGGCTGTAACGGGTCGTGCAGCTACGTCTCGATCCCTGAGTCAACAGATGGGGACGTTTGCAAGACAACAACCATCTGCACGAACAGTTCGATGACGTTTGCAGCAGCATGGACTATCAGCTCGGAGACCAGGGTTGCGGTTGCCCTTGACGCTGCATCACAGACAGGAGCGCCTGCTATGGAGTACTCAACGACGAACCTGGGTGCACGAATGGCAAAACGTCATTTTTTCGGATGAATCCAGGTTCTGTTTACAGCATCA
The DNA here is from genome assembly GCF_023864275.1 of Schistocerca cancellata. NCBI lineage: Eukaryota > Metazoa > Arthropoda > Insecta > Orthoptera > Acrididae > Schistocerca > Schistocerca cancellata. Next base: position 39,222,724 of record NC_064633.1, on the reverse strand, counting down.
TGATGGTCGAATCCGTGTTTGGCGACATCGCGGTGAACGCACATTGGAAGCGTGTATTCGTCATCGTCATACTGGCGTATCACCCGGCGTGATCGTATGGGGTGCCATTGGTTATACGTCTCGGTCACCTCTTGTTCGCTTTGACGGCACTTTGAACAGTGACGTTACATTTCAGATGTGTTATGACCCGTGGCTCTACCTTTTATTCGATCCCTGTGAAACCCTACATTTCAGCAGGATAATGCACGACCGCATGTTGCAGGTCCTGTACAGGCCTTTCTGGATACAGAAAATGTTCGACTGCTGCCCTGGCCAGCACATTCTCCAGACATCTGACCAATTGAAAACGTGTGGTCAATGGTGGCCGAGCAACTGGCTCATCACAATACGCCATTCACTACTCTTGATGAACTGTGGTATCGTGTTGAAGCTGCATGGGCAGCTGTACCTGTACACGCCATCCAAGCTGTGTTTGACTCAATGCCCAGGCGTGTCAAGGCCGTTATTACGGCCAGAGGTGGTTGTTCTGGATACTGATTTCTCAGGATCTATGCACCCAAACTGCGTGAAAATGTAATCACATGTCAGTTGTAGTATAATATATTTGTCCAATGAATATCCGTTTATCATCTGCATTTCTTCATGGTGTAGCAATTTTAATCGCCAGTAGTGTAAATTCGGGCAATATTTCCAGGTGTTACCATCTAAAGGAAAATTTGAAGACACAGTTAATCATATCTGCTTTGTTACCCTCGATTTCGGTTCCTGTCTCTCCTGACTGGACACTAACTTTGGCCTCACTAACTGCCATTACATGCGACAATTTCTTTGGTGCTTGTGAAAGATCGTTCGGTAATATTCTGCTACGGTAGTCACTGAAGGTTCCTCGCGTTACTCTCTTGACTGGCAATTGCATTTCATTTAGCAGCTCTCTATCTGTAAACCCTATCTCCATTTTACACATACTGCGCAGTAGTATCTGTTTCTTTAGAAGTTCATTTACAGTGACTGTATATCACGGAGGGTCCGTGGGCTGCACATCCATCCAGTGCAGAGTGACCTATGCTCTTTTAAACTTGAGCCTTAGTTCCTCTACATGAGGCCGATGCAGCCAACGACGCCATTACGTGGCGATATTAACTTATAAAAATTAGCAGAAGCGAAAAACTCGTCCGCTATTAACATAATATACATTTTTCTCCACAGCCGCCCGACGTTGCAGAAAATACGTAGCTTTAAGATTCTTAGGGGTTTTCAGTACAACAGCCGAGAGCCAGAGCCAGGACTCCGACTACAATGCAATGGTTAAAGGAGGTAAGAAAAAATACTCTCGCGCTTGTGTGGGCCACAATTGTAATTAATAACTAAAGATTTTTTACTTTAAAGTGAACTGACTAGCCGAGGAAATTAATATGAAAAGTTTATTCCATTGTTCAACTTATATGCTCATGTTTTAAGATTGTGCGAGTCTAATACCACTGAACATTAATATTGTTAAAAAAGAGAACTTCACAAAAGCATTTAATTGTAAATCAAAATTGAATGAAATATCATTTTGATTAAGGCTCACCACGTAAATCGGCAACAGTCAACATTACCAACAAATAATATATTAAATTACGACGGCCGACGGACGGGAGACATTACAGGGAGCGTACAATAATGAAAGCGCTTGTGCATTCACTCGTGCGAGCGTGGAATTCTGATCAGCTTTTTTGTTTCCTGTTCCGTAGATGGATACTGCGCGCGGGTTTGATAGATACCGGCCTCGTGTTGCATCGTGAACTAATTAGCTAGCTAGGAGAGCCATTGACTGATAACGTTAATTAAAGATAATATACTAAATTTGTTTGCATGGTGTTGTAACATAATTCTCGCTATTCAAGAAGTGTCCAGAGACCGGTGCCTGCAGACTGCGCCAGCGCCGAGTCAGCCGCTCCAATTCAGCGGCCGCAGACGCGTTTGGCACCATTTGACCTATCCCTTGCGTCACGAGCAGACGGGGAGATGCGAATCCTCGCCCCCTGTAACTTTGCCCCGATCGTAATCGAAGCGCTGCGCTGGTGACGATACAGCTTTTCACTCGTGGAATTTAGTTGTTTTGCTCCTCCACATCCAAGGTTAAGTCACTCACCGGATTCTACGAATCAACGAGTGTTACAGATGTAGTCGAAGCACGAACTCCACGCCCAGTACTAGGGCACGGTGGACGGTTCCCGGTGAGGTTTGTAAATGCAAGGTGTCCTCCATTTATCTTGACCATCCAAATAACTTTTTTTTCAGAAGCAAAATAAAAAATGTATGTCAGTGTTGTTTAGCTACCAGGGGGCGTCAACCAGCGTGACTGCCTTTGTTCATTATTAAGACATGAACAGCACTATGTCTTTTTTATAAATAGCATCCTATATTTTTTATTCGGTAATCTATTTTTTCTTCTGAAGACCTGTTCAAAAAAGTATCACAGTTTACTTTTCACGTCAATGACGCAACACAATACTCGACTGACTGTCCTGTTCTAGCACGCAGATCAGGTAACTTAACTCTAGCACTTTCTGCAGTTAACAGTAAGCAAATGGGAACCCATGGAATATGCACACTGGTCATTCAGTCGACCGTCCTCATTGAAACGTTTGTGTGAGTACAGTGTCTAAGACAATACGACAAGGATGGAACTGGTGGTGTGTTAGTATGCGATGTGCATTGGTTTTCGGAATGCTGATCTCCTGTTCAGGCTAGCGTGTGCTCACATGTGGAGTCACTGCAACAGAAGCGAGAACAGTAAATTGGGCTGCTTCGTCTGTGCGAGTTCTAGAATGATTGCGTTGCCTTGAGTTGAAACTTGCCGTTTCCGTAAGTGTCACAACAAGACGAGAAAACGTCTTTCTCGGTGTTGGGCTCCTGCCAGGATACTGGTCTCTGTAGAGTTCCACTGTCTGAGTAGCACTGCGCCTAACTTCAACCACTATAAAGCAAAAGTAATGATAATGTCGTTAATCGAGGACTTATTTTGAAACGTGTATGTTTGAAATATACTTCAAATTACGTAGCTGACAGTAGTCTGAAACACAACTGTTGGAATGGGAATGGCATGTGAGAGTGGATTTTATCTCGTTGCTTTTGCGCTTTGCTCTGTACTGAACTTTTCTGACTGCGAGAATGTAAATTTAATTTTGCTGCGAAAATGTAAATTGTCAATAACTTTAAACCAAACCAAAACTGTGTGAATTCACGCAACACAAAAACTGTATCTGATGCGACACTGTAGATTTTAAATTGGCCCTGGTAATAAAACAAAACTTGATCAGTTTGAAAATAATGGTCCATGTGCTTAATGAATGCTATCCCTGAAATAATAAAATTTCTTACCTTTATCTGTGCAATGGTAATGCTCTTCGCGCTGCTCTCTATTAGTACTTTAAATTGCATAGTTATCAAACAGCTGTTGTGTAAGGCTGTTGCTTAGCATACGTTTTAATTAATCGAAGAGTGAGATAATAACTTCCTCAGAAAAATAGTTAATCAAATATGACATGTATCTGGGAACTGGTATTGACTTGGGGTAAGTAACAATATGGCACTAACTTTAAAACTTGTATTTTGACTCTTTGAAAATTGATAATGCTCACAATTAACACACTCAGTAAACATATTATACACACATCAAAAAAAGTTTTGCATCACCTCGGTTTCGAGAGTTCCCGAACCTTTACAGAAAACTGGAATAGAGATCAACATAAACATTATTTCCGCCTTTTTTATTGCTCATGAAAACCACACATCGCATGTCGTACCACCATACAGCGAGACCTTCAGAGGTGGTGGTCCAGATCGCTGTACACACCGGTACCTCTAATACCCAGTAGCACGTCCTCTTGCATTGATGCATACCTGTATTCCTCTTGGCATACTATCTACAAGTTCATCAAGACACTGTTGGTCCAGATTGTCCCAATCCTCAATGGCGATTCGGCGTCGATCCCTCAGAGTGGTTGGTGGGTCACATCGTCCATAAACAGCCCTTTTCAATCTATCCCAGGCAAATTCGATAGGGTACAAGCCTGGAAAACATGTTGGCCACTCATTCACAAGATGTGCACGGTGCGGGGGCGCGAATTGTCGCCCATGAAGACGAATGCTTTGCCAATATGCTGCAGATATGGTTTCACTATCGGTCGGAGGATGGAATTCACGTATCGTACAACGGTTACGGCGCCTTCCATTACCACCTGCGGCGTATGTCGGCCCCACATAATGCCACCCCGAAACAGCAGGGAACCTCCACCTTGCTGCATTCGCTGGACAGTGTGTCTAAGGCGTTCAGCCTGACTGGGTTGCCTCCAAACACGTCTCCGATGCTTGTCTGGTTGAAGGCATATGCGACACTCATCAGTGAAGAGAACGATGCCAATCCTGAGCGGTCCATTCGGCATGTTGTTGGACCCATCTGTACCGCGCTGCATGATGTCGTGGTTGCAAAAATGGACCTCACCATAGACGATGGGAGTGAAATTGCGCATCATGCTAATCTATTGCACACAGTTTGAGTCGTAACACGACGCCCTGTGGTTACACAAAAAGCATTATTCATCTTGGTGGCGTTGCTGTGAGGGTTCCTCCGAGCCATAATCCGTAGTAGCGGTCATACACTGCAGTTGGGCGCATGAGCGAAGCACGTCATCGACAGTTCCCGTCACTCTGTATTTCCTCCACGTCCGAACAATATCGCTTTGGTTCACTTTGAGACGCCTTGCTGAGAGCCCTTCCTGGCACAAAGTAACAATGCGGACGCAATCGAACGGTGCTATTGATCGTCTAGACATGGTTGATCTACAAACAACACGAACCATGTAGCTTCTTCCTGGTGGAATAACTGGAAATGATCGGCTGTCGGACCCCCTCCGCCTAACAGGCGCTGCTCATCCATGGTTGTGTACATCTTTGGGCGGGTTAGTGACATCTCTGAACAGTCGAAGCGATTGTGTCTGTGGTATAATATCCACAGTCAGCGTCTATCTTCAGGGGTTCTGGGAACCGGGGTGATGCAAACCTTTTTTTGCTGTGCGTACGTTAACAATTAGCTTGACAAAATCGTTGGATGTGAGTGCTATACATTGTCTCAATCATCACTTATGAATATGCGCATTGCATTCGTAACAAAACAACTTTCTTTACCTTAACTATTTCCAACTTCTGTTGAGATTCCTTTTACAGTTAACAAACATCATAGTATCTTGCAAATAAAAAATCATTACTGCCCATAGCGAATAAGTATATATCAAAAAAATGGTTCAAATGGCTCTGAGCACTATGGGACTTAACTTCTAAGGTCATCAGTCCCCTAGAACTTAGAACTACTTAAACCTAACTAACCTAAGGACATCACACACATCCATGCCCGAGGCAGGATTCGAACCTGCGACCGTAGCGGTCTCGCGGTTCCAGACTGTAGCGCCTTTAACCGCTTGGCCACCCCGGCCGGCTAAGTACATATCCAGCACACATCAAACACAAAACGTCTTTACACTCTAGAGTCCTCTACATCACTCGATATAAAGTTACTCTAACACATTACCCATAACGCCTTGAAGCAGCGATCGCTGTTGAGCAGCAACGCTACTACACAATCGACACCATATTTGATCATCTCTGGTTCAATATAATATTTTCTTAGAAAACTTGGATTAATTTACCCTGTGTATACACCTTTCATAACTCTGTGCCTCCTTTTGAGGTACTTGGCGGGGTCGTTATGGCAACTGGCCATAATAACACAACACATTCTTAATGTTACATAAGCAAAGGCTGATAAAAGTTCGGGAATGTAACATAAAAGAGATAATTTATAAAGAAATGCAAATATTTGTGAGCATCTGGCTCTTTGAATAACATATATGTATCATGGTTAATTGTGAAGCATTTTCTTTAACTATCTAACATCTGTGGTTAGGAATCGTGAATGTATAAATAGTCAGGTATGATAGCACTCATGTGCACTATGAAACTTTAAAATGCAGCCTAATAGCTGAGAAAAATTCAATAGTATGAGAAACTCGCTCTTTACAAAGTACATGGGAATCAAAACAACCTCAGTTATACAATACAGAAAAACATTATAGCGCTCATTTCCATAGATATGACTAATCATAGGCATTGTTACACAAAGCATAGTGTAGCAATAGCAAGAGTATAAAATATAATGTAATACTCATTACGTAAAACGTAATACTCATGTTGCACGCTGAAAAAGAACTGATTAGTGACAGCATATAAATGAGTTTGTGGTATACAGATGTTACCCTCAAGTTCATACTTTGTTGTTTCCTGTAAAACCTGCAAGAAAAAAAAATCGTATATGACGAAGGATGACCTTTGTTGCTCTTGTTTCATTCATTTTCCGCATTAACGCGTTGCATGTCTTGCTTCAAAATGTATATGTGTTTACTTGGTTTTATTTTACTTTATATGGTAACAGCTTGTTCTGAAACAGTGAATGAGCATGATGAGTTAATAGTTTTCATAATATACAGTAAACGACTGAAATCCTGTCTCTACCTAAAAGGTGGCTATGTGTAAAAACATAATAGTGCCTAAAATGTTACCAAGTTACAAAACAAATAACAAATACATAGTACATAGCGGAAATAAAAGTGCTAAAACTAGAGAAAAATGCAAAAGGAATTGTCAAGTCACGCTGTGACAGTGTAGATCAAATATCGCGTCAGTCAGGAGAAAAATGGTTTCATTCAATAAAATGTTTTACATTACTGATATGATGGTTCCCTCGTGGCGTTTTTGTACGCAAAGTTTCAATGTGAACAACATTTGGATGCGGAATATGTCTTATTCTGTAGGGAATACTTCACAGCAACTCGAACTGGTTGCAGCAATTTTTGGCTTTGTTGGAAAGATTATTGGTACGTACTAAAACCTTTTGGCTGATTTTAAATTCGCGGAGATGACTTAACTGTCTCTATTGTTTCTTTCTTCCTTCAGCTGTACGCTTAATATTGTTGACAGCAATGTCGATGACTTCATGATGACTTAGTCGTCCTGAAGCAGGTAATGCTACTAATTCCTTAATATTGTGCGGCAGTTCAACGTTCTTTAGTGCCATGTACGGAGGCAATAATGTAAAATCATTTGGAATTGAGTTAATAATTTCTTGAAATGTTTAGATATATTTATCCCAATCGGTATCCTAAGAACAGTATAGACGAAAAAGCTTACCAGTTTCTTTCACAATGTGTCCAGATGGGTTTGATGGAGCATGGTAACTGGACATGTATATAGGTGTAATCTTCCTAGCTTTCAGAGTACATGTCCATATAGCTGATCCGAATTGTGGTCCATTATCAGAAATAACTTTTTGTACGTGGCCATAATCGGTAAGAAATGTTTTGTAAAAGCTGCTGAAACAGTTTTGGCTGTAGCTTTACTATACGGTATGAATGTTACGAATTTAGAAGTTAGTTCTACTGCTACGAAAATGTAAGAAAATCCACTTTTGCTTCTGGGAATTGGTCCATAGATATCCAAGGCGGTCATGTGACGTAATTTAATGGGATATAATGGATCGAGAGCACCGGTACCATCACACCCCGATGCCACTAAGAACTTTTCGATCGCCACTGACAGTTCCAAAACAGCCCTCGGCGTATATATTTTCCAAGAGAGAAGAATTGGCATCATTGTTATTAAAACCATTGCATTTGAGAGCCGCTTTCTGTCCACTGCAGAACTCGACAGTCCGATTACAGAGTTGGACACCTTATCTGTCGTTAGGGCCTCTACTACATTTAGACACTTTTTGTGTGGAAGACATACCACTGTTTATACTGACCACTGTGCTGTTCAATTTCTGCTTTGCGCAAAATTTTCTCACCACCGTCTTGGAAGATTGAAGTTATATTTACACGAATTTGACTTTACTGCAATCATATTCCCGATTCTCAAAACATGGTAGCTGATACTTTATCCCGTTCTCTTACTTCCAGACATCAAGACATTGCCACACATTTTTGTCAAACTAATTACGGTATTTTGTACATACAGCAAGCAGCATTTGAAAACTTTATTTCTTCATCTCTTAAAGACATTTCCGAAGAACAGGATAAGGGCAGAATCTGGAAAAATTTGAGGCAGCTTTGGCATGACAAACCCAATTCTACTATCAGACATCACAGTTTAGTACGTAACAATATTCTCTTTCGATGTAAACATCCACACAGCGACTGTTTGGTCTTATGCATACCTGAAGATTTAGTCAACGAATTAAAACTTCAATTAATGTACACTGTGTATATACCTTTCACTTTACTGTAGACAACATTTCGTTTAAAAGTACATAGTACCATACTGAATAAACCCCTACTCTAAATAAGGGAACATTACTGCAGATAGTGTTCTGGTAACTTACCTTCTCTACAGGTGAACAGCAATTCTACCATTTCGTCGTTGGTGTACTCTGTCCTCACACAAACCTTCAACTGAAGACTGTTTATTGAATGATCGGTATCCATTTTTAGTGTGTTTCCGTTGGTTTACTGTCAACTTCAGCAAGTGAACGAGTTACGTCACCCCGGCTAACTGCCCTGTGTGCTACTACATGACAGTCAAAGAAAATGTTGTGTTGTGTTAATAACATAATACTGACACGAATGGCACACTGTACTTTGCCAAATAGATCTTAAAAAGAGAAAGCGATTACCGAACAAAAATTGTAGGTTTCTATTTACAAAAACACGTATGGTACTGCTCTTCATATCTTTGTAACGAGTAGTTACATGAAAGGCAGTCATACTGGTTAATGTCCCCCCCCCCCCCCCGGTAGCTAAACAACATTTGTATGATAATTTTTATTTAACTTCTGGACAAAAATTTATTTGGAGTGCTCAAGGTAAGTGAATCACATTGCATATGCCGTTGATGTCAATGACATTTAGTCTCATCAGTTCTGTGCACATTGGAAAGCGAAGTAAGTTGATTGTCAACTTGATGTGAGGAATTTTTGTTTGTACACCTCTTTTATAGCTACGTTTCTGTGTGTAGCATTCCGTTCAGATCAATAAACTGGAGTACTGTGAAACGTCCCCTTAGAAAAATTATACATGACTGTGCTTAAACTGACAGACAATATTTTTTTAGCGCAACGCAATCTGACTTTCAATAATCCCTACAAAAGATTGGCAGTGACTAACATTAACTTATACCTTTCACAAATCACTTACCTCACAAAAATCTTCGTTACTCGAACTACTGCAATACAGCGAGCGCCACTACTGCCAGCTAAATAAAAGATTCAAACTACGGAAGGCACTAACTACTGATAGGCATAGTTAGCAAATCAAAGATTTTAATAGAGAACAAACAATGTATTTACCTTTATAGTCATAATATATATAGCAGTTCATGACGTCCATTCTTACAAATGTACTGTTTCTGATGGACACACCTCCAGATTATTCATTCTCAAAAATCCGCCATCTCACTTCCCCACATCCACCACTGCTGGCGGCTCACCTCCAACTGCGCAACGCTACTCGCTGTTAACATCCAGCTGCCCAACACTACAATAGCCAACAACAATGCAAACCAGCCACAGACTGCACGCAGCACAGCCAGTGATTTTCATACAGAGCGCTACGCGGCGTTACCAAGGAAAAAACCTAAACAGCCTACTTACATAGCTCCCATGCTCGCCACAAAAAATTTTGTAAATTGTTTTGGGCACTGGCCAATACATATTTGTTAAAAGATTTTTCACAATTACAATAACAAAGAACTCATATGCACACAGTTATTGATACAATGTTGGTCAAAAGCTAAAATTTTCTCACAGTCAATAAAGACAGTCCTGATTATTCATTATAATAGTAATTACAGTTTTTTTTACAAAGTCTCATTAGTAAAAGAAATTGCACACAGAAATAGTGGATTTCCATGCAGTCTTGAAGAAGTAGTGTTGTCCTTCCAATGGAAGGACAGTGCTGACTCTTGACATGCAGACAAGTAATGGGCCACAACAGAGCAAACCCACAGCAGAGTCAGGCGAAGTTTGGAAGAATATTGGTAGGTAGGTCATCACAGAGCAGACCCTCTGTAGTCCTAGTAGAGATTATGGTATTGGTGGGCCACCAGAGGTGCAGACCCACTGCAGTCCTTGTAGAAATAATGGTACTGGTGAGTCATCAAACGTGCAGACCCACTGCAGTCCTTGTAGAAATAATGGTATTGGTGAGTCATCAAAGGTGTAGACCCACTGCAGTCCTTGTAGAGACGGCCAGCAGCCATCTGTTGCGACTGTGCAGGTGCACAATCACCATCGAAGAGTCTTGCGGACAATATGGCAAGTCCATAAACCACCACTTGTGCACTCACAAAGTTTTTGGAATTGTCCTTAGAACCAGCAATGCTGTTATCCAGTCCCTTGCTGAATTATCAACACACATGCAAACACTAACAGTTCCAACTTCTGACATGTTGTCCATATACTGTGACCAACAGAAACGTGTGCAGTGAAATGTAACTTAATTTGAAGAACTGGTGTCTATACAATTATAAATTTACAACATAAGAATACAATTACAAAGGTTCAAAGTGCATCATTAAAGAACATAACAATACAAATAACATTTGTTGTAGTACAGGCTTTACAAAAGAATAGAAATAAACATGTACAGCAGTGTTACAAGAACTATGACATAAGTAAATACATGAAAGGTCTGAATAACTTTTGAAACATCGACTTCACACATGAGCATTAAAACAAAACAGAACAAATAATGTCTAAACATCCTTACAAAGAAAATAACATAGTATTTGAAAAATTATACAACATAAATCGTATTAGCTAAACACATAAAGACAGGAAAAACACAAATACACAAGAGTCCACAAACACTTAGCAGAATAACACAGGCGGAAAGGACAGGGTTTGTATTCAGTGTAACATTTGGTACTGCAGTCCAACCCAAAACTTCATTCCATAGATCTTTCGTCTTATTTCAACATTTGTTTCCACCAAAAAAATCCTATCCAAGCATGATTTCTGTATTTATATGTTCCCATATTTCATACCTCATTATTTATTTTCCATTACCTTACCTAATCATTTATTTCCAAGAAAATCCTACCTAAACCTTTGTCCCTAAACCTTACTTTTTTGTTCATATCCTCTTTCAAAATACTTTTTTGGCCAATCCATTTTCTTGTAGCTCCTCAATGCATTTCTTCCAATTCATCGCAACTCGTTCTCTTATATAGCCTACTCCATCTTAAGCTAACTTAAATCTACTGAGCTCAGATGCATAAACTAAGGAACGAGGTAATGCACCAGCGTAAAACAATTAACACAAACAGCAATGATAAAAAATGCAAATTGGCAAAGCGAGCAGCATAAATTAGCAAAGCAAATGCAATATTACAACTAATATAAGGCAATGCGCAGCAAACAAGAAAAATAAATCCGTAGTAAAACTGGCTTAACAGAGTAATACAAAGTCAAATTCAGTAACATTATGCCTGGCAAACACCAGCAGCAAATGCAATAACTTATATCTAAACATGACAAAGCTCAAGCAGAAAAAATATTACACTAAAGACAACAATGCAGATAAGGGAAATGTACTCGTATATTCACATCTTAATGTCTATGTAATTAAAGTGGTGCACCACAACTTAGTCTACAAAATAAATTACCAAGTACTTGAAAAGAAAATTATGTATGCAGTTCCTTTGAAGGGAAATGTCATTTTGTGCTCCATCATTTTTTTTTTTTGGAAGTGTATCATAAAATTATTATTTACTGGATCTGTAGACAGAAAATATTTATATTAGTATATCTATTAAATTTTATTTTAACCAATGCTGCAGTGGAGCTAGAAACTAGATATTAAACAAATTGAGCAATCTCTCAACTAGAAAGACAATAGATGTAAAAATGTTTCTCATCATTTCATTAGGCATTTTTGTAAATATCATAAATTAAGAGCTCCACAGTGTAATCACGTTTGAGCCTGCCGTATTTGCGATGCTTTCTACAAGGAATGTCACTAGCGAGGACGCACAGCTGGGCGTCAACGACGCATTACGTCGATGTCACTTAGCTTTCTTACCGAAATTTACAACAGAAGTTTCCGCTACAGTGACAGTTTCATACAAATAAAACTTCACAAGTCGAGAAATCACAGTAGAAATGTGTAGAAACAAAATCCTATAAATATAACAGTGTCCAAAAAAATGTTCGCCGGTATTGTGATACATTCACGCATTTACACACATTTCATAACTCTTAAAGTACGATTCTTGGTTTCCAACATCCGTTTTCACAAGTCAGAGTCTCTAACCACGACTCATTATTCCTTACCTTAATACACATATACATATTCGTCGACACATCTTCAATATTTCATCGTAATAAATACGTAGCATAATCAAATTCCTCATATAGCATCAGCTTATTCATCATAAACATACCTCAACAGCATAATACACATCGTCGTCGTAGTAATAACATCATAACACCTCAGTCAAATCTCAAAAACGTCGTAGCTTTCTGCAGTAATGTCAAAACCTAAAAAGAATTCTCTGATCATTTCAATAGTGTCATCTAACTCAAACGTACTTTAAAAATCATGATACCATACGAAATACATCATTCAAAGCTCTCATAGTATCACAATGGTTCCAAAAAACTATGAACAGTTCACAAAGTACAGACAAAATACAATTTCGTAAGTATGAAGTTATCCAACTGTGTAATTACGTAAACATCTGTCACTGATGTAGTAAAAAAAATGTTTATTTCTCAGTTAAATGATCAGATAGCTGTGTAATTTATGTGTTAGAGAAATATTGTACCAATGCGTAAAGTTGTATAAGCAAATACCATATTAGCTAGTGCTCCTTGTGCTTGCCACACACATGGAACACAAAGTAAGCGTGAACCCCCCTGAGGATTAATATAATTATACCCTCAGGTGTTACAGATTACAGCAATGGAATGAAATGTATCACGGAAAACCTTCTTTGGAAATCAAAAATCTTAAAAAATAAATATTTTAAGTACAAAATTAATCACTCAAATGCGTGTCCTGTAGCGCTAAACGTGCGTCTTGCTGTAAGATAATTCCGTGGAAGTGTCGTAGTTATCGTCCTCTATAAGCAAAGTTCTGCTGAAGTCAATGTACTTACCTCATCATAAACAAAAGTGAAATGCTTTGCGTATAGATATAGTAGTTATTACGTACCTTACTATGATCAAGAAAGTACTATAATATAATGTATTGTTGTGCTACGAAAAAGGCTGTCTCATTGTAGCTATACCACAAAAGTTACTACTAAAACATGGTTTACTTTCCAGAAGAATTCAGAAAAACTTTGCAGATATAAAACAGATACACCGCAAAAGCAACACTGTAAATTGTGTCACATATTAGTAGCGTCTTGATGTAGTCGTGTAGCTGTCAAACGAAGTAACCACTGTGTCATCTGGTATCTCTCAGAAAGCACTTTAAATCCATAATGTATTTTCAAGTAAACCAAAATGTTGCAGTAAAATCTCATTAGCAGTACCGGTATATGTTCTAAGTATGTGAGCCTTATAGTCGTTACGTGATCGTGCAACTAACAAGCAAGAATGTACACACACAATAACACTGTGTCGTCTGTTCACTATAACAATGCATTCGTAATTTCTGTTTAAATAAGTTCTCTTGGTTCTTGACTGGATATTTAACTTTGAACATTGTTGCATGGTAACAAGTTTCTTAAGTCTGACAAAGCATACTACAAATGTGAAGTGAAAAGTTTTATGGAAAAGGCAAAGTTAAAAAGCAGATTATCTTTCAATAAACGGTTTTATGTGTGAAATGTGTTATAAACCTTTACCCTTTCTAGTGCGCAGAGTTTCAACTTGTATACGTCGGTAAGGAATACTGGAATTTTTCTCAAGGTTAGCGTCTATGTTATTTTTCTCTGAGCTAGCCGTCGCAGGTGGCTGCCTGCGGTGCGAGTCACTGCTTGTCTCTGTTGGCGCGCGTTGTTATTGGAATTAGGAGACCTAACTTCTACAAATTCACCTTGCCGAGAGGGCCCTGCCCTGTTTGAACCACGCCAATTTTGGTTAAATTCTGGTCTGTTGTTATGATTATATCCATGCCGGTAGTTCCTGTAGTTTCTTTCTTGTCGGCCACGTGGTGGAGAATTTCTCCCTGAATCGTAACTGTGCGCTGGACCGTTGCGTCTAAAGTTATTGTGTCTCCCTTGATAATAATTATTTTGGTTCCCATATTGTCTGTTTCTCTGATTGTCTCTGTGATAGTCACTACTGCGGAGAGGCGATCTTTCCCTGTAATTGTTACTACTCTGCCAATGGTTGTCATACGGGTGGTGTCTGTTTTGGTCACGATTTGTGTTGTGAGAATAGCCTTGTCGTGTCCAGTTATTATTTCTTTCATCGCAGAATTGCGACGGATGTGACCTGTAATTGTTGTGTTCCTGTTTTCGCATTCCGTGATTGTCAGTGTCAATTTCTAATTCTTGTAAGTGTCCCTGAAAAGCTTCAATGTCGTTTTTGCAACGTCCTGCCAAAATAATATGTCGTAAATGTTCAGATAATTTGATTAAGCAAATGCGGATGAGTTCTGAGGGGCTGTATGGGTTTGACAGGTACTGATTCTTGTGCAACAAGTCTTCAAAATATTTCGCAAGACTGGAAAATTCAGATTGTTTGAAATGTTTCATCATTATGATGCTATGTTTTACTCGGTCTTGTGCAGCTTGAGACCAATATGCTGAGAGGAACGCATGATAAAATTCTCCTTCACTGTGACAATCGTGAATGACCGATCGCATTCTTTCAGCTGGTTCATTCTCTAAGTAGCCACACATAAATTCTAATCTGTGCTCTAGTGACCAGTTGGGAGGAAAACAATGAGAGAATTGATGGAGCCACGCTCGTGGATGAATGTAGTTGCCAGAATTCTTAAATGTTTTGAATTTATGTGTAGTAATGAACAGCTTATAGTCAAAATCATCATGTCGGCGAGTCGCATATCGGTCATTGTTACTTCGTTTTGGTGGTTGCATCTCAAAATTCGGTGTACCTTGCCAATTTCTTGCATAATTTCCAAAGTGCCCCGTGTTATTATTTTGTGGCACTTCCGTATTTCTATGTCCCTCTTCCCGTATTGGAGTGCGAGTGTCCTCTGAAATACATAATTCTTGTATTACCTGTGTCAGCTGATCTTGTACTTCCCGGATTTCTCTTTGGTGTTGCGTATTAATTTGATTCTGATTTTGTTTGAATTTCCTAATTTGTTCGCACTCTTCTGTGTCATGAAAGACTACCGGTTTTGTGTCATTCAGATTATCATCTACCTTCGTAGATAAATTATTTAGCTGATCCGAAAGTTCAACTACTTTATCTGATAATGAACTAATTTCCTCCATGTGTCTTTCTGAACCAATTTTCGGAGTATCTACTGTGTCCTTCAAGTTTTCCTGAGTTTTTGCAAGTTACGTAACCGAATCGGTAGATGCAACTGAGTCAATTTTAGCTTGCAAGGTCTCATGATTTTCATGAACAATAGTTTGCAGTTCTTTTATGGCTGCTTCGTGATTCTGTAATGCATTTTCATGCCGCGAAAAAATAGGTTGAAAATGCTCACAAATTTTTTTTTACGTCATTACAGACTTTGTGACATTTCGATTCAATGTTATGTAACTCAGTAGTTAAATCTTCACGTGTTTGTTCAAGCATGGTGTCTAACTTTTGAAGCTTTTGCTGTGTTGGCTCTGATTTTGTTCCATTGTGTCTAACTTTTGAAGTTTTTGCTGTGTTTGTCTCTGATTTTGTTCCATTGTGTCTAAATTTTGAAGCTTTTGCTATGTTTGTCTCCGATTTTGTTCCATTTGTTGCATTAATTGCAATAATAATGTATTAGTGTCTGGAATCTGTTTCTCTATGCTTTTTGGCAGTGCATTTTCACCGGCAACATTCACATTTTGACAAGCAGAAAATGTGTCTTGACTCATTTGAGAAAACGATGAGGACCCAAAACCTAAGTCTACAGTATTTGCAATATTGTGTTCTGTCATTTCGGATTCCTGAGGCGAGCTGTTGTCGACCGACCGATCGATAATGCTTCCCTGTTCACTACTTGTTTCATTGTCTACGCCATTATTTGCCGACCGTTCCATTTCCATATGCACAATTACCAAATTACTACTTCGAATGTCTGTTAATTCATTACACAGTGGTGCTGATTAGCTACGCTCATTGTCGCTATTGTTTCTCAGTTTACTTTGGAGCCTGGTGTTACGTTTTTCACACGCCATTATTGTCACAATATTTCACACGATAACACAGAAAAGCACAATTTGAAGAGCAAAAATAAGAGAACACATTAACATAGCACTGAAAATAATATCTAGTTAATTGCAAGCGCAGCTGCGAAATACTTGGTGCAAATCTACATGTATACCACAACTGTTTTACTGTACAACAATGAAAGACTGCAACTACAAAGGAGATTCTCTCTAAAATTACGCGCTAGCAATAAACAATAGCTACACTAATTACACAAACTACAAGAAAAAAATCAGAAGATTCCAGTGAGGTATCCTCGGCTAAGGGTCGACATATGAAATGTCCCCTTAGAAAAATTGTATATGACTGTGCTTAAACTGACAGACAATATTTTTTTAGCGCAACACAATCTGACTTTCAATAATCCCTACAAAAGATTGGCAGTGACTAACATTAACCTATACCTTTCACAAATCACTTACCTCACAAAAATCTTCGTTACTCGAACTACTGCAATACAGCGAGCACCACTACTGCCAGCTAAATAAAAGATTCAAACTACGGAAGGCACTAACTACTGATAGGCATAGTTAGCAAATCAAAGATTTTAATAGAGAACAAACAACGTATTTACCTTTATAGTCATAATATATATAGCAGTTCATGACGTCCATTCTTACAAATGTACTGTTTCTGATGGACACACCTCCAGATTATCCATTCTCAAAAATCCGCCATCTCACTTCCCCACATCCACCACTGCTGGCGGCTCACCTCCAACTGCGCAACGCTACGTGCTGTTAACATCCAGCTGCCCAACACTACAATAGCCAACAACAATGCAAACCAGCCACAGACTGCACGCAGCACAGCAAGTGATTTTCATACAGAGCGCTACGTGGCGTTACCAATAAAAAAACCTAAACAGCCTACTTACAACTGTGCTACCAAAAACTTCTTTGTCTTAGATGTTTTTATGAGAAATCTCAAAAGAAAGATTTTCTTCGACTCTATCAAAGACAGGGGAAAGTATCGGTCTAAGGCGCTGCAGTCATGGACTGTGCGGCTGGTCCCGGCGGAGATTCGAGTCCTCCCTGGAGCATGGGTGTGTGTGTTTGTCCTTAGGATAATTTAGGTTAAGTAGTGTGTGAGCTTAGGGACTGATGACCATAGCAGTTAAGTCCCATAAGATTTCACACACATTTGAACATTTTTGGAAAGTATCCTCATAAAGGGCTGCGAGAATGGATAACATCACCCGTGCAATGCTGGAAATTAAACTCAAGAAATGAGAACTGCGTTTGAAAGAACTGTTGACTTAATGCTAGCCTGCAGAGGTAACGAACGATAAAATGAATTTCGGTAACTGAAGCCTCGTAATACACAAAACGCTAATAGATGAATTACAACAGTCAACCATACTGAGTGACCTAGTTTTCCCAGAATAAAGTTAAACTTAAACATGCAGTACTGCTAGATACATTCATGTTGAATATGAAGATTTTGGCCCGATGAGGGTTGGAGAAACTGTCACCCCTAAATTCCATCAACTGCGCAGTAATCCAGTAACACAGATTGATTTCAAGATAGGCAATGCCAGCATCACACACACACACACACACACACACACACACACATACACATACACACACACACACAAACGTGCACTTCTGCATGCGAGCACACACAAATAACACCGGACCTGCATACATGCACAGGAAGAAAAAGAAAAAAAAAACTAGTCACCTCCATGACAACCCATGTTCATAATGCATAACATCGCATCTAGCTTTGATAATGGCTTCAATTCCGTGAGGAAATAAGTCCATTTTTTTCAGGAATGTCCTATCCAGATGAACCTACTGTTGACGATTTTATCCCACAGCGTTACCAGATTACATGGACGTCGATCGATATGTCCCACCCGCTATTCGAAATGGTGCCAGACATTTTCTATGGGATTAAGGTCGGTTGCTTCAGCGGGCCGGTCGAAGCGCTATGGGGTACCTCAGCAGGCGTCAAACGAGGAACGTACGTTTGCAGTCCTGCGAACACAGCTGCTGTCATCTTGAATGATAGGAGTTAATTAATGTCGTGCGGCGAGGGCCTCCCGTCGGGGAGACCGATCGGCTAGTGCAAGTCTTTACAGTTGACGCCACTTCGGCTACTTGCGCGTCGATGGGGATGAGGTGATGATGAAGACAACACAACACCCAGTCCCTGAGCGGAGAAAATCTCCGACCCAGCCGGGAATCGAACCTGGGACCCTTTTCACAGCATTCCGCCGCTCTGACCACTGAGCTATAGAGGCGGATATGATGGGAGTGCCCACTGCATACTTATCATGAATATGTAGAACAAAGAGTTTGCAGATCACCAAGAATGTTGAAATTAATATCCTGGCTAAGGTCCACAGTAACATGAAGACAAAAGTCGTGGTACAAAAAGCGCACCAAAACAGCGGAGAACCATAACCAGCCTGAACCACATCCTTCCCAGACTACGGGCTAAGCGCCTTATTGGGACGAAGGTACACTTGACACATTGCATCAGCAGGTAAAGGAGAAGCTGGTGACTCGTTGGACCAAACACCTATCGAGTCAGTTACTGTCCAGCTTCTGTGTTGCTTGGCTCGTTGGAGGTGTGCAGCGTTATGTGCTGTGGGAAATGACCTTCTGCGAGGTACTTGAGTTCAAATTTCCATTGGACGCAGTTCCCTTCACAATGTTCAACGGAAGGTAGTTGAGATAGACCTGCATTCACTGATAGCAGCAGCTCCTGTTGTGTTTGAAGCCATTCATTACTGACAAAAAAATGGTTCAAATGGCTCCATCTCGTGGTCGTGCGGTAGCATTCTCGTTTCCCACGCCTGGGTTCCCGGGTTCGATTCCCGGCGGGGTCAGGGATTTTCTCTGCCTCGTGATGGCTGGGTGTTGTGTGCTGTCCTTAGGTTAGTTAGGTTTAAGTAGTTCTAAGTTCTAGGGGACTGATGACCATAGATGTTAAGTCCCATAGTGCTCAGAGCCATTTGAACCATTTTTTTGAAATGGCTCTGAGCAGTATGGGTCTTAACTTCTGAGGTCATCAGTCCCTAGAACGTAGAACTACTTAAACCTAACTAACCTAAGGACATCACACACATCCATGCCCGAGGCAGGATTCGAACCTGCTACCGTAGCGGTCGCGCGGTTCCAGAATGTAGCGCCTAGAACCGCTCGGCCACCTCGGCCGGCTGTCACTAGTCGCTGTCAGTTAGAATCCTCTTAAGACCACTACTCTTACTCCATGTTACATAGCTGTGAGTGGTACACGATTTACCGTGGACACTTTGGACCGGCTCTGTTCATACACCGATGAGTGCTACGGCACTCGGTAGGGTGAGTGGTGGCGGTGACGGGCCAATGGGGCCCAGTAGATACACTGATGACGGATAAAAAATACTTTGTTAGCTTGAGATACACATTATGTCATAAGCAATGTGAAGCAGATACGCCCCACTCCAGTGACCCAGGCTGGCGAAGGCTCACAGGCGTCGGTTTCTGCCATGGTGAGAAGGAACAGTGTCAGCACTTCGCGGTTCACACATCAAACAGAGCGACTGCCGATAGCCTGACTGTGGGCCACGACTTTGACGTCAGCGGTGCTCCGAGTTGTGCTGTCAAGGTGTTCTGCAGTGTCACACGTCCGCACTTTGGCAGCTCACGTCCGGTAATGGCGCTCGTGAAGGCGAAGGGAGACTGCCGTGCGTGGGACACGACCCGTTGGCCCCTGGACGGAGTCGTAGTCACGGACGGCAGGTGAGCAGTGCTGTGGGGCCATGTCCCGGAACGAGACTCGGCACAGGAGGTGGCTAGCCCGACGCTGTCTCAAACCCGTGGCCTCAGCTGACGATGCCCAATCGTCTCATCATCTGGCGTGGACCTGGTGTGCACTTGATAAGCTAAAACCCTGCACTCAATTACATAGCTCATAGCAAGACACTTACCATGGTATGATAACACCATCCTGGCCTTTCCGGCTATTACTGCTGCGCAATCCTTTTGCGTACGTGTTTGTGTCCCGCATGTCGCCGCACTGCACTTGCCGACCAGCAGTTGCTACTGCAGTATTTCGCTGAGGTGTATCCCAAATTACTCCGGGTTCTGCAAAACTAGATAGTCACACTACACTACCCCCTTCCACGGTGAAGACCTGGTCCCTCAGATCTTGCTTATGACTGATTCCTCACTGTGATCACTTCCAAATTTATACCAAGCTACACACATTTACTGTCTTAAAATTATATGGATGCCTCCTATCTTCCTCACTCCACAAATTCGCTCTCCATCTTTTGCTCTTGGGATCCAGTCTACCGGAACCTGTGACTCTCACAGATCACATTTCTGTGTGGCTCGTCGTCTCAGATAAACGAAAGCTATGCAAAGCAAAATCAGAGTCACCATGGCGCTAGGAATTGCGGCACTCTAGGTCACATCCATCTTCCTGATACTGTTCCATGTGGTGCATTAGCTGCTCCACAGTGATCCGTCCATACTGTGCAGTTGTCATCTGCTTAGCAAAAGAACAAGGGTGGTTGCCAGGTATTATTAAAAAATGCAAGGTTTTTCTTAGGAAATATCACAAAGGGTGGTCTGACCAATACAGCTGCAATTGTGTTACTTTTAACAGAGCACTTCCCATCATTGTAGCTGGTAAATGAAAAGTTAGCCCTGTAATAAAATGGTTCAAATGGCTCTGAGCACTATGGGACTATCTGAGGTCATCAGTCCCCTAGAACTTAGAACTACTTAAACCTAACTAACCTAAGGACATCACACACATTCATGCCTGAGGCAGGATTCGAAACTCCGACCGTAGCGGTGCAGCGGTTCCAGACTGAAGCGCCTAGAACCGCTCGGCCACACAAGCCGGCCAGGCCTGTAATAGTTTATCAACAACCCACTGCCTCATAATTCTAAGTGTCTGGCCTCCATGAGTTTCCCTCACTCATAGAATTCGCATTGACTACTATTTTGTCATACACTGAATACAGTCAATGTAGTCCTGCTCGCTATTAAGTATGGTTTCGGTGCTATCACCTGCTTTCGGTATGGACGACCCTTTTCCTTGCTCCTGAACATGGCACAAGTACTTCCTCTCATCTGAATCTCGCGAATAGGACATATAGTAAACTTCCCAATCTGGCTCTGGATCTCTGTAAACACTTCCCCCAGCCTCCTTATCTCATTCCTTACCTCCCATACATTGAAGGTTAAGCTTAATTTTCGTTTGTGGCTAAGTATTATCACAGCCTGCTGCCTGGAAAACAAAACTCCTTCATGAAGGCGATGATTCAGCAGTTCCCCTACTCCATCTCAGGCGAAGAGGTGCAGTGCCATAACAGTAATATCCTTAAATGAAGTCCTCACGGGTTGTCAGCCGAGTAGCATCGTCGTCTCGTAGCAACGTTTCGATGGAGCCTTCCCTGAGTGCCTGTAGCGCCTTTCGTTCTGCCACCGAAGGGAGGACCAGGACACAGTGGTCTTGGCAGCAGACAAAGGCGACGCCACGGTGCTGCTTAAATCAGAAGACTATTGGCAGAAAATCGACGCCCTCCTGCAAGATCCTGCCTATAAAAGACTAAATAAGGACCCCACCACAACAGTGACCCGCAAGACCGTTGATATGCTCAACAACTCGAGACTAGAGAAGGATATCATCAGGAAGCTGTACCCGAGGGCACCGGCACCAAAAAATGGTTCAAAATGCTCTGAGCACTATGGGACTTAACTTCTAAGGTCATCAGTCCCCTAGAACTTACAACTACTTAAACCTAACTAACCTAAGGACATCACACACATCCATGCCTGAGGTATGATTCGAACCTGCGACCGTAGCAGTCGCGCGGTTCCAAACTGTAGCGCCTAGAACCGCTCGGCCACTTTGGCCGGCACACCGGCACCACCACGTCTCTATGGCCTCCCAAAGGTCCATAAAGATGATGTCCCATTACGACCTATTTTAAACACTATTAACTCGCCGACATATGGTATTGCTAAGCATTTATCACATATGCTAAAACCCTTGGTGGGTTACGGTCCACACCATGTGAAAACTCGGCTGAGTTTGTGAAAATACTACAGGGAACGCGGCTGGAAAATGAAGACCTACTAGTCAGCTTCGACGTGACATCCATATTCACACGAGTACCAATAGAAGACTCCCTGGCTTTACTCGAAGAACATTTTTAGGAGGATATCATCAAGCTCTTTTGCCATGCTCTAACCACCACCTATTTCAAGTGTGGTGGGAAGTTCTACGAACAGATAGATGGTGTAGCTCTGGGCTCCCCCCTAGCACCAGGCATAGCCGACCTATACATGGAGCACTTCGAAAAGCTAGCACTGGACACTGCTAAACAAAAGCCAAAAGCCTTCTACAGGTACGTTGACGATACCTTTGTAGTTTGGCAACATGGCAGGGACAAACTGCTAGAGTTCCATCAACGCCTCAACAGCATACGTGGAAATATCAAATTTACCATGGAGATAGAAGAGAACAGAAGCTTACCCTTTCTGGATATCCTGATCACAAGAAACATGGACAGCACACTGGGACACGCAGTGTATAGAAAGAAAACACACACGGACCTCTATCTTAACGCCAATAGCTGCCACCACCCTGCGCAGCGCAATGCTGTACTAAACACCTTAGTGCACAGGGCCAGGTCCATCTGTGATAAGGAAAGTTTGCCAGGAGAATTGCAACACCTAAAGGACACCTTCAAGAAAAATGGATACAGTGAGTCACAAATAAGGAGAGCTTTGAAGACCGACCACAAGAAGAGAGAAGAGAGACCGGATGAAGACGAAGCAATGGGCTGCGCGTTCTTGCCATACGCGGGTCCTCCAACGTCCAAGATCGCGAGAATTCTCAAGATACATAAAGTGAAGACCGTTTTCCACGCAGCAGGAAAAATCAAAGACCTTCTCGGTTCAACCAAGGATCCACTAGGTCTGACGGCAGCAAGTGTGTACAAGATCGGATGTGAATGTGAGATGCCATATATAGGACAGACGCAGCGTTGCGTCTCACAGTGCCGCAGTGAACACATTAGACATGTATGCTTGGGTCAGACCAACAAATCTGCTGTGGCAGAACGTAATATTGACGAGAAGCGCACCTTCGATTTTGAAGACACAAAGAAAATATGCAGTACAAACGGATTTTGGGACTCAGTAATTAAAGAGTCCATAGAAATATGGTTACACAACAACCTAATCAACTGCGACAGTGGCTACCATCTCAGCACAGCCTGGGACCCTGCAATCAGGAAAATGAGAGAAGAACGTTCCATTCCACCAAGGGCCGCGGATGGAGCAGACAAAGATGGACGCCAGGACTCGAACCCCGCGCACGCGTCGCCCCCACCACCGGCCGATCCAGGCGCATCGGGCGATTCCGCGGGCGCGTGATTGGCCGGCCGCGGGTAGCGGGGAGGGGTCCAACGGAGATATAAGCCCGCGACGGACGATATCCCGCCACTCGCTGAGTAGCAGTCGAGGGTTGAGCATCACTCCTCTCACTCGCGTACTGTCAGCCATAGGCCCCCGCTTGCACGGGAGTAAAAACAGAAGTGTTCTCCGGCTCTACTTTTATTAAAGCATTGGCGGTAACTCACGTACAGGTCTACAGCAAGCAACGGCGGGCAGGATTCATTGCTTTGCGACGCCCAGCAGCAGAATTGTCGTGTTTCTTTTCGTTCTGCGGGATGTCGAGCTCCACTGGTGCTTTGGGGTCGAAGCGGTCAACCGCTCTCGACAAAAAGCGCGTCTTGTTGTTGCCGCGTGCCGCGTCGTCGGCCGTCTCGAGCGCCCCAGCTGCCGCAGAGCCAGACTCTGCTCCCCCCAAGAGTAGGGAAATTGTGGGCCAGGACCTGGAAGCCGGCCGCGGAACCGCAGAAAAGGTTTCCGCCGCCGCCGTCCAGACCTCCGCGTCCACGAATACGGTAGGGCCAGCAATGCAGCCACGAAACCTAACGGTGTCAACGAAGGCTGTAACTGGCACCCCCCTGGCAGCGCCCCCTCTCTCTGCTCCGGACATGGCAAATAACACAGCAAATAATGCCATCCTACACAGAACACCAACAATCTCATACACTTGTAATCCCACCCCTCCCTCCCCTCTCCTAAGTCCGCTCCTGCTTGCTAACGCCACCAACAACCTTTCCACATACATTGCTTCCCTGAACAAAGCAAGCAGACGACCTGTCAGCCGTCGCAGTCCTCCCCGAACCCACCACCTCGACCCAGCCCTCAACCAGATCCAAATACCTAAAATCCCCCCCCACACAAGTCCACCTCATCCAAGCAGCGATGTGCAAGGAAGGACCGCAAGGAGAGGCACACAAAGAGCAAGAAGCACTCCACCACCCCTGCTCCAACCACTCCCTCACCCTCTGAGGAACCTGCGCCCCCGACAGCACCTGTTGTCGCTCTGGGAGGGGAACCAACTGACCTGGAAGGGAACCGCGTAACCGGACTCGGACGGTTTCGTGCTGGCGAAAAAGACCTTTTGCTAGCCGAGGCTACCAGAGGCCCGGGGAGTGGAACCCACCCCGAACAGATTTCAGGCGGTGGCTGATGAACCGGAGACAACAAGCGACACAACAGACACACAAAAACACGCTATCCACCACCTCCCCCCAATTGTCGCAGAGTTTCCTCAAAACTACGAGGAGCTCTTCGAGTTGCTCAAGACAGAAATCGGGGGAGGCAGTTTCCAGGCAAAACACGCCGGTGGAGACAAAATAAAAGTCACTGTACACACACTCGAACACTACAACACAGTCAAAACACTATTCAACACAAAAAACATACCGCACTACACATTCCCCACAACAAAGACACGAAACAGAAACATAGTTATTAGAGACCTTCCAAGACGACTGTCCCCCCAGGCAATGAAAACAGACTTGACTGCCCAGGGGTACGTCGTCAAGGTGGTCCAGCCAATGGGAGGCATAGACAGCAAGTAGCCGCTGTACCAGGTAACACTTCCTGACATACCTCAAAACAAGAGGGAGATTAAGATGGTCCTGGCTGTGCCTGTCACCACAGAGCCGCTGGGCCGTAAAAACAAGACAGTGCAGTGCTTCAGGTGTCAGGGCCTGAACCACATTCCTGCTCACTGCACCATGCCAGTGAGATGCAGGAAGTGCGCCGAGGCCCATGACACTAGGACATGCACACGAAAACACATGGACCCACAAATAAGGTGCGCGCTGTGTGGCAAAAACCACACAGCGGGGTACCAAGGTTGTGAGGTCCACAAAAGACACTCACAGCAGGCAAAGGGCGCAAAGGCTGCCCCCCACACACGTAAACAAAACATGACAAACCCAACCAGTCACACAAGAAAACAAAATACAGCAACACACACAGACAAGGCCTGGGTAAAACCAAGACCGGACACACCCAGGGCAACATATGCAGAAGTGGTTTCTCCTCCGAGAAACCATGAAAGCGTGGCCCTGTCACCACAACACCAATCTCAGTCACAAGAACAACACCGGGAAACACACAACAACGACCAGGTCCACCAAGACAGAGGAAGCTCTAGGGAACCACATACACAGTCCCCCCCCCCCCCCCCCCCACGGATCAGTTGTTAGGCGTTATGGTGCAGACCATGAACCTTGTCATGGAAATGATGAAGGAATTCAGGGAAGCCCAGAAGCAGAACACACAGATCCTCGTTGCCCTTCAGGCAGCAGCCTAGCAGTCGCTGACCTCTGCGACTTCCTCAGTAGTTTCAAAACCTCATCATGGATAGACGACCAAACATCCAAAGCCTGACAATGTGCGTCTTTAACGCAGACGGCATTGTTAATCAAGAGGTCGAGTTCAGAGAACTCATGAAGGAGTTCTCCATCGACATATGCATGATGGGGGAAACCCACCTAAAACCGGGAATAAAAGCGACAGTTCCTAACTACATTAGCTACCGCAAAGACAGGCCAACCCAAGGCGGAGGAGTGGCCATATACATAAAAAGAGGGATCCCCCACCACCAGGCTACCAATAAAATCGAAGCAGTGGCGGTGGAAGTAGCCACTGCCACAGGACCCCTAACAATTGTTGCAATTTACCGACCCCCACAAGACCAGATAGATGAGGGAGACATAGCTACTCTAGGGCAAATTGAAGGCAAACTCATAATAGGGGGCGACTTCAATGCCAAACATCCTAATTGGAATTCTAGAGTAACCTCCAGAGCAGGCGCCAAATTGCAACAACTAGCGCGCAACCACCATTTCGAAACATGGGGTCCAGTCGAGCCCACACATATTCCAAAAAATGGAGGCAGGCCCGACGTGTTAGACATAGCTCTCACCAGGAGGATTACGGGGTTTGTGACCGCGAGGACAATCAACAGAATGTCCTCCGACCACAACCCAGTGATTCTAGAGGTCGACGTGGGAGAATGGGTAGCACTCCTACGGTACCAGACGTCTTACAAACGCACAAACTGGGAGCGATACCGAGAAACTGTCGCCTCTGATATCGCTCGCGCTCCGCCACATACTGCCGAAACAGTAGAGCAAGCGCTACAAGACCTAACAGGTACCACCCTGCAGGCAGCAGAAGAGGCCACCCCTCCACAAAGGGATGGCCCGCCGCCGCAAATACAGCTCCCGGAACACTTGCTAGCTCAAATTCGACATAAGAACAGAGTGGCAAAAGAGTGGAAGATAACCAGAAACCAGGCCACAAGGAGGCTACTCAATCGTCTACAGAGAGAGTTGAAGGTAGCGCTCAATGAGCACAGAAACCAGCAATGGCAAAACCGCCTCACAGCCCTCAAAGTAGACGATTACACACTTTCGCAAGCAACCAAACAATTCACAAAAAGACGCGCTAGGGTGCCGCCACTGCACGGCGAGCGGGGTCTGGCCTACAGCCATGCTGAAAAGACCAACGCCCTCGCCGACACTTTCGAGAAGCAGTTCGAAGCGGCAGACCCCAGGATGATGAGCATGAGAGAGTGGTCCGTCGTCAACTGGCTGTCTTCCTCAATGCTGAGGAGGACCCAGAGGACGAACCCACAGTTTTTGCCCCTGAAGACGTGGCAAAAGAAATTAGGTCTCTCCCCTCCAAAAAAGCGCCAGGACATGACAGTGTCACCAACTAGTTGGTCAAAAACCTCCCACCCACGGCGATCGAACACCTCGCGAACGTCTTCAACGAGATTACTCGTACCCGCGAGTTCCTAGCTTGCTGGAAACACGCGGAAGTGTTCGCGATACACAAACCAGGGAAAGACCCTCTATTCCCGCAGCACTACAGGCCGATTAGCCTCTTGCCAACTCTCAGCAAGATCTATGAGCGCCTCCTGCTAAGACCCATACAGGAACATACTACCAGAGAGCTACTTCTGCCGGATTTCCAATTCGGATTCCGGCAGAACGACTCTGCCCCACAACAGATCATGAGAGTGGTTGAACCAGCCACAGAGGGCTTCAACCACAGAGGCTACTGCGGGATAGTGCTACTAGACGTAGCCAATGCCTTTGACTCAGTGTGGCATAGAGGGCTACTCTACAAGTTGTACACACAAGGGTTCCCCGGGAGCATAGTTAAGCAGATCAAAAGCTATCTCTCGAAGAGAACTTTCTCTGTCAAAGTAGAAACAGCCACTTCCACCAAGAGGCGTACTCGTGCTGGGGTGCCACAGGGATCTGTCCTGGGGCCCGTTTTGTACAGTCTGTACACTGCGGACACACGAACGGCCCCCCCCGGTGCACACCGCTCAGTACGCTGACGATACAGCCTCCCACACAAGAAACGGGAACAAGGACCTGGTCATCTGTAGGCTTCAAAGGGTTTTAGATGACAGAGAAACTTGGGCCCGTCGCTGGCGAATCACCATCAACTCCGAAAAGACGCAGGCTATGCTGATTACCTGTAGGCTCGGAAGGTGCGAACCTCCTCAAAGCCCCCCCCCCCCCCCCCCCCATCCACCTTCACCTAAACGGAACCCAACTCCCCTGGCGCAGAACCGCCAAGTATCTTGGCGTAACCTTGGACTCTCGTCTTACGTGGAAACCCCACATAGACGAGGTCCACAGGAAGGTCTGCGCCAGAATGTCCATCCAGTACCCAATCCTCAACTCATCCAGCTCCCTTCCCTGCTCAGTAAGAGTGAACGTATACCAGGCCCTGATCCGGCCATTCATGGAATACGCGTGTCCTGTCTGGGGATACGCGGCGAAGCAGCACCTGGACAAACTCCAGAGGCTGCAGAACCACGCCCTCAGGAGGGCACTGCGTTTACCTCTTGGATTCCCCATTGACGATTTGCATGCCGCTGCTGAAATCCCACTCCTGAGAGAGCGTTTTCAAGACCTGGCAAGGGCCTTGTATGAAGGTTCTTCCAGGTCGGGAAACGCCCTCATCCACTCCCTAGGTCGGTATGACATGTCCCGCGATAAACACAATCGCCCCATGAAGATCTTTGACGACTAAGTCGATGAGAAAATCCCAATATCCATTCCCAAATCCTGCTCCTACCCAAATTACTACGATTATCTCGCCAAACCTCAGGCAAGTACCAGACACACACAGAACAATCATCACATTTCACAGACGCCAAAAAGTACAGAAATAATCACACACACAAGTACACAGGGGAGTAAAAGCCGAAAGGCTACAAACTCCCCCTCACACTTCCCCAAAGGGGGGAAAGTTATAGATGAGAGCAGCAGCGGCGATATCCTGATACTTCGCCTGAAGATGATGGAGATGCATTCCATCGAAACGTTGCTACGAGACGACGATGCTACTCGGCTGACAACCCGTAAAGACTTCATATATGAAATTCGCTGAGAGAGCCTGCACTCGCATATAGTAATATCCTTCCTTCCTCGCATCCACCTACCAGAGACCTGAGGACGCGGACCCTCATAACCTCTCCTCCCCTGAGGAGCCTGCTGTTTCCGACCAGCATCCTTCATGCAATTGCTACCCTAACATATACATGTAACCCTACCCATAACCTAACAGTCTACAACACACATGAACAAAATAACCAATATTGAGCAAGAATCATTACAAACATAACCACTTATTAACTACTTCCTTGAATTCAATACATACAACATACGAGGTATATGGACCTCCTTCTCCTGTCGTTCATTCTTCCGCACCTTTCTCGTTTTGTTCTTTCATTCCACAGATAACAATAACAACAAGATTGCTTCTGGCGCACCTTTGAACGGTCGCTGACGCCAGACATGTACAACTGTTGACCTCGTCAGCAACTGCAGCTTCACGTTCACAGGTGACGTGATTTCAATCACTAAGCACGGACCCTGGTACCATGTCACAAACTTCTTTGTTTTTACTTTTCGAGTACACAGACTTGACAGCACTACTGAGGTAAAACCCCTTAAATTTCAGTGCCTCTTGAATTTACAATGTTTTGGTGTTTGCTCGGTGAAACTTCTTACAAACCTCTCTCATTGTTCATGCAAATTCCCGTACTGACTCCCCATTCCTGCTCGCTTTCTGCTTAATCATATCGGATGGGACAGCATCTTCTTACCATACACAGCTCGAGTGGCGACAACTCTGTGCTAGCGAATACTTTTGAATTATACGTCACCACAGAAGATAAATACACTCCTGGAAATTGAAATAAGAACACCGTGAATTCATTGTCCCAGGAAGGGGAAACTTTATTGACACATTCCTGGGGTCAGATACATCACATGATCACACTGACAGAACCACAGGCACATAGACACAGGCAACAGAGCATGCACAATGTCGGCACTAGTACAGTGTATATCCACCTTTCGCAGCAATGCAGGCTGCTATTCTCCCATGGAGACGATCGTAGAGGAGCTGGATGTAGTCCTGTGGAACGGCTTGCCATGCCATTTCCACCTGGCGCCTCAGTTGGACCAGCGTTCGTGCTGGACGTGCAGACCGCGTGAGACGACGCTTCATCCAGTCCCAAACATGCTCAATGGGGGACAGATCCGGAGATCTTGCTGGCCAGGGTAGTTGACTTACACCTTCTAGAGCACGTTGGGTGGCACGGGATACATGCGGACGTGCATTGTCCTGTTGGAACAGCAAGTTCCCTTGCCGGTCTAGGAATGGTAGAACGATGGGTTCGATGACGGTTTGGATGTACCGTGCACTATTCAGTGTCCCCTCGACGATCACCAGTGGTGTACGGCCAGTGTAGGAGATCGCTCCCCACACCATGATGCCGGGTGTTGGCCCTGTGTGCCTCGGTCGTATGCAGTTCTGATTGTGGCGCTCACCTGCACGGCGCCAAACACGCATACGACCATCATTGGCACCAAGGCAGAAGCGACTCTCATCGCTGAAGACGACACGTCTCTTTTCGTCCCTCCATTCACGCCTGTCGCGACACCACTGGAGGCGGGCTGCACGACGGTGGGGCGTGAGCGGAAGACGGCCTAACGGTGTGCGGGACCGTAGCCCAGCTTCATGGAGACGGTTGCGAATGGTCCTCGCCGATACCCCAGGAGCAACAGTGTCCCTAATTTGCTGGGAAGTGGCGGTGCGGTCCCCTACGGCACTGCGTAGGATCCTACGGTCTTGGCGTGCATCCGTGCGTCGCTGCGGTCCGGTCC
The DNA here is from genome assembly GCF_023864275.1 of Schistocerca cancellata. Taxonomy (NCBI): domain Eukaryota; kingdom Metazoa; phylum Arthropoda; class Insecta; order Orthoptera; family Acrididae; genus Schistocerca; species Schistocerca cancellata. The sequence continues at coordinate 39,191,765 of NC_064633.1, read as the reverse complement.
CAGGTCGACGGGCACGTGCACCTTCCGCCGACCACTGGCGACAACATCGATGTACTGTGGAGACCTCACGCCCCACGTGTTGAGCAATTCGGCGGTACGTCCACCCGGCATTCCGCATGCCCACTATACGCCCTCGCTCAAAGTCCGTCAACTGCACATACGGTTCACGTCCACGCTGTCGCGGCATGCTACCAGTGTTAAAGACTGCGATGGAGCTCCGTATGCCACGGCAAACTGGCTGACACTGACGGCGGCGGTGCGCAAATGCTGCGCAGCTAGCGCCATTCGACGGCCAACACCGCGGTTCCTGGTGTGTCCGCTGTGCCGTGCGTGTGATCATTGCTTGTACAGCCCTCTCGCAGTGTCCGGAGCAAGTATGGTGGGTCTGACACACCGGTGTCAATGTGTTCTTTTTTCCATTTCCAGGAGTGTATGTGTGTCTCAGTCTGCAAGGTGGGAGTTCACGCTACAACTAAGCACCTTCCTGGTCATCCGATGAACTGGCGCCGTCCTTCTGTTTGACTGAGGATGAAGTTGAATGATCCCTAATATCTTCACCTTCAACAACAGACGCAGTTCCTTTATCAGGTCTGACGTGTTGTTCGTTCCTTGATCAGCTGTTATTGTTACTGGCACTCCAAACTTAAGTACCCATCTATTCAGCAATGCTTGCGTGGCTGTGACTGCCTGCTCATACCAAATCAAACATCAGCACTATCTCGAAATAACAAGAAAAATTATCTATGATCGTTAACACAAAAAGATTTCCTGCTAGCAATCGATTGAGCAGTCCTAACACACCCACCACAATAAAACTAAAAGTTTCCATTGCTTCTGGCAACGTATGCAGCAACACTTGTTTCCGACTTCCGTGCGCTGTACACAATTCCTGACATACTGATCGACCTCTTTTTTTCAAACTCTCCACCAGTTCTTCTCCACCACCCTCCGATTCGTCATTCTGCACCCTCCTTGGCCAGATAAAACGTGACCATACATTTCCCTCACACTTCTTCCCCCAGCTTTGCTGGTACAACCGCACGTGCTCTTTAATTTCGTCTCCCTCCACAATACCTGCTAAAATGCTGTTGCTGGCTGTGCTGCTTATATTCCCTGTCGACGTTCTGTACTGCTTGCCACTCAGCAAGGCCTTGAGCTAATGCTTGGACCACTGATATCTTCCTGCTTAGCGCATCTGCATTTCCTGGTTTATGGATTACTTCATACTCAAATTCACTGGAATTTAATGCCCGCCTTGGCTGTCTACTAGATAGGTCTTGTAACCCTGGTAACCACTTCAAAGTAGCATGGGCCGTCACAGCTTTAAACCTCTTTGCGTTCAGGTAACACCGAAGTATGTTACTCCCTACATCAGACTAAGCATCTGTCTCTCCATCATAGAATAAATTCTCTCCGCTCCATGAAGTTGTCTTGACTTGGAAGTAATAGGGTGTTCCTCTTATGGTTCTCCTGTCTCAGAACACACCCGAGAGCATAGTTTGATGCATGACGTGATAAATAAACTCGTTATGAAAATTTGTGAACACTACCATTGATCTCGACGTTAGTACCTCCTTTAATTCGACAAACGCTCTCTGACACTCTTCAGACCACACAAGCTTGATAACTTTCTTTGATAACTGTTGTGGTATTCCTGGCTGTGGCCGCCAGTATTTTATTTTGCTAGAAGCCCGCCTTGATGCAGCTTGATAAACGTGAAGCAGCATATGGTACAGAAGTGGATTGAGGTAGAAGCGGTAGATGGTACAGTATGTATCAGTCCCGTGGGAGAGTCCGCCAATTGTACTGAACTTGCTTCTGATTGGTCGGCACATTCGGGTGCTAGGCGCCAAAACGTCTAACTTCTCTTGTTAATTATTTATTTACTTTTCATTGTATTTAACACAGTTTTTAGTATGACAATCTCTCATAGTTGCCCTACGAGTCTAACGTTTCTGTTTATTAAATTTCACTAGTTTTGAGAAACATAAGAATAACGATATTGCAACCGAAGTGCTTCGGACACCTTAGGGACGCTTTGGCGCGCCTGGGAGACGAGGTACTTCGCTCTGTTTCGGGTGTTCTTCAGAGCCGGACGCGTAACTCTGTTTCGGGAGTTCCGGAGGGCCGGACATGTCGTACTCCATATCAGAAGTCGGATGGAAAAGTTACCGTACAATTGAGAAAGCTAAGTCGAGTGTTGTAAAAGACAGAATAAAATGTACGAATATTTTAATAATAACCAAACAGGATACATTAATGAGAAGTGTCGACTACCATTATTGTCAGTACTACAGATCTTGCCTCTGTAGATACAGAGGCTAAGCTGGGAAAGTTGCATCCCGTAAAATGCACAATCACAGGTTCGAGATGACAGAATAGCAGCCTCCGCGAAAAAGATCTCACGACCGAGGAGCTGTCTTCTGCGCTGGGGACACAACTTTAGAAGAAGACAGGTTGGTGGAAAGAACGCGTAGGGACTCTTATTCAGTCTCTCCAGCTTCCAAATCTGACTTCCAAAGGACACATAATTTATACTGTGTAAGTGGCCATGCTATATCCGCAAATCCTCTCGTGACATTTCTATAATAAATTGTGAGGTCCAAACAATACTGTAACCTTGCTCATTCCTGGTACTGGAAAAATCTCTCACCGCCTATATCAATCTCAGATCAGTTTTGACACGATCCTTACCAATTATGTGACCCAAATAATTTACTTCTTGCAACGCAAAGGGACGTTTTTCCACACTCACTATTAGACGTGAAGATACGGGATAACGGCCAGGGAAAAGACTGTGTGTACATTACCTGTCAATAAAAGTAAAAATTGACCATTAAAACACAGAACTCGTAAAACAAATCCTAATGCCACTCACAATACAAACATATTCCTAAGTGGCGCGTCAACTGCCAACTCATTGCCGCACTCCGAAATCCTAACTTTTTGATTGTAAAATTATACCCACTTGAACCATGTTTTATAATTTAAATTAACTTAATAGCTCAGGGGGTAAAAACATTGCCTACGAAAGGTAAAGTTCTGTGTTTGATCCCAGTCCAGCACACAGTTTTGATTTACCAGGAGATTTCAAATTATAAGAATCTGGTGTGAGAAATAGTGAGCGGTATTGAGTTCTTTGTATAGTGTCTGCTTCCTTTGTTTTCTTTATGTTTAATACGCTGCAATAAAAAAAACGCAGGATGCCATCTTCCTTTGTACAGGAATCGTAATTTGGAGAGGGTGTTAATTGTGAGCTATGTTTCGCTTTGTTGGCCTGCGCTTAATGTGTTAATGGCCACGATGTCCTTCTGCTTGAGACAAGAATGAACAAACCGCGGGGTATGTGATACGAACTGTTGGACAGCCCAATACCAAGTTCCTTTGAAGTTAACGCCCTCATTACATAACGATAACCATTCTTCTACAGCCTGAGCTGCAGCCGGCCGGGTGGCCGAGCGGTTGTAGGCGCTACAGTCTGGAACCGCGCGACTGCTACGGTCGCAGGTTCGAATCCTGCCTCGGGCATGGATGTGTGTGATGTCCTTAGGTTAGTTAGGTTTAAGTTGTTCTAAGTTCTAGGGGACTGATGACCTCAGAAGTTAAGTACCACAGTGCTCAGAGCCATTTGCACTATTTGAACCTTAGCTGCAAGTCATCGACAGTTATCACAGTGAGGAAGAGATTTTTTGTTCCGAAAAACAATCACATTCTCTACTTTTACTACTATTCTGTTGATACGTCTCGGACCTATGGCTTGATCGATGAGATTGCTACCAGAAAAAGTGAACATCTGTATCTGTTAATCCCAATCAGCGTACCGAGCGGGGTAGCGCAGTGGTTAGACACTGGACTCGCATTCGGGAGGACGACGGTTCAATCCCGCGTCCGGCCATCCTGATTTAGGTTTTCCGTGATTTCCCTAAATCATTCCAGGCATATGCCGGGATGGTTCCTCTGAATCCTTCCCTAATCCGATGAGACCGATGACCACGCTGTCTGGTCTCCTTCCCCAAACCAACCAACCAACCCAATCAGCGTTCAACTGTGGCATCGTATGACGCACACGCCACAGATAGACGCATACACACGGATGCTCAGGGAAGTTCCAGTTTTTTATTTACTGGTGAGAGTTTTCGTGGATTTACTGAAAGTCTGTACGAAGTAGCGTAAAGTAATATTCTCTTTGCTCGGTAACACGTCATCGCGACTCCTCTAATTTCTACATTTCTTTACAGTTTTGACACGTTCTCAGACATTTTAGGATCAAAATTAGGGAGACAGTAGATGATTCTGAAGCGAATAATGCATATTTCAGGGGGTACAAGGTGACGAATGAGTAATGTGTATGAAACGCGTGTCTATCAACTGTTCATGTGTCGTAACAAATAGCTGAAGGGACAACAGCGTGACACAGTTTGCCATGGCCTTCCAGGCTGTCATCTCTCTGTTGAGTCACTGAGCCGTACAAAGAAGCGGGTGGTGAGTGGCTGAGTGATGAGAAGCAACTCTAATTCATTTTCCAGCACACGAACATCACATGAACTTTCAAATATTTTTTAGTTTGATATTGAAAATAGTTCCAATTTCCCGGTTCTGAACAAGTTTTCCGGAACACTTCGCTCACTGAATGCCAGAACTGGAAATTCCAAATATATACAACTGCAAGTCCCTTTGCTCCACTGCCGTCGTGCTGAGATTTGGCTGAAATGGGACAAACTGCACAATAACCAACTACGCCTTCGTGGGTAAAGAATGAAAAATGAAAAAAGTCGCGGCTAGCAAAACCAACTGTTATTTTAGATTTTAGAACACCAAACAAAACATTAGTCATCCCCATAGAAGAGAGCACAGGTCGCTTTGAAGCGCTGATGATGATGATGATGTTTGGTTTGTGGGGCGCTCAACTGCGTGGTTATCAGCGCCCGTACAATTTCCCAACCTTTGCTCAGTCCAATTTCGCCACTTTCCTGGATGATGATGAAATGATGAGGACAACACAAACATCCAGTCATCTCGAGGCAGGTGAAAATCCCTGACCCCGCCGGGAATCGAACCCGGGACCCCGTGCTCGGGAAGCGAGAACGCTGACGCGAGACCACGAGCGGCGGACTCTTTGAAACGCTGTAGGTGGTGTGGAACTCGTAGTCCCACGTGGCCGTCATGTGAGTCTGACTTAAGTCATGGCGATGAAATGATGTGTACACTACAGTCGGTTGTATGAAATCAGCGTAATGAGTCGACACGAATTGGAAATTTGGGTTAAGTTCTATGGGACTAAACTGCTGAGGGCATTGGTCCCTAGGCTTACACACTACTTAATCTAAATTACTTAACTTACGCTAAGGACAACATATACACACATGCCCGAGGGTGGATTCGAACCTCCGACGGGGGGAGCCGCGCGAACCGTGACAAGGCGCCTTAGACCGTACGGGCACCCTGCGCCGCCCGGCACGAATTACAGAGGGTGAGGGGGCGGGGGAACAACGGACCTTCTGCAGCCCGAAGCAAACTGAGGAAGAGAAGAATAAGGAAAGTTAAAATGGAGCGGCGAATTCGAAAAGTTAGTAAAATCCATTCCTCAAGAGATTCCTGTTAATTTTTTCCGTCCTAATATTCGTTGACGTAACGCAGATGAAGTGCCGCTGCTATTCGAAGTGGTGGTTGAAACTGGTTGGTAAATCGTATGTGACGCAAGCGATGAGAGCGGCCAATGGCGAGCGAAATTGCTCCCGATATTGCCAGCGATATATCTCTCGTGTGTGAGGCCCATAATGAACACGTCATCGATGGGACTATTTGATGTACCACACAAAGAGGAGCACAACTGCGTAAGGGATTAAGTAAAATTATACACTCCTGGAAATTGAAATAAGAACACCGTGAATTCATTGTCCCAGGAAGGGGAAACTTTATTGACACATTCCTGGGGTCAGATACATCACATGATCACACTGACAGAACCACAGGCACATAGACACAGGCAACAGAGCATGCACAATGTCGGCACTAGTACAGTGTATATCCACCTTTCGCAGCAATGCAGGCTGCTATTCTCCCATGGAGACGATCGTAGAGATGCTGGATGTAGTCCTGTGGAACGGCTTGCCAAGCCATTTCCACCTGGCGCCTCAGTTGGACCAGCGTTCGTGCTGGACGTGCAGACCGCGTGAGACGACGCTTCATCCAGTCCCAAACATGCTCAATGGGGGACAGATCCGGAGATCTTGCTGGCCAGGGTAGTTGACTTACACCTTCTAGAGCACGTTGGGTGGCACGGGATACATGCGGACGTGCATTGTCCTGTTGGAACAGCAAGTTCCCTTGCCGGTCTAGGAATGGTAGAACGATGGGTTCGATGACGGTTTGGATGTACCGTGCACTATTCAGTGTCCCCTCGACGATCACCAGTGGTGTACGGCCAGTGTAGGAGATCGCTCCCCACACCATGATGCCGGGTGTTGGCCCTGTGTGCCTCGGTCGTATGCAGTCCTGATTGTGGCGCTCACCTGCACGGCGCCAAACACGCATACGACCATCATTGGCACCAAGGCAGAAGCGACTCTCATCGCTGAAGACGACACGTCTCCATTCGTCCCTCCATTCACGCCTGTCGCGACACCACTGGAGGCGGGCTGCACGATGTTGGGGCGTGAGCGGAAGACGGCCTAACGGTGTGCGGGACCGTAGCCCAGCTTCATGGAGACGGTTGCGAATGGTCCTCGCCGATACCCCAGGAGCAACAGTGTCCCTAATTTGCTGGGAAGTGGCGGTGCGGTCCCCTACGGCACTGCGTAGGATCCTACCTCACGCCCCACGTGTTGAGCAATTCGGCGGTACGTCCACCCGGCCTCCCGCATGCCCACTATACGCCCTCGCTCAAAGTCCGTCAACTGCACATACGGTTCACGTCCACGCTGTCGCGGCATGCTACCAGTGTTGAAGACTGCGATGGAGCTCCGTATGCCACGGCAAACTGGCTGACACTGACGGCGGCGGTGCACAAATGCTGCGCAGCTAGCGGCATTCGACGGCCAACACCGCGGTTCCTGTTGTGTCCGCTGTGCAGTGCGTGTGATCATTGCTTGTACAGCCCTCTCGCAGTGTCCGGAGCAAGTATGGTGGGTCTGACACACCGGTGTCAATGTGTTCTTTTTTCCATTTCCAGGATTGTATTTACTGTTACAAATTACTTACCGTTGAGATGAGGCACAGCACTAAGTAATAACGCCTACCGTATCACGGCTATTGTACACAGTTGTGTGCGATTCCTAGAGCTGTCAGCGATGGGAATCAAAATACGGGGTTGGAAGAAATTTGGACACACCGCGATTAAAAATCCATGCTAATTGCAGCGCGAGCTAGAATTCTAAAACCGCTCATCAGTGATGTAAATGTCCGTAACAGGAGAACGTGGTGTCGAAGTCATACAAATCTGGTCTATGGAGCAATGGAAGAATTTCATTTGATAGGATTCTCGCCGAATTTACGTCCCAAGAGTGAAACATGACGGGGTTCCGCGACGATTTGGGCTGCCATATCGTGGTATTCCGTGGGCCCCATGACTTCTCTCCAAGTTCGCATTACTGCCCAGGAACATGTAACCGTTTTGGCTGATCACGTCCAGCCCATGGTACAATGATTGCTCCCTAATGGTGCCGTGTTCCATGACAGGGCCCGATCTGCCCAGGATTGATTTTGTGCGCATTAATTGCTTCATTTCCCCTGGCCACCACAGTCCCAGATCTCAAAGTAGATCACAAAGAGTCAATAATATTGACTCTTTGTGATCTACTTTGCAGAGAAGGGTGCATGATCGCTATCCACCTCCTTCAATGTTACCACCACTTCCCATTACTTTGCAGGTTAATTAGATTCCCTCAAAACTATACAGGACTCGTATTTATCTATTTCGAGGCGACTGGAACCTGTTTTGAAAGCCGAGAGGTTTCCGGAACCGTATTATGTATGGTAATGTGTTGCATTTCTGTTTTTTTTTTCATATTTTTGTCCACCCCATGTTAAAGCAGCTCAAGTTCCAGCAACCTCTAGCGATTCAGCACTAGGGAGACGAGAAGCCAACAACATATTTGCACACTGTACAGTCAGTCACTGAGTACAGAGACTGTACTGGTACAAAGACGATAGATTTACCTATTTGTCGGCAGAAGCATTAATTTCAAATCACATTTCATTTCGTTAACGGCCAGACTTTTCAAGCTATCTTTAATTCAAAAGGCAAATTATTTTTTTTGAGAGAAACAGAGCTTAATGCATGAAATCCATCTACAATGCGTTAGACAGTTCTATAACAATACGTTATTTCTTGTGATACGTGCAAGATAAACATGTGCTGCAAGAAACCATCGTGATCTACATCTACATGGATACTATGCAAATCTCATTTAAGTGCTTGGCAGAGGGTTCATCGAACCACCTTCACAATTCTCTATTATTCCAATCTGATATAGCGCGCGGAAAGAATGAACACCTATATCTTTCGGTACGAGCTCTGATTTCCCTTATTTTATAATGGTGATCGTTCCTCGCTGTGTAGGTCGGTGTCAACAACACATTTTCGCATTCGGAGAAGAAAGTTGGTGATTGGAATTTCGTGAGAAGATTCCGTCGCAACGAAAAACGCCTTTCTTTTAATGATGTCCAGCCCAAATCCTGTATTATTTCTGTGACACTCTCTCCCACATGTCGCGATAATACAAAACGTGCTGCCTTTCTTTGAACTTTTTCGATGTACTCCGTCAGTCCTATCTGGTAAGAATCCCACACCGCGCAGCAGTATTCTAAAAGAGGACGGACAAGCGTGGTGTAGGCAGTCTCCTTAGTAGGTCTGCTACGTTTTCTAAGTGTCCTGCCAAAAAACGCAGTCTATGGTTAGCCTTCCCCACAACATTTTATGTGTGTTCCTTCCACTTTAAGTTGTTCGTAATTGTAATACCTAGGTATTTAGTTGAATTTACGGCTTTTAGATTAAACTGATTTATTGTGTAACCGAAGTTTAACGAGTTCCTTGTAGCACTCATGTGGATGACCTCACACTTTTCGCTATTTAGGGCAACTGCCACTTTTCGCACCATTCAGATATCTTTTCTAAATAGTTTTGCAGTTTGTTTTGATCTCCTGATGACTTTATTAGTCGAAAAACAACAGCTTCATCTGCAAACAACCGAAGACGGCTGCTCAGATTGTCTCTCAAATCGTTTATATACAGAAGGAACAGCAAAGGGCCTATAACACTACCTTGGGGAACGCCAGAAACCACTTCTGTTTTACTCGATGACTTTCCGTCAGTTACTACGAATTGTGACCTCCCTGACAGGAAATCACAAATCCAGTCACTTAACTGAGACGATATTCCATACGCACGCAATTTCACTACGAGCCGCTTGTGTGGTACAGTGTCAAAAACCATCCAGAAATATGGAATCGGTCTGAAATCGCTTGTCAGTAGCACTCAACACTTCATGTGAATAAAGAGCTAGTTGTGTTTCACAGGAACGATGTTTTCACCGGAACGATGTTTTCTAAGCCCATGTTCACTGTGTGTCAATAGACCGTTTTCTTCGAGGTAATCCATGATAGTGAGACACTCATCTAGTCGAAAAGTCTCTTTACGAGCGAACACAGAACTACAATGGCAGGGAAACTTCATAGTAGAACGATTAACGTGTAGCATTCTGATTTTCGTATAATTACAAGATTTACAAAATTCAGGTTTTTCGAAGATAGAGCGCTTCAGACAGGCCATGATAACCATTCTGGACGACTGGTTTGCAGTATCAAATTACCCACAATATAACCGCCGTCTCGAAAATCTGGGGACTACTGAAGAATGGAATACAACCCGTCGGTTTTGACCAATGACGTCAGAATTTACCAGATATGATATATTACACAGACTTAACAGCAAAGACGAGTGTTCAGAAACAAAGGAATGCAGGACTGAGAAAACAGACGGTAGAAATTTACCACGTCCATTAACGTTGTGAAATAATATAAAGTGTATCGCTTGTTTGAGTCCTAATATCCTGTTCTTCGGTTGACCTATATAGCTGACCTGAAAACGGGATACTCCTGCAAAAAATAAGTAACACGGAATTCATTAGTTGATATATATATATAAATTATATCGTGAACTTTAGTTGGTCTGTATAGGTTAACTGGAATACGGGATACAAATTTAAACTCACTAAGAACGGAAATAAGTACCGAGTGAATTGGAAAGAACAAATGATTTAAATGAATACGAACGACGAAAATCTTACACAGTGTCTAGCTCTTTCTTTCAATAATACATTCATTTATTTCAATTTAAAATGATGGCGCTTATCCACAGAAGATAACGGAAATATCTATGACTCGAAAATAAAGGGGTCTAGTTTAGCAGGGGATACAACCCGTCGGCTTTGACCAATGACGTCAGAATTCGCCAGAGAGCATGTATTACAAAGATGAAAGAGCTGAGAAGAATGTTCAGAAACAAAGGAATGCCAGAGAGAAAAACTGTACCTCACATATATAAGGGCCAGTAGTATTTTCACGTTAACGATATCGCGTGTTTTTATCTTAGTATTTCTCGGCAAAATACAATGGAAAGAAATGAATGAAATATGTTACTAGCAAAGAATACATCACGTTACATGTATGTCAGTTGTATCTCGAAAGTCTTTCGAACTGTATTGCTTAAGTGCAGTACGGGATACAAGTTCAGCGTAGTCGATTTCTTAGTTTCAACTAGCATTGCTGTCCTGTTGTTCACTTGAACCATGTATCCCCTGCTTCACAAAACCGCAAATGAAACACCCGATACAAATTAAAAGCTCATTCGAAGTGTGTTGCTTAAGTACAGTCCGGAATACGAGTTTGTCGTAAGGCGATTTCTTCGTTTTCACTAGCATTACTGTCCTGTTCTTCACCTGAACGATGTATCCTCCGCTTCAGTAAAACCCTTAAGTGGAACACGGGATACAAATTGTAGATGTGCTGTTTATTTCGTCACCGCTATTACTAACAGTCTTTTCTTACGTACATATCAGCATTACTGATGACAGAAGGACCTACGTATGTAATATATGTATACCAGACTTCCATTGACCTCGATATATGTACACTGGTAACCAATAGGTGGAAATACACGTACGTTACATTTGCAACCTGTTTCATTTTATATGTTTTGACAGTTTATTTAACCTTTGTGTTTCACTTGTTGAAAGGGAACTACACATTGATCTTGCCAAAAGCCGAGAAGCGATTCTTCTTAGTGTTGTAGCTCCCTGGGGCACTCTGGGATGCTCTCTGGGTCACTCTGGGATTCTCTGGGACGCTCTGGGATTCTCTGGGTCACTCTGCCTTGTCCTGGTCACTTTGGTATTGTCTTCGTAATCTAGTCTATTTTCAGTTTACCATTTTCGCTGTTGCTGTTATGTTTTAGTTTAGTTTTTTTATTGATTGCTTAATAAAGTAGGATCAGTTTATTCTATCTCGTGAGATTTTTTTTTTAAAAAGCCAAAAAACACTTATCAGCTACTGAAGCATCTGTATCTTCTAATGGGTGCGGGAGTTCCGACTCCTGGGGAGGTGGGTGGGTGTTATGCATGGCTGTCTTAGGTTCAGCTGTGTCGCTACGAAAGGCGGAGACAAGAAGACGACACATGTACAATTTGCATCCCGTACTTCACTGTGGGGTACAGTTTTCGTGTTGCCTTGGACGCTAATAGTATCCCATTCGTTACTTGAGCTATATAGCTATACGCAACATTTTTATCTTGCTCGCGAATTGACATATATAGTGTCAGTGTAAAGGCGATGTGAAGGACGGGATACAAATTATAGTTGTGTCGTCAGTGTAAAGGCGAAGTGAAGGACGGGATACAAAATGTAATTGTGTCGGGGGTTTCGCTTGTAATATAGCAAGTAAACATTCGAAAATGTCGAACTGATACTAGTGCTGGGAAACGAAAGAAGATCGACAGCTGAGAAATTTCTATTACGTACTTCACAACACGAAAACACACATATTGGTGGAATAAAACTGTGAAATATGTCAAAATTGTGAAATACAGTGAAAGAAGCAAATGGAAAAGTGAGCTTACCACACGGAAATATCGAGGAATAACCGAAGCTCGTCTAGACAGACAGTAACGAAAATTACATAGCCACAAACAGGCAAATCCATTTCTATAAACGAAAATAAGATTAACAATTGTTCTACAAAAACAAACTAATACTCCAAATTACCTCAATATCATTATGAATAATTATTTTAATGTACAATGATAGCGCTTATCCGGAACACAGAACTCATTTATTATCTATGCCTCGAAGTGAAGACATTACTATCTATGACTAAGGAATGACGTCATTGTTCAAAGCCGACGGGTTGTATCCCCTGCTAAACTAGACCCAAATAAAGACATTAATATCTATGAGTAAACTAAGACGTCACTGGTCGAAGCCGACGTGTTGTATCCCATTCTTAAGTCGACTCAAAATCTGCATATTCATTACACATATACGCCTGCGATAATTTATGTTGAGCGTCTGCAGTAATGTTCAATCGACTGTACGCCCGTGTTTTGGGTGCTACGGATTGGCAGAACTCAGATGCTTGTAGACGGCTTACCTTCTGACTGCTATCGTTGCGGCGTGCTCGTTTTCCTTATTTTGCTGACTGAGGACGGAAACATTCGTGCTAGTCGCTGCTGTCTCGATTCAAACTGATGCTAAGCAACGACAGGAGCTGCAGCAGGGGCTCTTGTATTGTTGCGAACTGCGTCACGTCGGGATACATTGTTTCTCACTCAAGACGTGTAGTAAATAATCACTGCATAATTAAGGAAACAATATAGCATAGCAAGACTTAACAGAGCTGATATCTATCTATCCTTACATAAGTACAGCCTTCCTGATGTATCTAAAAGAAGGCTTCCTTTTCCAGCTTAAATTTTTTTAAAAGGGAACTTGTAATGCTTGGAACATCACGCCAAAACGAATTTTTTAGAAGGACATCATCTTCGATCGTTTACTGTAATGATTTATTTTTCGACACAATCAGCGGTGGAAAGATGATGTCATTTAAAAAATTTTTAAATACTTCGTTCTACATTGAGTAAGAAAAGGTTGTCGAAATATGACAAGTTCAGTGCACACGGTCACAGGATTGTTTGATTGGTTGTCGAGCGTAAGAGAAATGTTGAAATATCTTAACTGGCAAAAGTTGAAGCAGGACGCTTTACATGTCGCAAGAACGTGCTCTGATGGATGACGTACGGGCGATGTTATGTTGACTTGAGAACGGGGTGAATGTAATTTAGGAACTTGCTCTGGGGTATCCGTGACTGTAGTTACATCCCCGACGCGAAGGCGTGACAGAATGGCAGAAAGGAGCTGTCGCCTCCGGACTGTACTTGAAGTTTCCCGATTTGTTGTTGTTGTAGTGTCACTATCCACATTTAACGGAACTTTGGATGAAGCCGCCGCGAAATAATGCAGAAGGAACCGCTGGTCGGTAAGCGCAATGTGGCGACGTATGGGTCACAACAACGTGGACCAAAAGGTTTGCGAGATGGACTGTCCACACTCAGTGGGAAAACTGCACCGGTCAGCGGTTATAGCCGGAGTGGGTAGGACGGTGTCAGCACACCAGCGCAAGAGTCTTGTTACGAGCTACGGGACTGGGTGTGGGGTTTTAGTGTAACAGGAGCACGCCGAGTCCATATAAGCAGTAGTGGATTTTTGAGGCAGAGGCATTCGGAGTCCTCCAGCAGCATCACGACATCGAGGCCACGCCAGACGACGAGACGACTGAGCATCAGCAGCTGCAGCCACGGGTTTGAGACGGCGTGGGGCCAGCCAGCTCCTGCGCTGAATCGCCTTGCGGGACTGGGTCAAGAGGTTGTTGTTGTGGTCTTCAGTCCAGAGACTGGTTTGATGCAGCTCCCCATGCTACTCTATCCTCTGCAAGCTTCTTCAACTCCCAGTACTTACTGCAACCTACATCCTTCTGAATCTGTTTAGTGTATTCATATCTTGGTCTCCCTCTTCGATTTTTACCTTCTGCACTACCCTCCAATACTAAATTGGTAATCCGTTGATGCCTCGGAATATGTCCTACCAACCGATCCCTTCTTGTAGTCAAGTTGTGCCACAAATTTCTCTTCTCCCCAATTTTATTCAATAGCTCCTCATTAGTTATGTGATCTACCCATCTAATCTTCAGCATTCTTCTGTAGTACCACATTTCGAAAGCTTCTATTCTCTTCTTGTCCAAACTAATTATCGTCCATGTTTCACTTCCATACATAGGTACACTCCATACAAATACTTTCAGAAACGACTCCCTGACACTTAAATCTACACTCAATTTTAACAAATTTCTCTTCTTCAGAAACGGTTTCCTTGCCATTGCCAGTATACATTTTATATCCTCTCTACTTCGACCATCATCAGTTATTTTGCTCCCCAAATAGCAAAACTCCGTTACTACTTTAAGTGTCTCATTCCCTAATCTAATTCCCTAAGTATCACCCGAGTTAACTCGACTACATTCCATTATCCTCGTTTTGCTTTTGTTGATGTTCATCTTATATCCTCCTTTCAAGAGACTGTCCATTCCGTTCAGCTGCTCTTCCAGTTCCTTTGCTGTCTCTGACAGAATTACAATGTCATCGGCGAACCTCAAATTTTTTATATCTTCTCCATGGATTTCAATTCCTACTCCGAATTTTTATTTTGTTTCCTTTACTGCTTGCTCAATATATAGATTGAATAACATCGTGGAGAGGCTACAACCCTGTCTCACTCCCTTCCCAACCACTGCTTCCCTTTTGTGCCCCTCGACTATTATAACTGTCATATGGTTTCTGTACAAATAGTAAATAGCCTTTCGCTCCTTTGTATTTTACCCCTGCCACTTTCAGAATATGAAAGAGAGTATTCCAGTCAACATTGTCAAAAGCTTTCTCTAAGTCTACAAATGTTAGGAACGTAAGTTTGCCTGTCCTTAATCTATTTTTTAAGATAAGTCGTAGGGTCAGTATTGCCTCACGTGTTCCAACATTTCTACGGAATCCAAACTGATCTTCCCCGAGGTCGACTTCTACAAGTCAAGAAGTAAGGGTCGTGATAAATGTAGAGTTTTGAGGCCATAAGAGCCAGAGTATATCAGTTTAATGTAATTCTAGACAGGAAAGGCCAACTCGCTATACGGAGTGTGTGGCATTTGCTTGTTTCACAGTGTCGTTGACCTGCCATCTGACTCCTGCCAGGGGGGCGGCGGGTCGTGTCCCTCATACGGCAGTCTTCTTTTACCTATGCGATAGATGTTGCGGGATTTAGCCGCCTTAGTGTAGGCGTCCGCGACTGCAGAACACTGTGGCACTACAGCACCGAGCGCCACTGACGTCAAAGCCGTGGCCCACTGTAAGGCAATTGGATGTCCTCCCTACGTGTGACTTCAGTATCGCAGGGCGCTGACGCTGTGCCTTCTCGCCAGGGTGGAAGCAGCCACCGGTGAGCGTCGCCAGACTGGGTCGCTGGAGACCGGTATGTCTGTCTCACGTCGCCAACGACGTAAGGTATATGTGAAGCTAATAAAGTATTGTTTATTCAAAAAATGGTTCAAATGGCTCTGAGCACTATGGGTCTTAACATCTATGGTCATCAGTCCCCTAGAACTTAGAACTACTTAAACCTAACTAACCTAAGGACAGCACACAACACCCAACCATCACGAGGCAGAGAAAATCCGTGACCCCGCCGGGAATCGAACCCGGGAACCCGGGCGTGGGAAGCGAGAACGCTACCGCACGACCACGAGATGCGGGCTATTGTTCATTGGTCATGCGCCACCAACTCGTCACATCTTCTGGCACTCATCAGTGACGTCAAGGATGTCAGAGTCCGCAGCTCGTAGTCGTGCGGTAGCGTTCTCGCTTCCCACGACCGGGTTCCCGGGTTCGATTCCCGGCGGGGTCAGGGATTTTCTCTGCCTCGTGATGACTGGGTGTTGTGTGATGTCCTTAGGTTTAAGTAGTTCTAAGTTCTAGGGGACTGATGACCATAGATGTTAAGTCCCATAGTGCTCAGAGCCATTTGAACCATTTTTGAAGGATGTCAGAGAGATGACGTCGCCGCAATGAACGGCGAAGGGTGGGTCGTAGGGCTGCTGATAAGGTATCGATGGGTCGGTACGTCGATATTTTGTCCATGAAATGTCGATAGACATCAGCGATGTTACTTTTCGCTATATATCTATACTGACGTCAACGACGATGATGGTGATGATATATTACTACCAAATAAGCAGCAACCAGTCGCCAAATCATGTTTTCTTTATTTACTTTTGCAAATCCATTTCAACTGATTAACAGCCATCATCGGTTCTTTCAACGAATATGTGCCCTGAGTAGTAACACTATCTTAAGCAGACGTCAAACATATGTTATGTTTGACCTCTGCTTAAGACAGTATTACTGCTCAGGGTCAAACATGTGTTATGTTTGACCTCTGCTTAAGACAGTGTTACTACTCAGGGCACATATTCGTTGAAAGCACCGATGATGGCTGTTAATCAGTTGAAATCGATTTGCAAAAGTAAATAAAGAAAACATGATTTTGCGACTGGTTTCTGCCTATTTGGTAATTTTGTGGTTTACGGTCGCTGCACAACTTGGGAACCACATGGAGCCCACCATTCAGATGATGATGATGTTTGGTTCGTGGGGCGCTCAACTGCGCAGTCATCAGCGCCCGTACAAAGTCTCAATTTTTACACAGTCCAGTTTTTACACAATCCAATCTAGCCACTGTCACGAACGATGATGATGACCATGAAATGACGAGGACAACACAAACACCCAGTCCCTTGGCAGAGAAAGTCCCCAACCCAGCCGGAAATCGAACCCGGGATCCCTTGATCCAGAGGCAGCAACTCTAGCCTCTAGACCACGGGCTGCGGACCATCGATATCGAAATTTAAATATCGAGTGCCGACATTTTCATTTTATGTTACATTTTTTTTTCAATTTTTCGCAAATATTTCAAATTGTTTTTCTCAATTTGTTGTAGAACAAAACTTTACTTCCACTGTGTGAAGGAGTCTTACTACTTTTCGAGCTTTCATCACGTTCAGTCTTTCTCTTTGACTTTGTGAAGCAAGTATACCTGTAGATGACGCAAAAGAAGTAGTCCGATTGCACTGGGGGGGGGGGGGGGGAGGGGCGATGTGAATGGAATTATAAGATACACGATGTGAAGAAATTGCACACCAATTGCGTTAGAAGACAATTTTTTATTTCTTCACATAGCATTTTTAAGAAACGGCTGCTGAAAACGATGAACAAAATTCTAAATGACAAGACTGGTCTTTGCGCTGGGTGGAGACGTGTGAGGGGAAATGCTGACGTAATCGGCGCCCGGCGCTACCAACACAAACTGCGATGTTTAACTTCACCACGCAGTTTTGAGACTGCGCCTGCTAGGTTGCTGGCGTTTGCAGAAATGAAAAATCAGGGAAGTCGACATGAAGTGTTCCGGACAAATCCGATACCGGTATGTGACGAAAGCGAACGACGGACCCGTCGGACATCTTGTACTGTGCCACATACATGCAGTTCCCATCGTCAGCGAAGTGGTTATCACTTACCGTTAATGTGTATTGTTTTCCTTTCAGTCCTTGCTCTAAGGAGGATTAGCAGGCTGCTATAGTTCAATTCGTTTATCTTGGCGGCTCGCGCATGCCCGCCCAGACGCGGGAGATTGCTGCGTTGCCAGTTGCAAAAGACGCACGCGCCAAGAGAAGCAGCGCCATATTATGGTATAGTTCGCAAACTTACGTTTAGGGGGGGAGCGCGCAGTTTATGAAGTAAAGCCACCATGGCCGCATTAACCCTTTCGCTGCTACAGAGACGTGCTCCCCACATTCCGCGCTGTGCGCGATTTTGTCATCACTGCACTTCTCGCCTGTGCTGACACATGGTGTTCCGACTGCTTTGACACACTTATCATTCGATTTCACAAGAACTATTTGGCCTAAAAATTTGATTTTTACACATCTTCTTGACTGATACCTTCCCCGCATAAATGACTTAATTTTGTTTCAATGTTCAACACAGTTATTGTGCAGCATTAAATGTAGTGAATCATTGCACGAAATTTTTAAGAGTTTGCAGAGGTAAAGTCCATAGCGTATACTTTCCTTATGGTCGATTTTAGGTGCCACAATGTTGAGAATGAAATGTGGACAAGATACCTCAATATCATATAAAATTTACTGTATAACAATATCACGTTTAAGTACCAGATAGGTGTCGTATGTAATATTGAGAAATATTCCGTCTTTCACGAATAAAAGTTTTATATCTACCAAAGTCATTTCGCTTTTTTCTAAAAAGTTCTGATTAAAACAAAGTTGGCGAAGTACACAAAACTGAATTGTGGACGTAATAAAACATAGGAACTAAAATATATTGTCAGTGAGGCGCAGTGCGCAAACAATTTGTGTTTGTCACAAATAATTGCCGAAACATAGATCAGTCGACGAAAACATTGAATATGATGATGTTGCCAAAGCAGCGAAGCAAACAATTGCGTCAGACAATCAAGTATCTCGGCAACGTACGAGCCGAAATTCTACTCTAAATAATACTTTTAATAGTGTCGCAAAAGAATATATCTCAATATGAATAGTAAAACAGCGGCTGTGGAAGAGAAGATATACAAACAAAACATATAACATGAATATTGTATGTGTGCCTTTTCATTGTTTTTAATTGATATGAAAAGAAATATTGGAGGACAAAATTAGAAAAACCGAAAACTTATGATTGTAATGATCAGACAAAGCACTAGAAATTTCAAAAAAATAGATTCAAACGAATAAAAGTCATGAAGTAAGACACTTCGATATTGTTTTTAAATAAAGAAAATATCAACCACTGAACAAGGTTTGATCTCAGAACCTTTCACTTAGTAGCCAAACACCTTACCCATTTCGCTAACGCAGGGAGGGCTTTAAAATATCACGCACAATACCTACAAACACTGTTGGTATGACTATGAATTACTCACATTTCGTCGAAGTACAATAGGAAATAAACAATTACCGCTGTTCTTTATTGCGAAAAAGCGGTTCGTGAGAATGATACACTTCCCTTGCTATCGCCTGAATTAGGAGGCTTATTGCTTGTTTGGTTTAATTAAATAATGGAATATGAAGCAATTGGTATAAAGAATGCTTTTTCCAAACTTTCTGTAACAAAGTCTGCTATCGAGACATTCCTTTTGTTCAGTTACTTTATTTATGACTGAACGTTTCTAAAACAGAAGACACTCGTCCGTGCTCTGCACTGCAGTCGATCTCTGGCAACGTCGTTCTCTGTTCATTGGCTGACTGTGTTTTTTGACGTCAGATGCGCAGAACGAACCTAAACTCGGCCGCCGTCATAAATGACGCGCACTTTAGCTTGTTGATGTACTCAGTGTCAACAAATCAATACTTAAATATAAAGCTCTAAAACCGGCTGTATATTTACTATGTGCAGCCAGTATTTTTATAGGCTGGTATGTCGATATTTTTCCATGGATGTTGTTTGATTGACCCAGGACCGATAAAAATATTCTTTAAATATCGACATATCAGATTCCCGACGTTTTTAAAAATATCAACAGTCCTAGTGTGTGGTGACGATCATGGGATCAAGAGATAAGGATTGCGATAATTGTAGAGTTACTTTTGTGAGGCCAGAAGAGTCAGTGGATATCTCTCAGTTGAAATGTAACTCCAGGCTCGAATGTTTAGAGTCTGTGCGAAGCGCGCATTGTAATTTACTTTGGCATTCTGCCCGCTGTGTCGAGGTTGTGACTGTCGTGTCGCTGTTTTGGTCATATGGTTAGGCAGTATAGGGAGTACAGGTGGCTCATGATTAGACAGAGGAAATGAGCAGGCATTTCTTCTTTGTGTAGCAATTTTAATGGCCAGTAGTGTAATAAGCACCCGTTAAATGTAAGAGGGAACCCCAGACCCTCTGAAAGTCGTTCCCAATAAAAGTAAATGCAGTAAAAACGAAATCAGAGGTGGGATGCGCCACAGGAGATGTAACAGGTAGTAAAGAGTTGTTGGACACAGGGACGCAGTTGACGGTAGCTTCGAGAGAGTTAATGGGTAAGAGGCAGTGGAACCATCACGTTATAAGCTGCGTGGGGTAGGGGATAGTGATATACGACCACTAGGACCGATAATGTATAAATCTGCAATTGGAGGCAACCAAATTTAGGCAATGTGTGGATATGGTGTCTCATGTAAGCGAAGACTAGTGCATGATCCTAGTAGTTCGTTTATCAGAATCATGCCATAACAGACATTCAACGGCGTGTGGTGGGGCTTAGTGGAAAAGCATTCCAGCTAGGGAAAGCTATCGCCAACGTTGAAATGGTGATCCGTCGCGAAGAGCGTCTGTCGAACAAGGCAATCTAGTTGAACCGCGAGCTATAACATTAAGGCTTATTTTATATGCCTTTGTATCGAGTGGCACCGGGAAGGAGCCTGACGCACCGGTAGATACGCTGTGTGTAATGGAACCGCTGGAAGATAGCGATTTATTAGGTGCAGCGTATTGTTCAGTATCGTAAACGTACAGGAAATGGACGGAGGTAAGGTAGATCCTTTCAATGTGGAAAATTTTGGTGCCGATGAGGTTAAGTTGTTAAAGAGAACATTGGTCGCGTGTTAGAAATTACTGAGATGGAAGATTGCTGCACAGAAGGTGTAGACTATAAGAGAGCACAGGGGGCTGCTAAGACTGTGTTCGTGGAAAAGTGAAGCATTTGAAAGGAACGGCGAGGGCACAGATGTAAGAGCCGTTGTTTGAGTTTCTGGATTTGTTTTTGCCATGTGAGCCGTTGCGTACAACACCCGTGACTCAACAGGATTCTCACAAGGAACGAAACGCCGGTACACCGGAGGCTGGTATCATGGTCTCTGCAGCCAATTTCAGAAGAGTTTATTAATCAACATTTGATCGACGGTGTAATAGAAGAGAGTAATAGCCGCTAGGGGCGTGAATCGTACCAAAGAAGTCTGAGGACAGTTAGAGGAAATATCGATTCTGTAGCAATTACTGTCATTTCAATAGAAAGAGGAGATTGATCGCAACGCCGCGAAAAGTGACGTCGTCAGTGGCGGAACTCTGAGTTAGCGATCTAAGACTCTCGCAACACAACTATTTTGTTGTTACAGAGAAATGACGACGGAGACCAGTCGCCGAGACAGTGGAACAGCTTCTTCACGTCGCAGTAGACCATATGTGGCAGGTTCTGTGCACACTGCTGGTATGTCATCATGGGCCGTCCGCAGTGTGAAATGTCAGTTCCTTCCTAATTCGCGGAGCTTTCTTATTTTGAAGAGCTCATGAAGGTCTGTTGGATGTTGTGTATGAATTGTTTTCCTCGTAACGAACTTTGAAGAGTTTACCTGATGGCAAGTGACTGCATGATCTCTTAAGGGGCTCCGGAAAGGCTCAAAATCACGAAAAGTTCAATTTTTACTTTTTTGCGTTTTCTGAATCTGCAGACTATTACCTTTTAATAGATATATAATTTATTCAATTCCGAAGACTACAACTATTTTTAAATTTTTTTTGAAATGTGTTCTAAATGGGCGTGACCCACTGTGGCGCTGTTAAACTGCTGTCAAATGGTGTTATTATTAACGTCCGTGTTCATCAGGTACATTTTAGTGATGTGAGATAAAGTATGTGTTGTGGCTAACCTATTTCCAGAGATTTAGCAGCACCTGAACTGTTGAAAAAGTGTATTCACGGAAAAACTCAAAACCCCAATGAAAGTGTAAATAGTGTTATATGGTCGAGAATCCCCAAGACTGTATTTGTTGGAATAGAAACACTTCACTTTGGTGTGTACGATGCTGTTGCGACTTTCAATGATGGCAACATTGTAAGGTGGAAGGTATTTAGAAATATGGGAATGAAGATAGGTTCTAACATGGTACGAGCGATGCTTGCTTTAGACAAGGAACGCCTTCGGGCTGCAGACAGGGCTGTAAAGAGTCTAGAAATACAAGCAAGAGTAAACAGGAGGAGGAACAAGAGGAAGCTGGAGGAGGAGTTTGCAGAGGATGAAGATAATCCATCCTATGGACCTGGAATGCACTAAAAAGTTAATCCAATCTTTGTCGCTCGATTCCCAAAACTTTTATTTTCTCATACTAATTACATGTTTTCTAAGGATCTTCCAAACATATTTGTTTCAAACTTTCAGTAAATGTTACACAGTACCTTCTGCATAATTTAACACAGCCTTTTTCCAAAAAAACTGTATATTTTTGAATATATAAATAAAAAATTGCAAAAAAATGTTGTGAATTTTCATTACAATTGAAAAAAATCATCTTTAATAACTGAACTAAAATTTTGTAAAATCCCTGTGTTAAGTTGTAGCCCATATTCCAATAAATAATCTGTAAAAAGTTCAACTTCCTACCTCAAATACTTTGTGAGGAAAGATGTAATTTATAAGCGTTATTTTAACATTGCAAGTATAGGGCGTTCCGGAGCCCCTTAAGAGCCGAAACGTCTGCATGCGAGAGGAAGATGATACCGTATCTAACACAGGTGTTACCTAAGAGGCGCATGACACTGTCACAAACACAGAAACAGATAAAGAGCCATTGTTTCACGTTATGGGCACGTCGAAGGGTGAACTGCTTAAACCCAACTCCGAATAAGTTTCACTTCCTCGGCTTCTACTACAAAGGTGACCTTTCCACATATTCCTTCGTATAAGACTAACTTTTGTCGTGTTTCACGGTCACGCTCGAGCGCAAGGAGAAACTCGCCGGCTTCGGAATAAAAAACCATATTTTTAAATTAAAAATGCTTCTGTGACTTATCGTGTAGGTTATAATAAGTACAGCTCATTTTTGGCAAATGAAATTTGCTTTTGCCTTTTAACCAAATATGTTACATTAATTACTGCAGGCACTTTAAATGTTTTACAAAAGAAAAAATTGATAAAACATTTGTAGTTAACCAAATAATTATATTTCGGTGTATGTGGATTTAGATATACAGGGTGGTCCTAAACGATATGCAAGAAAGGTAAAGGCGGGTAGAGGGGACCTAAATAAGCAGATTATAGCACTAACTTATCCAGCAGTATGAATCACTGTGCAGTGGGGCGGGTTTGAAATTTGTGGGGAAATTTTTGTTCACTGTCTCTCGTCGTACTGTGCACTACAAAAGTTCCACCTACCTCAGTACGATGTCTGATCGCCAGCCCTTTTCTCTGCGTACGTAGATACTGTTCAGACGGCGTTAAAAGCAGCGTTGAAGAAAACAATCGTCAGTACTTACGTTTGCAAAGTCCGCATAAACTCTGGTAGCAAAGTATCCTGTAATATCTTATAACAGCTTTCGGGTGGAGGGCGATTGCTTCATCTCTTTAGAAAAATTCAAAATCCTACAACAATTTCTTTTATTTCTTCAGGTTCAAAATAAAACTTGCCATCAGCCTGTATTTAATTAATGAATCCTTAGCTCACAGGTCAGACAACCCAGTACACACACAAAGCAGCCAAAAATGTACTTAAGTGCAACCCGAATTATCACGCGATTTATAGTCATTACTCTGCTACAATATACGAGTTTCACAATCGGTCCTTTTTCAGTGGATATCTAATAAAGAGATTGCTCGCCAAATATTCCATCGACGAATATGAAACATGCCACGGAAGGCCGGAAGTTCGTTCACACGAGGTTCTCTTTCAAAAAAAAAAAAAAATTCCAAACCTCACAAAACTGTCTATAAATGCAACTGCTATTATGGCCACACAATCTGGACGAGAAGCCAATTATTTTTTCATTTTACACATAAAAAGGCGGAAGAGTTCAACATGACCTGCACGTCCGATAGGTGACTAGTGACTGACTCACTGCCGTTCCTTCCAGGGCTTATAACTACTTACAATGCACGGGAAAAGCTAAACTCTGATTGGTTGTTCAAAATGACCAGCCAATCAAAACAATCCTTCGAGTTCTTTTTCGCGCTAAAACTGTCTTATCAACATTCGCAGATGCATTTACGTCACTGCATCATGCAAATATTAATAAAATGTTTAACAAAACCAAACTAAAAGAAAATTAATCTTGAAATAACTTTAGAAAACTATTACTCTGTTAATGGCTGCCTTCTTACAGAAGCAAGTACCCTTGGACATGCATCATCAGCATGGTGGGGAAATTACATTTTTCATTGCAACTTGCTTGCTTAACACTTTCCCATGACATAGTTATATAATGTTTAACATGAGATAATATTGATTTTTTTCGTATGTCCCACATACACACTCACTCATTCTAATTTACTTACATAACAACACATTAAATAAATACTGATCTTTTCTGAATTTTATATTACTAAAATGAAAAATAGTTAACGTTTTTAATTATGAAAATTCAAACAAAGTGACCTAACAATTTGCTTCAGTATTGATTCCAAATGATACTAAAAGAAAAACAGTTATGAATCCTAAATGCCTGTAATCTTACAAGCGTCGGTTTAGGGTATTTTATTTAATTTTCTCTAACTCTGAAAGTATGACAGATAGAAAGCTGAAATTTTGCACAATCTTCTTCTTAATAACAAAGGGCAGTATATTGACTTTTAACTAAACTGAATAATATTTAATATAGTTTATTTAGATTCTTATGGGGCTTGAATATTCTGTCGCTCGAATTGTCACAGGTACCGCTTCCCACGGCTAGACTAGCGACAGGTGCGAATGAGTCAAGCTAAGATACAAGAGGCTTACAATGAAATGAACACCCTTAGCTGCTTACAGGCGTTGACATACGTCAACGGGGACAGATGAAAATGTGTGCCCCGACCGAGACTCGAACCCGGGATCTCCTGCTTACATGGCAGACGCTCTATCGATGTGAGCCACTGAGGACACAGAGGATAGCGCGACTGTAGGGATTTATCTCCGGCACGCCTCCCGCGCAACCCACATTCTCAATGTATTGTCCCGCATTACATTCGTAGTGCCCCCGCCCATTATACTCATTACAACGCCTGTAAGCAGCTAAGGGTGTTCATTTCATTGTAATTTCATTCTAACGAGCTGCATGGTCACCGATGATATCTATTCTTTCGGACAGAGCCTGTGGGAGGGAAAGAGAGAGGAGACAGTGATGATGGGAAAGGGAAAGTGGCGCTGAAAGATGCGGCGAAGAGAGTGAAGACAATAACAGCAGGAGCAGAAGAGAGAGCGGATAGTGATGGTCAGTGAGAAGCAGTGGTACCGGTAGTAAAAGAGAAAGATGGTGGATTGGGATAGAAGCAATGGGAGCAAAAGAAAGAAGACAGTGCAAGTGAAAAATACAGACGACTGCAGACCGTACAAAGGCTTGGGTGGGCGAACTTTAACGCCTAGGTTATAGGGAGGGTGCATTTTGGATCGAAATTTAAAACACGGTGGTATAGGGGCAAAATGAGTTAGACGACCGAGAATTTTTGAGCTGCCGAGCTATGGTGGAGACAGTGGCAGTGGGAATGAAAGACAAAAGGAGGCAATGCAGTTGGCAAGGACACTGTGGCAGTGCGATGAACTGTACATCAACGGGAGAAAAATAAAACAGTGAGAGCGAGACTTATATGAACAGTGGCAGCGATAGGGAGATGTTGAATATGGAGGCTTCACTACGCAGAGAGACTAGGTGGAAGTATTTGGTGTGTTCTGTGTTAAAAGAGTGTGATTTTTTTTTCGCATGCCAAAAGTTTTGGTTCAAAATGCTCAAATGTGTGTGAAATCTTATGGGACTTAACTGCTAAGGTCATCAGTCCCTAAGCTTACACACTACTTAACCTAAATTATCCTTAGGAGAAACACACACACCCATGCCCGAGGGAGAACTCGAACCTCCGCCGGGACCAGCCGCACAGTCCACAAAAGTTTTGATGAGGAAAGCGGAATGAAGTAGCGAGTTCCCCACTTTTCTGTCAGTGTCTTTTAAAAGATGAACATATTCGCCTTTCCTGTGTTCCGACAGGACCATTTCACCCCCAGTTTAATTACATGAAGCACTGAAAATCAAATTTCATTTGCCTCTGGAAACCGTTATCCTGCGCAACTGGAAATGGGGGACAACAACCGTTTAGTAATATAGCTAGGCAAACAATAATAAATAATTTTCTTTCTAGACTTGCCTGAAAAAATATAACAACCAGCCACTTGTTTCAATGATTTATTTTAGCACGGACATGTCTCGGGCTATCACCCATCTCCAACTTGCATAATACATTTAGATCTTCATCAGAATAAGAATGCCAAATTAAAGCCCTTTCAGCCGTCTAATTTCCAACCTTGTTTTATTTTGCAACCAGTTTCAGCATTTTACTACGCCATCTTCAGGCAGCTGACCGACGTGTGGAAAGATTGTACCTCAGTTGTGATCAAAACAGGGGGCAGAAATACTGGTATAAGTAGATTTTTGCTATAGCGATCACTTCAACCATCATCTGCTGACCTTTTTATTAACGAATTTTGAACGCTGCAGCTGACATGTGCAAAACAACTATTCGTTTAGGCACCACCTTTCTCGGATTGTCTAATGCCACATTTTGTGTCATCGAGTAATCGTGGGTTTGTTAATAGAAGAAAATGTTGGAGTTAAAGTTGTAGAGGGAGACCAAGGCCTGACTATAATAAGTAGGTTCAAATCGGAGTCCGAACTGAACTGGGGAACTGCGTCGAAGGCCCGCGGATCCCACGGTAAGGGCTCCGTGGTGCACAAGGGAATGAAAGGTTAAAAGGATAAGTAAAAGCAAAACAGAAACAGAAATAAATCGCCTTAAGCGATTTATGAAAATTACGCCAAAGCTAGGTCTGGATGACCCGAAGGTGGTCTGAACTACCAGCCACCGAAATAGGAGTCCAAAGTGTTGGCACTACATATATTCTCAAAAATATAAAAAAAGGAATAATTTTTCAGTAATACGATGAGAACTATTTGGAGCAGAATAAAACTGAGGCGAGGAAAAATGATAAAGATATGGGGAACATTAAGGTTAAAAATGAACTGACTAAAGGTCACTATAAAACAGTAGACACTTTCAATAAGTCATTTTTAGGTAAGTAGAAGATAATTTATGTCAGAACCCTTCCTTGGAGGATAGATTAGGTCCCAAGAACAGCGTTCCAAATCACTGCTGCTAAACATAGCAGATATATTCCATAACAGAACTTCAGACACAGCGGCGTTCAAAATCTGGTTAAATTTCTTGCTAAACACCTTGTGTTCGATGACGGTTGTAGGCAATTTTGCTGCTGAGATTCCCAGCTACATATTGATCGTGGGGACTTAAATGCATTCGTCACAGAACTGACTACTGAAGTGTCAGACCAGGAATACAAGGTCATAAACCGTCGTGTACAAGTGATACTTATTGCTGTAAATCATTTATCATGAAAACAAAACACAGGATTAAGAAACGACCACTGTGTAGTCAGGTATGTTGTGCGGAGCATCGTTTCATTACCAAATTTGGCAGCGAGACGTTTCAAATTATTAATAGTTCTAGTTCCAACGATCTCTACTTGTTCAACGCCACAGAGAAGAAAAGCCAAGTATTCTCATGTTCTACGTATACTGAGATTGAGGATATGAACTGCACTGTCACAAAAACAATGAAACTGATCCACCTTATTTAATTATATGCCACCAGAAATAACAATTTCAAATCGCAGTTTTTAAGATTTTAATGATTTAAATGGAAACTTAGTTTTCAGAGAAAAATGAAACAGCTTAGGCCGTGTCCTACGTGAGAGACAGAAGCGAGCGACAGCGAGTGACGTCTGGATACGTGACACACCAGCGACAAGCAGCACCATCTGGCGAAAAGCTAGGATGTCCTGCATGCGAGCGACCATGTTGCGCTACAAGATAGCTGCGAGCCAACCAGCCGTTTCTATGAAACGGCGTCCTCAACCTGTAAAATTTTGTAGCGCCCCGCAACTGTTCCTTCCAATTCGGCCCACAAATTCGAACTCCTCTCATTCGTGCCGGTCACAGCTCCTCGCGAGGAGAACCACCGAAAATCGTGCCCTCCTGCCGTGATCTAGCGATCGACTGACTGATGCGAGCCAGCGCGGCTCAACTCTCAAATCATGAAGCATTTCATTTCCTCTGCTCCTTCTTGGACCTTAATTTTCCTTTCCGTCAGGCAGCGTATCTTAATGTATTTCTGGAAAAACTTAGTCACTGTCTCAGAAAAAAAATTCAAATTTTCTGTATATATAGGCTGATTCTGGAGGAATGACGCTGTAGTATTGAATTGCGAAGTAATTTCTGTGTTCCATCGTCAATAAGAGGTTGCGAGGGGTACAGTAAACTTCCAGTGGTGCATCGGAAACAAGTAGCATGTCACCCAGGAGTCCGTCCATACAATGAACATAGCCACGTTAGTCGCTCGGAGAGAATTCGGCTGGAGACTGTAGTATTGAATCGCTACGCAATTAGTGTCTCCCATCGCAATGTGAGGGTGTGAGTGTTACAGAAACTAGCAGTGGTGCATCGGAATCATTCAACTAGGTTCCCAGAAGAACGTCCATAAGGTGAGCATAGCCGCGTGAGATCCTCCGAGAGACGTTGGCTGGAGACTAATATTGATTCACGACGCAATTTGTGTGTTCTGTCGTCAATACAAGGCTGTGAGGGTTACAGAAACTGGCAGTGGTGCATCGGAAACAATTAAGTAGAATCCCAGAACAACATTCATGACGTGACCATAGCCACGTCAGTTCCTTGGAGAGAATTCGGCTGTAGACTAGTATTGAATCGCGACGCAATTTGTGTGTTCCATCGTCAATACGACGGTTTGAGGGATACAGTAAACAGTAATAGGTGTATCGGAAACATTCAGCCTGACTCTCAGGGGAACGTCTGTACAATGCCCACAGCCGCGTCACTCGCTTGGAGACGAGTCAGCTGGAGACTGTTGTATTGAATTGCAACGCAATTTGTGTGTTCCATCGCCAATACGAGGGTTTGAGGGATACAGAAACTCTAACAGGTGCATCGGAAACATGCAGCCTGACTCCCAGGGAAACGTCTATACAATGCCTATAGCCATGTTAGTCATTTGGAGACATGTCAGCTGGAGACTGTTGTACTGAATCGCGGTGCAAGGTCCATCGACAATAGGAGGGTTTGAGGGACACAGTAAACTGAAACAGAAGCATCGGAAACAGGCAGCCTGACTCCCAGGGAAACGTGTATACAATGCCCATAGCCACGTTAGTCACTTGGACACAAGTCAGCTGGAGACAGTTTTATTGAATCGCGACGCAATTTGTGGGTTCCAGCGCCAGTACGTGTGTTTAAGGGATACAGTAAACTGAAACAGGAGCATCGGAATCATGCAACCTGGTTCTCTGGGGATCGCCTGTACAATGCCCATAGCCACGTTAGTCGCTTGGAGACAAGTCAGCTAGAGACTGTTGCATTGAATCGCAACGCAATTTGTGTGTTCCATCGTCAATATGATGGTTATTGGGTTAGAGTGAAGTGTCACTGCTGCGTGGAAACATGCAGCTTGACTCGCAGCAGAAAGTCTGTGTGGTAGACGTAGCCGCGTTTGTCGCTTTGAGAGAAGACGGCTGGACACTGTAGCGTTGAATCGTGGCGCAATTTGTGTGTCCCATGTCCTGTATGAGGGTTTGTGGCTTACAGCAAACTGTCACTGGTGCATCGGAAACATGCAGTTTGACTCCCAGGGAAATGTTTGTACGTTGCCCTTAGCCGCGTTAGTCGCTTGGAGGGAAGTCTGCGGGACACTGTAGTATTGAATCAGGACGCAAATTCTGTGTCCAGTCGTCAATGTAAGGGGCCGTGGGTTACTGTAAACTGCAGCTTCACTCCCAGGGGAAAAATGCAGCTTCATTCCCAGGGGAACGTCTGTACAGTGCCCGTAGAAACGGTAGTCGCTTGGAAACAAGTCGTCTGGAGAATGCAGTATTTAATCGCGACGCAAGTTGTGTGTCCCATCGTCTTTATGAGGGTCTGTTGGGTAGAGTAATATATCACAGGTGCATCGGAAATATACAGCTTGACTCCCAGGGGAACGTCTGAATGCTGCCTGTAGCCGCGTAAGTCGCTTGGAGAAAGGCGACTGGAGACTGTAGTATTGAATCGCGACGCTATTTGTACGTACCATTGTCAATATGAGGGTGTGCGCGTTACAGTAAACTGTCACTGGTGCATCTGGATAATGCTGCTTCACTCTCAGTGGAACGCCTGTACCGTGTCCGTAGCCGCGTTAATCGTTTGGAAATAAATTGGCTGCAGACTGTAGTATTGAATCTCGATGTAATTTGTGTGTCCCATCGTTAATTTGAGGGTTGCTGGGTTACAGTAAACTATCACTGGTGCATCGGAAACATGCAGCTTCACTTCCAGGGGAATTTCTCTGCGGTGCCTGCAGCCGGGATAGTCACTTTGAATATTGTAGCCTGGAGACAGTAGTATTGACTCGCGACGCAATTTTTGTGTCCCATCGTTAACATGAGGGTTTGGCGCAATGGAAACATGCAACATGACTCCCAGTGCATCGTCTGTACCGTTCCCGTAACAGCGTTAGTCACTTGGAGAGATGTCGCCTGCAGATAGTACTATTGACTCGTGACAATTATATGTGTGTCCCATAGTCAATACGACGGTTTGTTGGTTACAGTTAACTGTCACTAATGCATTGAAAATTTGCAGCTTGACTCAAAAATGAATGTACAATGCCCATAGCCTACTTAGTTGCTTGGAGAGAAGTCGGCTGGAGACTGTACTATTGAATCGAAACGCAATTTGTGTGTCCCATTTTCAATATGAGTGTCTGTGTGTTAGAGTAAATTGTCACTGGTGCATCCGAAATATGCAGCTAGTGTCCCAAGGGAACGTATGTGTGGTGCCCATAGCTGCGTTTTGGAATGGAGACAAGTCGGCTCGGGACTGTAAATTGACTCGACACAATTTGTGTGTCCCATCGACAATATGGGTGTTTGTGGGTTACTGTAAAATGTCACTGTTGAATCTGAAACATGCAGCTTGACTCCCAGGGGAACGTCTGTACGGTGCCTGTAGCCGTGTTATTCACTTGGAGAGATGTCGCCTGGGGACTGTAGTATTGAACGCCACGCAGTTTGTGTATTACATCGTCAAAATGAAAGTTTGTAGTTTACAGTAAACAGTCACTGGTGCTTGGGAAATTTCCGGCTTGAATCCCAGGGGCACGTCTGTATGGTGGACGTAGCCGCGTTTGTCACCTGGAGAGAAGTTGGCTGGACACTGTAGTACTGAATGACAAGGCAATTCCTGTGTCCAATTGTAAATATGAGAGTCTGTGAGTAAAAGTAAATTGTCACTGATCATCGGAAACATGCAGCTTCACTCTCAGGGGAACGTCTGTATGGTGCCCGTAGCTGCGTTAGCCACTTGGAGGCAAGTCGGCTGGAGACTGTTGTATTGAATCGCGACGCAATTTGTGTGTTCCATCGTCAATAAGGAGGCTTTGAGGAATATAGTAAACTGTAACAGGTGCATCGGAAACATGTAGCCTGACTCTCAGGAGAACGTCTGTACAATGCCCACAGGCATGTTAGTGACTTGGAGACAAATCAGCTGGAGACTGTTGTATTGAGTAGTGACGCAATTTGTGTGTTCCATCGTCGATACGAGGGTTTGAAGGATACAGTAAACTGTAACAGGTGCATTGGAAACATGCAGCCTGACTCTCAGGGGAACTTCTGTACAATGCCCACAGCCACGTTAGTCGCTTGTAGACAAATCAGCTCGAGTCTGTTGTATTGAATCGCGACGCAATTTGTGTGTCCCATCCTCAATACGAGGGTTTGAGGAATACAGTAAACTGTAACAGGTGCAACGGAAACATGCAGCCTGACTCTCAGGGGAACGTCTGTACAATGCGCTTGGAGACATGTCAGCTGGAGACTTTTGAATTAAATCGCGACGCAATTTGTGTGTTCCAACGACAATACGAGGGTCTGAGGGATACAGTAAACTGTAACAGGTGCATCGGTTGGTGAGAAATCTTCCCGAGAATGTATTATTGAATCACAATTCAATTTGTGTGTTCCATCATCAGTACATGGATTTGAGGAATACAGCAAACTTTCACTCGTGCATCGGAAATATGCAGCCTGAATCTCAGGGGAACGCCTGTGCAATGCCCATAGCCACGTTAGGCGCTTGGGGACAAGTCAGCTGGTGATTGTTGTATTGAATCGCGACGCAATTTCTGTGTTCCATCGTCAATCCGAGGGTTTGAGGGATGCAGTAAATAGTAACAGGTGGATCGGAAACATACAGCCTCACTCTCAGGGGAACGTATTTACACTGCCACTACCAATGTTAGTCGCCTGGAGTCAAGTCAACTGGAGACAGCAGTATTGAATCACGACGCAATTGCTGTGTTCCATCGTCAATACGGGCGTGACAAAGAAACAGTAAACTGACACTGGTGCATCGGAAACCTGGAGGCTGAGTCTCAGGGGAGCGTCTGTACAATGTCCGTAGCCACGTTAGGCACTTGGATATAAGTGGCTAGGCACTGTTGAATTGAATCGCGAAGCAATTTCCTTGTTTCATCATCAATACGAGGGTTTGTGTGATACAGTAAGCTGTCATGGGTGCATTGGAAACATTCAGCCTGTCTCTCAGGGGTCGTATGTACAATGCCGGTAGCCACGTTGGCACTTGGGGACAAGCCGGCTGGAGACCGTTCTATTGAATCGCGGCGCAGTTTCTGTATTGCATCGTCAATACGAGGGTTTGAGGGATGCAGTAAATTGTAACAGGTGGATCGAAAACATACAGCTTCACTCTCAGGGGAACGTATTTACACTTCCACTACCAATGTTAGTCGCTTGGAGTCAAGTCAACTGGAGACAGCAGTATTGAATCACGACACAATTGCTGTGTTCCATCGTCAATACGGGCGTTACAGGGATACAGTAAACTGACACTGGTGCATCGGAAACCTGGAGGCTGACTCTCAGGGGAGCGTCTGTACAATGTCCGTAGCCACGTTAGGCAATTGGATATAAGTGGCTAGGCACTGTTGAATTGAATCGTGAAACAATTTCCTTGTTTCATAATCAATACGAGGGTTTGTGTGATACAGTAAGCTGTCACGGGTGCATCGTAAACATTCAGCCTGTCTCTCAGGGGTCGTATGTACAATGCCCACAGCCACGTTGACACTTGGGGACAAGCTGGCTGCAGACCGTTGTATTGAATCGCGGCGCAGTTTCTGTATTGCATCGTCAATACGAGGGTTTGAGGGATGCAGTAAATTGTAACAGGTGGATCGGAAACATACAGCTTCACTCTCAGGGGAACGTATTTACACTTCCACTACCAATGTTAGTCGCTTGGAGTCAAGTCAACTGGAGTCAACAGTATTGAATCACGACACAATTGCTGTGTTCCATCGTCAATACGGGCGTTACAGGGATACAGTAAACTGACACTGGTGCATCGGAAACCTGGAGGCTGACTCTCAGGGGAGCGTCTGTACAATGTCCGTAGCCACGTTAGGCACTTGGATATAAGTGGCTGGGCACTGTTGAATTGAATCGTGAAGCAATTTCCTTGTTTCATCATCAATACGAGGGTTTGTGTGATACAGTAAGCTGTCATGGGTGCATCGGAAACATTCAGCCTGTCTCTCAGGGGTCGTATGTACAATGCCCGTAGCCACGTTGGCACTTGGGGACAAGCCGGCTGGAGACCGTTGTATTGAATCGCGGCGCAGTTTCTGTATTCCATTGTCAATACGAGGGTTAGAGGGATGCAGTAAATTGTAACAGGTGGATCGGAAACATACAGCTTCACTCTCAGGGGAACGTCTTTACACTTCCACTACCTATGTTAGTCGCTTGGAGTCAAGTCAACTGGAGACAGAGGTATTCAATCACGTCACAATTGCTGTGTTCCATCGTCAATACGGGCGTTACAGGGATACAGTAAACTGACACTGGTGCATCGGAAACCTGGAGGCTGAGTCTCAGGGGAGCGTCTGTACAATGTCCGTAGCCACGTTAGGCACTTGGATATAAGTGGCTAGGCACTGTTGAATTGAATCGCGAAGCAATTTCCTTGTTTCATCATCAATACGAGGGTTTGTGTGATACAGTAAGCTGTCATGGGTGCATCGGAAACATTCAGCCTGTCTCTCAGGGGTCGTATGTACAATGCCGGTAGCCACGTTGGCACTTGGGGACAAGCCGGCTGGAGACCGTTGTATTGAATCGCGGCACAGTTTCTGTATTGCATCGTCAATACGAGGGTTTGAGGGATGCAGTAAATTGTAACAGGTGGATCGAAAACATACAGCTTCACTCTCAGGGGAACGTATTTACACTTCCACTACCAATGTTAGTCGC
This sequence comes from Schistocerca cancellata, assembly GCF_023864275.1. Lineage (NCBI taxonomy): Eukaryota > Metazoa > Arthropoda > Insecta > Orthoptera > Acrididae > Schistocerca > Schistocerca cancellata. The sequence goes on along the minus strand of NC_064633.1, from coordinate 39,157,273 downwards.
TTGGAGTCAAGTCAACTGGAGACAGCAGTATTGAATCACGACAGAATTGCTGTGTTCCATCGTCAATACGGGCGTTACAGGGATACAGTAAACTGACACTGGTGCATCGGAAACCTGGAGGCTGAGTCTCAGGGGAGCGTCTGTACAATGTCCGTAGCCACGTTAGGCACTTGGATATAAGTGGCTAGGCACTGTTGAATTGAATCGCGAAGCAATTTCCTTGTTTCATCATCAATACGAGGGTTTGTGTGATACAGTAAGCTGTCATGGGTGCATTGGAAACATTCAGCCTGTCTCTCAGGGGTCGTATGTACAATGCCGGTAGCCACGTTGGCACTTGGGGACAAGCCGGCTGGAGACCGTTCTATTGAATCGCGGCGCAGTTTCTGTATTGCATCGTCAATACGAGGGTTTGAGGGATGCAGTAAATTGTAACAGGTGGATCGAAAACATACAGCTTCACTCTCAGGGGAACGTATTTACACTTCCACTACCAATGTTAGTCGCTTGGAGTCAAGTCAACTGGAGACAGCAGTATTGAATCACGACACAATTGCTGTGTTCCATCGTCAATACGGGCGTTACAGGGATACAGTAAACTGACACTGGTGCATCGGAAACCTGGAGGCTGACTCTCAGGGGAGCGTCTGTACAATGTCCGTAGCCACGTTAGGCAATTGGATATAAGTGGCTAGGCACTGTTGAATTGAATCGTGAAACAATTTCCTTGTTTCATAATCAATACGAGGGTTTGTGTGATACAGTAAGCTGTCACGGGTGCATCGTAAACATTCAGCCTGTCTCTCAGGGGTCGTATGTACAATGCCCACAGCCACGTTGACACTTGGGGACAAGCTGGCTGCAGACCGTTGTATTGAATCGCGGCGCAGTTTCTGTATTGCATCGTCAATACGAGGGTTTGAGGGATGCAGTAAATTGTAACAGGTGGATCGGAAACATACAGCTTCACTCTCAGGGGAACGTATTTACACTTCCACTACCAATGTTAGTCGCTTGGAGTCAAGTCAACTGGAGTCAACAGTATTGAATCACGACACAATTGCTGTGTTCCATCGTCAATACGGGCGTTACAGGGATACAGTAAACTGACACTGGTGCATCGGAAACCTGGAGGCTGACTCTCAGGGGAGCGTCTGTACAATGTCCGTAGCCACGTTAGGCACTTGGATATAAGTGGCTGGGCACTGTTGAATTGAATCGTGAAGCAATTTCCTTGTTTCATCATCAATACGAGGGTTTGTGTGATACAGTAAGCTGTCATGGGTGCATCGGAAACATTCAGCCTGTCTCTCAGGGGTCGTATGTACAATGCCCGTAGCCACGTTGGCACTTGGGGACAAGCCGGCTGGAGACCGTTGTATTGAATCGCGGCGCAGTTTCTGTATTCCATTGTCAATACGAGGGTTAGAGGGATGCAGTAAATTGTAACAGGTGGATCGGAAACATACAGCTTCACTCTCAGGGGAACGTCTTTACACTTCCACTACCTATGTTAGTCGCTTGGAGTCAAGTCAACTGGAGACAGAGGTATTCAATCACGTCACAATTGCTGTGTTCCATCGTCAATACGGGCGTTACAGGGATACAGTAAACTGACACTGGTGCATCGGAAACCTGGAGGCTGAGTCTCAGGGGAGCGTCTGTACAATGTCCGTAGCCACGTTAGGCACTTGGATATAAGTGGCTAGGCACTGTTGAATTGAATCGCGAAGCAATTTCCTTGTTTCATCATCAATACGAGGGTTTGTGTGATACAGTAAGCTGTCATGGGTGCATCGGAAACATTCAGCCTGTCTCTCAGGGGTCGTATGTACAATGCCGGTAGCCACGTTGGCACTTGGGGACAAGCCGGCTGGAGACCGTTGTATTGAATCGCGGCACAGTTTCTGTATTGCATCGTCAATACGAGGGTTTGAGGGATGCAGTAAATTGTAACAGGTGGATCGAAAACATACAGCTTCACTCTCAGGGGAACGTATTTACACTTCCACTACCAATGTTAGTCGCTTGGAGTCAAGTCAACTGGAGACAGCAGTATTGAATCACGACAGAATTGCTGTGTTCCATCGTCAATACGGGCGTTACAGGGATACAGTAAACTGACACTGGTGCATCGGAAACCTGGAGGCTGAGTCTCAGGGGAGCGTCTGTACAATGTCCGTAGCCACGTTAGGCACTTGGATATAAGTGGCTAGGCACTGTTGAATTGAATCGCGAAGCAATTTCCTTGTTTCATCATCAATACGAGGGTTTGTGTGATACAGTAAGCTGTCATGGGTGCATTGGAAACATTCAGCCTGTCTCTCAGGGGTCGTATGTACAATGCCCGTAGCCACGTTGGCACTTGGGGACAAGCCGGCTGGAGACCGTTCTATTGAATCGCGGCGCAGTTTCTGTATTGCATCGTCAATACGAGGGTTTGAGGGATGCAGTAAATTGTAACAGGTGGATCGAAAACATACAGCTTCACTCTCAGGGGAACGTATTTACACTTCCACTACCAATGTTAGTCGCTTGGAGTCAAGTCAACTGGAGACAGCAGTATTGAATCACGACACAATTGCTGTGTTCCATCGTCAATACGGGCGTTACAGGGATACAGTAAACTGACACTGGTGCATCGGAAACCTGGAGGCTGACTCTCAGGGGAGCGTCTGTACAATGTCCGTAGCCACGTTAGGCAATTGGATATAAGTGGCTAGGCACTGTTGAATTGAATCGTGAAACAATTTCCTTGTTTCATAATCAATACGAGGGTTTGTGTGATACAGTAAGCTGTCACGGGTGCATCGTAAACATTCAGCCTGTCTCTCAGGGGTCGTATGTACAATGCCAATAGCCACGTTGACACTTGGGGACAAGCTGGCTGCAGACCGTTGTATTGAATCGCGGCGCAGTTTCTGTATTGCATCGTCAATACGAGGGTTTGAGGGATGCAGTAAATTGTAACAGGTGGATCGGAAACATACAGCTTCACTCTCAGGGGAACGTATTTACACTTCCACTACCAATGTTAGTCGCTTGGAGTCAAGTCAACTGGAGACAGCAGTATTGAATCACGACACAATTGCTGTGTTCCATCGTCAATACGGGCGTTAAAGGGATACAGTAAACTGACACTGGTGCATCGGAAACCTGGAGGCTGACTCTCAGGGGAGCGTCTGTACAATGTTCATAGCCGCGTTAGGCACTTGGATATAAGTGGCTAGGCACTGTTGAATTGAATCGTGAAGCAATTTCCTTGTTTCATCATCAATACGAGGGTTTGTGTGATACAGTAAGCTGTCATGGGTGCATCGGAAACATTCAGCCTGTCTCTCAGGAGTCGTATGTACAATGCCCATAGCCACATTGGCACTTGGGGACAAGCCAGCTGGAGACCGTTGTATTGAATCGCGGAGCAGTTTCTGTATTCCATCGTCAATACGAGGGTTTGAGGGATGCAGTAAATTGTAACAGGTGGATCGGAAACATACAGCTTCACTCTCAGGGGAACGTATTTACACTTCCACTACCAATGTTAGTCGCTTGGAGTCAAGTCAACTGGAGACAGCAGTATTGAATCACGACACAATTGCTGTGTTCCATCGTCAATAAGGTCGTTACAGGGATACAGTAAACTGACACTGGTGCATCGGAAACCTGGAGGCTGACTCTCAGGGGAGCGTCTGTACAATGTCCGTAGCCACGTTAGGCACTTGGATATAAGTGGCTAGGCACTGTTGAATTGAATCGTGAAGCAATTTCCTTGTTTCATCATCAATACGAGGGTTTGTGTGATACAGTAAGCTGTCATGGGTGCATTGGAAACATTCAGCCTGTCTCTCAGGGGTCGTATGTACAATGCCGGTAGCCACGTTGGCACTTGGGGACAAGCCGGCTGGAGACCGTTGTATTGAATCGCGGCGCAGTTTCTGTATTGCATCGTCAATACGAGGGTTTGAGGGATGCAGTAAATTGTAACAGGTGGATCGAAAACATACAGCTTCACTCTCAGGGGAACGTATTTACACTTCCACTACCAATGTTAGTCGCTTGGAGTCAAGTCAACTGGAGACAGCAGTATTGAATCACGACACAATTGCTGTGTTCCATCATCAATACGGGCGTTACAGGGTTACAGTAAACTGACACTGGTGCATCGGAAACCTGGAGGCTGACTCTCAGGGGAGCGTCTGTACAATGTCCGTAGCCACGTTAGGCACTTGGATATAAGTGGCTAGGCAGTGTTGAATTGAATTGTGAAGCAATTTCCTTGTTTCATCATCAATACGAGGGTTTGTGTGATACAGTAAGCTGTCATGGGTGCATCAGAAACATTCAGCCTGTCTCTCAGGGGTCGTATGTACAATGCCCACAGCCACGTTGGCACTTGGGGACAAGCCGGCTGGAGACCGTTGTATTGAATCGCGGCGCAGTTTCTGTATTCCATCGTCAATACGAGGGTTTGAGGGATGCAGTAAATTGTAACAGGTGGATCGGAAACATACAGCTTCACTCTCAGGGGAACGTATTTACACTTCCACTACCAATGTTAGTCGCTTGGAGTCAAGTCAACTGGAGTCAACAGTATTGAATCACGACACAATTGCTGTGTTCCATCGTCAATACGGGCGTTACAGGGATACAGTAAACTGACACTGGTGCATCGGAAACCTGGAGGCTGACTCTCAGGGGAGCGTCTGTACAATGTCCGTAGCCACGTTAGGCACTTGGATATAAGTGGCTGGGCACTGTTGAATTGAATCGTGAAGCAATTTCCTTGTTTCATCATCAATACGAGGGTTTGTGTGATACAGTAAGCTGTCATGGGTGCATCGGAAACATTCAGCCTGTCTCTCAGGGGTCGTATGTACAATGCCCGTAGCCACGTTGGCACTTGGGGACAAGCCGGCTGGAGACCGTTGTATTGAATCGCGGCGCAGTTTCTGTATTCCATTGTCAATACGAGGGTTTGAGGGATGCAGTAAATTGTAACAGGTGGATCGGAAACATACAGCTTCACTCTCAGGGGAACGTCTTTACACTTCCACTACCTATGTTAGTCGCTTGGAGTCAAGTCAACTGGAGACAGAGGTATTCAATCACGTCACAATTGCTGTGTTCCATCGTCAATACGGGCGTTACAGGGATACAGTAAACTGACACTGGTGCATCGGAAACCTGGAGGCTGAGTCTCAGGGGAGCGTCTGTACAATGTCCGTAGCCACGTTAGGCACTTGGATATAAGTGGCTAGGCACTGTTGAATTGAATCGCGAAGCAATTTCCTTGTTTCATCATCAATACGAGGGTTTGTGTGATACAGTAAGCTGTCATGGGTGCATCGGAAACATTCAGCCTGTCTCTCAGGGGTCGTATGTACAATGCCGGTAGCCACGTTGGCACTTGGGGACAAGCCGGCTGGAGACCGTTGTATTGAATCGCGGCGCAGTTTCTGTATTGCATCGTCAATACGAGGGTTTGAGGGATGCAGTAAATTGTAACAGGTGGATCGAAAACATACAGCTTCACTCTCAGGGGAACGTATTTACACTTCCACTACCAATGTTAGTCGCTTGGAGTCAAGTCAACTGGAGACAGCAGTATTGAATCACGACAGAATTGCTGTGTTCCATCGTCAATACGGGCGTTACAGGGATACAGTAAACTGACACTGGTGCATCGGAAACCTGGAGGCTGACTCTCAGGGGAGCGTCTGTACAATGTCCGTAGCCACGTTAGGCACTTGGATATAAGTGGCTAGGCACTGTTGAATTGAATCATGAAGCAATTTCCTTGTTTCATCATCAATACGAGGGTTTGTGTGATACAGTAAGCTGTCATGGGTGCATTGGAAACATTCAGCCTGTCTCTCAGGGGTCGTATGTACAATGCCGGTAGCCACGTTGGCACTTGGGGACAAGCCGGCTGGAGACCGTTCTATTGAATCGCGGCGCAGTTTCTGTATTGCATCGTCAATACGAGGGTTTGAGGGATGCAGTAAATTGTAACAGGTGGATCGAAAACATACAGCTTCACTCTCAGGGGAACGTATTTACACTTCCACTACCAATGTTAGTCGCTTGGAGTCAAGTCAACTGGAGACAGCAGTATTGAATCACGACACAATTGCTGTGTTCCATCGTCAATACGGGCGTTACAGGGATACAGTAAACTGACACTGGTGCATCGGAAACCTGGAGGCTGACTCTCAGGGGAGCGTCTGTACAATGTTCATAGCCGCGTTAGGCACTTGGATATAAGTGGCTAGGCACTGTTGAATTGAATCGTGAAGCAATTTCCTTGTTTCATCATCAATACGAGGGTTTGTGTGATACAGTAAGCTGTCATGGGTGCATCGGAAACATTCAGCCTGTCTCTCAGGAGTCGTATGTACAATGCCCATAGCCACATTGGCACTTGGGGACAAGCCAGCTGGAGACCGTTGTATTGAATCGCGGAGCAGTTTCTGTATTCCATCGTCAATACGAGGGTTTGAGGGATGCAGTAAATTGTAACAGGTGGATCGGAAACATACAGCTTCACTCTCAGGGGAACGTATTTACACTTCCACTACCAATGTTAGTCGCTTGGAGTCAAGTCAACTGGAGACAGCAGTATTGAATCACGACACAATTGCTGTGTTCCATCGTCAATACGGGCGTTACAGGGATACAGTAAACTGACACTGGTGCATCGGAAACCTGGAGGCTGACTCTCAGGGGAGCGTCTGTACAATGTCCGTAGCCACGTTAGGCACTTGGATATAAGTGGCTAGGCATTGTTGAATTGAATCGTGAAGCAATTTCCTTGTTTCATCATCAATACGAGGGTTTGTGTGATACAGTAAGCTGTCATGGGTGCATTGGAAACATTCAGCCTGTCTCTCAGGGGTCGTATGTACAATGCCGGTAGCCACGTTGGCACTTGGGGACAAGCCGGCTGGAGACCGTTGTATTGAATCGCGGCGCAGTTTCTGTATTGCATCGTCAATACGAGGGTTTGAGGGATGCAGTAAATTGTAACAGGTGGATCGAAAACATACAGCTTCACTCTCAGGGGAACGTATTTACACTTCCACTACCAATGTTAGTCGCTTGGAGTCAAGTCAACTGGAGACAGCAGTATTGAATCACGACACAATTGCTGTGTTCCATCGTCAATACGGGCGTTACAGGGATACAGTAAACTGACACTGGTGCATCGGAAACCTGGAGGCTGACTCTCAGGGGAGCGTCTGTACAATGTCCGTAGCCACGTTAGGCACTTGGATATAAGTGGCTAGGCAGTGTTGAATTGAATTGTGAAGCAATTTCCTTGTTTCATCATCAATACGAGGGTTTGTGTGATACAGTAAGCTGTCATGGGTGCATCAGAAACATTCAGCCTGTCTCTCAGGGGTCGTATGTACAATGCCCACAGCCACGTTGGCACTTGGGGACAAGCCGGCTGGAGACCGTTGTATTGAATCGCGGCGCAGTTTCTGTATTCCATCGTCAATACGAGGGTTTGAGGGATGCAGTAAATTGTAACAGGTGGATCGGAAACATACAGCTTCACTCTCAGGGGAACGTATTTACACTTCCACTACCAATGTTAGTCGCTTGGAGTCAAGTCAACTGGAGTCAACAGTATTGAATCACGACACAATTGCTGTGTTCCATCGTCAATACGGGCGTTACAGGGATACAGTAAACTGACACTGGTGCATCGGAAACCTGGAGGCTGACTCTCAGGGGAGCGTCTGTACAATGTCCGTAGCCACGTTAGGCACTTGGATATAAGTGGCTGGGCACTGTTGAATTGAATCGTGAAGCAATTTCCTTGTTTCATCATCAATACGAGGGTTTGTGTGATACAGTAAGCTGTCATGGGTGCATCGGAAACATTCAGCCTGTCTCTCAGGGGTCGTATGTACAATGCCCGTAGCCACGTTGGCACTTGGGGACAAGCCGGCTGGAGACCGTTGTATTGAATCGCGGCGCAGTTTCTGTATTCCATTGTCAATACGAGGGTTTGAGGGATGCAGTAAATTGTAACAGGTGGATCGGAAACATACAGCTTCACTCTCAGGGGAACGTCTTTACACTTCCACTACCTATGTTAGTCGCTTGGAGTCAAGTCAACTGGAGACAGAGGTATTCAATCACGTCACAATTGCTGTGTTCCATCGTCAATACGGGCGTTACAGGGATACAGTAAACTGACACTGGTGCATCGGAAACCTGGAGGCTGAGTCTCAGGGGAGCGTCTGTACAATGTCCGTAGCCACGTTAGGCACTTGGATATAAGTGGCTAGGCACTGTTGAATTGAATCGCGAAGCAATTTCCTTGTTTCATCATCAATACGAGGGTTTGTGTGATACAGTAAGCTGTCATGGGTGCATCGGAAACATTCAGCCTGTCTCTCAGGGGTCGTATGTACAATGCCGGTAGCCACGTTGGCACTTGGGGACAAGCCGGCTGGAGACCGTTGTATTGAATCGCGGCGCAGTTTCTGTATTGCATCGTCAATACGAGGGTTTGAGGGATGCAGTAAATTGTAACAGGTGGATCGAAAACATACAGCTTCACTCTCAGGGGAACGTATTTACACTTCCACTACCAATGTTAATCGCTTGGAGTCAAGTCAACTGGAGACAGCAGTATTGAATCACGACACAATTGCTGTGTTCCATCGTCAATACGGGCGTTACAGGGATACAGTAAACTGACACTGGTGCATCGGAAACCTGTAGGCTGACTCTCAGGGGAGCGTCTGTACAATGTCCGTAGCCACGTTAGGCACTTGGATATAAGTGGCTAGGCACTGTTGAATTGAATCGTGAAGCAATTTCCTTGTTTCATCATCAATACGAGGGTTTGTGTGATACAGTAAGCTGTCATGGGTGCATTGGAAACATTCAGCCTGTCTCTCAGGGGTCGTATGTACAATGCCGGTAGCCACGTTGGCACTTGGGGACAAGCCGGCTGGAGACCGTTCTATTGAATCGCGGCGCAGTTTCTGTATTGCATCGTCAATACGAGGGTTTGAGGGATGCAGTAAATTGTAACAGGTGGATCGAAAACATACAGCTTCACTCTCAGGGGAACGTATTTACACTTCCACTACCAATGTTAGTCGCTTGGAGTCAAGTCAACTGGAGACAGCAGTATTGAATCACGACACAATTGCTGTGTTCCATCGTCAATACGGGCGTTACAGGGATACAGTAAACTGACACTGGTGCATCGGAAACCTGGAGGCTGACTCTCAGGGGAGCGTCTGTACAATGTCCGTAGCCACGTTAGGCAATTGGATATAAGTGGCTAGGCACTGTTGAATTGAATCGTGAAGCAATTTCCTTGTTTCATAATCAATACGAGGGTTTGTGTGATACAGTAAGCTGTCACCGGTGCATCATAAACATTCAGCCTGTCTCTCAGGGGTCGTATGTACAATGCCAATAGCCACGTTGACACTTGGGGACAAGCTGGCTGCAGACCGTTGTATTGAATCGCGGCGCAGTTTCTGTATTGCATCGTCAATACGAGGGTTTGAGGGATGCAGTAAATTGTAACAGGTGGATCGGAAACATACAGCTTCACTCTCAGGGGAACGTATTTACACTTCCACTACCAATGTAAGTCGCTTGGAGTCAAGTCAACTGGAGACAGCAGTATTGAATCACGACACAATTGCTGTGTTCCATCGTCAATACGGGCGTTAAAGGGATACAGTAAACTGACACTGGTGCATCGGAAACCTGGAGGCTGACTCTCAGGGGAGCGTCTGTACAATGTTCATAGCCGCGTTAGGCACTTGGATATAAGTGGCTAGGCACTGTTGAATTGAATTGTGAAGCAATTTCCTTGTTTCATCATCAATACGAGGGTTTGTGTGATACAGTAAGCTGTCATGGGTGCATTGGAAACATTCAGCCTGTCTCTCAGGGGTCGTATGTACAATGCCGGTAGCCACGTTGGCACTTGGGAACAAGACGGCTGGAGACCGTTGTATTGAATCGCGGCGCAGTTTCTGTATTGCATCGTCAATACGAGGGTTTGAGGGATGCAGTAAATTGTAACAGATGGATCGAAAACATACAGCTTCACTCTCAGGGGAACGTATTTACACTTCCACTACCAATGTTAGTCGCCTGGAGTCAAGTCAACTGGAGACAGCAGTATTGAATCACGACAAAATTGCTGTGTTCCATCGTCAATACGGGCGTTACAGGGATACAGTAAACTGACACTGGTGCATCGGAAACCTGGAGGCTGACTCTCAGGGGAGCGTCTGTACAATGTCCGTAGCCACGTTAGGCACTTGGATATAAGTGGCTAGGCACTGTTGAATTGAATCGTGAAGCAATTTCCTTGTTTCATCATCAATACGAGGGTTTGTGTGATACAGTAAGCTGTCATGGGTGCATTGGAAACATTCAGCCTGTCTCTCAGGGGTCGTATGTACAATGCCGGTAGCCATGTTGGCACTTGGGGACAAGCCGGCTGGAGACCGTTCTATTGAATCGCGGCGCAGTTTCTGTATTGCATCGTCAATACGAGGGTTTGAGGGATGCAGTAAATTGTAACAGGTGGATCGAAAACATACAGCTTCACTCTCAGGGGAACGTATTTACACTTCCACTACCAATGTTAGTCGCTTGGAGTCAAGTCAACTGGAGACAGCAGTATTGAATCACGACACAATTGCTGTGTTCCATCGTCAATACGGGCGTTACAGGGATACAGTAAACTGACACTGGTGCATCGGAAACCTGGAGGCTGACTCTCAGGGGAGCGTCTGTACAATGTCCGTAGCAACGTTAGGCACTTTGATATAAGTGGCTAGGCACTGTTGAATTGAATCGTGAAGCAATTTCCATGTTTCATCATCAATACGAGGGTTTGTGTGATACAGTAAGCTGTCATGGGTGCATCGGAAACATTCAGCCTGTCTCTCAGGGGTCGTATGTACAATGCCCGTAGCCACGTTGGCACTTGGGGACAAGCCGGCTGGAGACCGTTGTATTGAATCGCGGCGCAGTTTCTGTATTCCATCGTCAATACGAGGGTTTGAGGGATGCAGTAAATTGTAACAGGTGGATCGGAAACATACAGCTTCACTCTCAGGGGAACGTATTTACACTTCCACTACCAATGTTAGTCGCTTGGAGTCAAGTCAACTGGAGACAGCAGTATTGAATCACGACACAATTGCTGTGTTCCATCGTCAATACGGGCGTTACAGGGATACAGTAAACTGACACTTGTGCATCGGAAACCCGGAGGCTGACTCTCAGGGGAGCGTCTGTACAATGTCCGTAGCCACGTTAGGCATTTGGATATAAGTGGCTAGGCACTGTTGAATTGAATCGTGAAGCAATTTCCTTGTTTCATTATCAATACGAGGGTTTGTGTGATACAGTAAGCTGTCATGGGTGCATCGGAAACATTCAGCCTGTCTCTCAGGGGTCGTATGTACAATGCCCGTAGCCACGTTGGCACTTGGGGACAAGCCGGCTGGAAACCGTTGTATTGAATCGCGGCGCAGTTTCTGTATTCCATCGTCAATACGAGGGTTTGAGGGATGCAGTAAATTGTAACAGGTGGATCGGAAACATACAGCTTCACTCTCAGGGGAACGTCTTTACACTTCCACTACCTATGTTAGTCGCTTGGAGTCAAGTCAACTGGAGACAGAGGTATTCAATCACGTCACAATTGCTGTGTTCCATCGTCAATACGGGCGTTACAGGGATACAGTAAACTGACACTGGTGCATCGGAAACCTGGAGGCTGACTCTCAGGGGAGCGTCTGTACAATGTCCGTAGCCACGTTAGGCACTTGGATATAAGTGGCTAGGCACTGTTGAATTGAATCGCGAAGCAATTTCCTTGTTTCATCATCAATACGAGGGTTTGTGTGATACAGTAAGCTGTCATGGGTGCATCGGAAACATTCAGCCTGTCTCTCAGGGGTCGTATGTACAATGCCGGTAGCCACGTTGGCACTTGGGGACAAGCCGGCTGGAGACCGTTGTATTGAATCGCGGCGCAGTTTCTGTATTGCATCGTCAATACGAGGGTTTGAGGGATGCAGTAAATTGTAACAGGTGGATCGAAAACATACAGCTTCACTCTCAGGGGAACGTATTTACACTTCCACAACCAATGTTAGTCGCTTGGAGTCAAGTCAACTGGAGACAGCAGTATTGAATCACGACACAATTGCTGTGTTCCATCGTCAATACGGGCGTTACAGGGATACAGTAAACTGACACTGGTGCATCGGAAACCTGGAGGCTGACTCTCAGGGGAGCGTCTGTACAATGTCCGTAGCCACGTTAGGCACTTGGATATAAGTGGCTAGGCAGTGTTGAATTGAATTGTGAAGCAATTTCCTTGTTTCATCATCAATACGAGGGTTTGTGTGATACAGTAAGCTGTCATGGGTGCATCAGAAACATTCAGCCTGTCTCTCAGGGGTCGTATGTACAATGCCCACAGCCACGTTGGCACTTGGGGACAAGCCGGCTGGAGACCGTTGTATTGAATCGCGGCGCAGTTTCTGTATTCCATCGTCAATACGAGGGTTTGAGGGATGCAGTAAATTGTAACAGGTGGATCGTAAACATACAGCTTCACTCTCAGGGGAACGTCTTTACACTTCCACTACCTATGTTAGTCGCTTGGAGTCAAGTCAACTGGAGACAGAGGTATTCAATCACGTCACAATTGCTGTGTTCCATCGTCAATACGGGCGTTACAGGGATACAGTAAACTGACACTGGTGCATCGGAAACCTGGAGGCTGAGTCTCAGGGGAGCGTCTGTACAATGTCCGTAGCCACGTTAGGCACTTGGATATAAGTGGCTAGGCACTGTTGAATTGAATCGCGAAGCAATTTCCTTGTTTCATCATCAATACGAGGGTTTGTGTGATACAGTAAGCTGTCATGGGTGCATCGGAAACATTCAGCCTGTCTCTCAGGGGTCGTATGTACAATGCCGGTAGCCACGTTGGCACTTGGGGACAAGCCGGCTGGAGACCGTTGTATTGAATCGCGGCGCAGTTTCTGTATTGCATCGTCAATACGAGGGTTTGAGGGATGCAGTAAATTGTAACAGGTGGATCGAAAACATACAGCTTCACTCTCAGGGGAACGTATTTACACTTCCACTACCAATGTTAATCGCTTGGAGTCAAGTCAACTGGAGACAGCAGTATTGAATCACGACACAATTGCTGTGTTCCATCGTCAATACGGGCGTTACAGGGATACAGTAAACTGACACTGGTGCATCGGAAACCTGTAGGCTGACTCTCAGGGGAGCGTCTGTACAATGTCCGTAGCCACGTTAGGCACTTGGATATAAGTGGCTAGGCACTGTTGAATTGAATCGTGAAGCAATTTCCTTGTTTCATCATCAATACGAGGGTTTGTGTGATACAGTAAGCTGTCATGGGTGCATTGGAAACATTCAGCCTGTCTCTCAGGGGTCGTATGTACAATGCCGGTAGCCACGTTGGCACTTGGGGACAAGCCGGCTGGAGACCGTTCTATTGAATCGCGGCGCAGTTTCTGTATTGCATCGTCAATACGAGGGTTTGAGGGATGCAGTAAATTGTAACAGGTGGATCGAAAACATACAGCTTCACTCTCAGGGGAACGTATTTACACTTCCACTACCAATGTTAGTCGCTTGGAGTCAAGTCAACTGGAGACAGCAGTATTGAATCACGACACAATTGCTGTGTTCCATCGTCAATACGGGCGTTACAGGGATACAGTAAACTGACACTGGTGCATCGGAAACCTGGAGGCTGACTCTCAGGGGAGCGTCTGTACAATGTCCGTAGCCACGTTAGGCAATTGGATATAAGTGGCTAGGCACTGTTGAATTGAATCGTGAAGCAATTTCCTTGTTTCATAATCAATACGAGGGTTTGTGTGATACAGTAAGCTGTCACCGGTGCATCATAAACATTCAGCCTGTCTCTCAGGGGTCGTATGTACAATGCCAATAGCCACGTTGACACTTGGGGACAAGCTGGCTGCAGACCGTTGTATTGAATCGCGGTGCAGTTTCTGTATTGCATCGTCAATACGAGGGTTTGAGGGATGCAGTAAATTGTAACAGGTGGATCGGAAACATACAGCTTCACTCTCAGGGGAACGTATTTACACTTCCACTACCAATGTAAGTCGCTTGGAGTCAAGTCAACTGGAGACAGCAGTATTGAATCACGACACAATTGCTGTGTTCCATCGTCAATACGGGCGTTAAAGGGATACAGTAAACTGACACTGGTGCATCGGAAACCTGGAGGCTGACTCTCAGGGGAGCGTCTGTACAATGTTCATAGCCGCGTTAGGCACTTGGATATAAGTGGCTAGGCACTGTTGAATTGAATTGTGAAGCAATTTCCTTGTTTCATCATCAATACGAGGGTTTGTGTGATACAGTAAGCTGTCATGGGTGCATTGGAAACATTCAGCCTGTCTCTCAGGGGTCGTATGTACAATGCCGGTAGCCACGTTGGCACTTGGGAACAAGACGGCTGGAGACCGTTGTATTGAATCGCGGCGCAGTTTCTGTATTGCATCGTCAATACGAGGGTTTGAGGGATGCAGTAAATTGTAACAGATGGATCGAAAACATACAGCTTCACTCTCAGGGGAACGTATTTACACTTCCACTACCAATGTTAGTCGCCTGGAGTCAAGTCAACTGGAGACAGCAGTATTGAATCACGACAAAATTGCTGTGTTCCATCGTCAATACGGGCGTTACAGGGATACAGTAAACTGACACTGGTGCATCGGAAACCTGGAGGCTGACTCTCAGGGGAGCGTCTGTACAATGTCCGTAGCCACGTTAGGCACTTGGATATAAGTGGCTAGGCACTGTTGAATTGAATCGTGAAGCAATTTCCTTGTTTCATCATCAATACGAGGGTTTGTGTGATACAGTAAGCTGTCATGGGTGCATTGGAAACATTCAGCCTGTCTCTCAGGGGTCGTATGTACAATGCCGGTAGCCATGTTGGCACTTGGGGACAAGCCGGCTGGAGACCGTTCTATTGAATCGCGGCGCAGTTTCTGTATTGCATCGTCAATACGAGGGTTTGAGGGATGCAGTAAATTGTAACAGGTGGATCGAAAACATACAGCTTCACTCTCAGGGGAACGTATTTACACTTCCACTACCAATGTTAGTCGCTTGGAGTCAAGTCAACTGGAGACAGCAGTATTGAATCACGACACAATTGCTGTGTTCCATCGTCAATACGGGCGTTACAGGGATACAGTAAACTGACACTGGTGCATCGGAAACCTGGAGGCTGACTCTCAGGGGAGCGTCTGTACAATGTCCGTAGCAACGTTAGGCACTTTGATATAAGTGGCTAGGCACTGTTGAATTGAATCGTGAAGCAATTTCCATGTTTCATCATCAATACGAGGGTTTGTGTGATACAGTAAGCTGTCATGGGTGCATCGGAAACATTCAGCCTGTCTCTCAGGGGTCGTATGTACAATGCCCGTAGCCACGTTGGCACTTGGGGACAAGCCGGCTGGAGACCGTTGTATTGAATCGCGGCGCAGTTTCTGTATTCCATCGTCAATACGAGGGTTTGAGGGATGCAGTAAATTGTAACAGGTGGATCGGAAACATACAGCTTCACTCTCAGGGGAACGTATTTACACTTCCACTACCAATGTTAGTCGCTTGGAGTCAAGTCAACTGGAGACAGCAGTATTGAATCACGACACAATTGCTGTGTTCCATCGTCAATACGGGCGTTACAGGGATACAGTAAACTGACACTTGTGCATCGGAAACCCGGAGGCTGACTCTCAGGGGAGCGTCTGTACAATGTCCGTAGCCACGTTAGGCATTTGGATATAAGTGGCTAGGCACTGTTGAATTGAATCGTGAAGCAATTTCCTTGTTTCATTATCAATACGAGGGTTTGTGTGATACAGTAAGCTGTCATGGGTGCATCGGAAACATTCAGCCTGTCTCTCAGGGGTCGTATGTACAATGCCCGTAGCCACGTTGGCACTTGGGGACAAGCCGGCTGGAAACCGTTGTATTGAATCGCGGCGCAGTTTCTGTATTCCATCGTCAATACGAGGGTTTGAGGGATGCAGTAAATTGTAACAGGTGGATCGGAAACATACAGCTTCACTCTCAGGGGAACGTCTTTACACTTCCACTACCTATGTTAGTCGCTTGGAGTCAAGTCAACTGGAGACAGAGGTATTCAATCACGTCACAATTGCTGTGTTCCATCGTCAATACGGGCGTTACAGGGATACAGTAAACTGACACTGGTGCATCGGAAACCTGGAGGCTGACTCTCAGGGGAGCGTCTGTACAATGTCCGTAGCCACGTTAGGCACTTGGATATAAGTGGCTAGGCACTGTTGAATTGAATCGCGAAGCAATTTCCTTGTTTCATCATCAATACGAGGGTTTGTGTGATACAGTAAGCTGTCATGGGTGCATCGGAAACATTCAGCCTGTCTCTCAGGGGTCGTATGTACAATGCCCGTAGCCATGTTGGCACTTGGGGACAAGCCGGTTGGAGACCGTTGTATTGAATCGCGGCGCAGTTTCTGTATTCCATCGTCAATACGAGGGTTTGAGGGATGCAGTAAATTGTAACAGGTGGATCGGAAACATACAGCTTCACTCTCAGGGGAACGTATTTACAATTCCACTACCAATGTTAGTCGCTTGGAGTCAAGTCACCTGGAGACAGCAGTATTGAATCACGACACAATTGCTGTGTTCCATCGTCAATACAGGCGTTACAGGGATACAGTAAACTGACACTGGTGCATCGGAAACCTGGAGGCTGACTCTCAGGGGAGCGTCTGTACAATGTCCGTAGCCACGTTAGGCACTTGGATATAAGTGGCTAGGCACTGTTGAATTGAATCGTGAAGCAATTTCCTTGTTTCATCATCAATACGGGGGTTTGTGTGATACAGTAAGCTGTCATGGGTGCGTCGGAAACATTCAGCCTGTCTCTCAGGGGTCGTATGTACAATGCCCGTAGCCACGTTGGCACTTGGGGACAAGCCGGCTGGAGACCGTTGTATTGAATCACGGCGCAGTTTCTGTATTCCATCGTCAATACGAGGGTTTGAGGGATGCAGTAAATTGTAACAGGTGGATCGGAAACATACAGCTTCACTCTCAGGGGAACGTATTTACACTTCCACTACCAATGTTAGTCGCTTGGAGTCAAGTCAACTGGAGACAGCAGTTTTGAATCACGACACAATTGCTGTGTTCCATCGTCAATACGGGCGTTACAGGGATACAGTAAACTGACACTGGTGCATGGTAAACCTGGAGGCTGACTCTCAGGGGAGCGTCTGTACAATGTCCGTAGCCACGTTAGGCACTTGGATATAAGTGGCTAGGCACTGTTGAATTGAATCGTGAAGCAATTTCCTTGTTTCATCATCAATACGAGGGTTTGTGTGATACAGTAAGCTGTCATGGGTGCATTGGAAACATTCAGCCTGTCTCTCAGGGGTCGTATGTACAATGCCCATAGCCACGTTGGCACTTGGGGACAAGCCGGCTGGAGACCTTTGTATTGAATCGCGGCGCAGTTTCTGTATTCCATCGTCAATACGAGGGTTTGAGGGATGCAGTAAATTGTAACAGGTGGATCGGAAACATACAGCTTCACTCTCAGGGGAACGTATTTACACTTCCACTACCAATGTTAGTCGCTTGGAGTCAAGTCAACTGGAGACAGCAGTTTTGAATCACGACACAATTGCTGTGTTCCATCGTCAATACGGGCGTTACAGGGATACAGTAAACTGACACTGGTGCATCGGAAACCTGGAGGCTGACTCTCAGGGGAGCGTCTGTACAATGTCCGTAGCCACGTTAGGCACTTGGATATAAGTGGCTAGGCACTGTTGAATTGAATCGTGAAGCAATTTCCTTGTTTCATCATCAATACGAGGGTTTGTGTGATACAGTAAGCTGTCATGGGTGCATTGGAAACATTCAGCCTGTCTCTCAGGGGTCGTATGTACAATGCCCGTAGCCACGTTGGCACTTGGGGACAAGCCGGCTGGAGACCGTTGTATTGAATCGCGGCGCAGTTTCTGTATTCCATCGTCAATACGAGGGTTTGAGGGATGCAGTAAATTGTAACAGGTGGATCGGAAACATACAGCTTCACTCTCAGGGGGACGTATTTACACTTCCACTACCAATGTTAGTCGCTTGGAGTCAAGTCAACTGGAGACAGCAGTTTTGAATCACGACACAATTGCTGTGTTCCATCGTCAATACGGGCGTTACAGGGATACAGTAAACTGACACTGGTGCATCGGAAACCTGGAGGCTGACTCTCAGGGGAGCGTCTGTACAATGTCCGTAGCCACGTTAGGCACTTGGATATAAGTGGCTAGGCACTGTTGAATTGAATCGTGAAGCAATTTCCTTGTTTCATCATCAATACGAGGGTTTGTGTGATACAGTAAGCTGTCATGGGTGCATTGGAAACATTCAGCCTGTCTCTCAGGGGTCGTATGTACAATGCCCGTAGCCACGTTGGCACTTGGGGACAAGCCGGCTGGAGA
The DNA here is from genome assembly GCF_023864275.1 of Schistocerca cancellata. Taxonomy (NCBI): domain Eukaryota; kingdom Metazoa; phylum Arthropoda; class Insecta; order Orthoptera; family Acrididae; genus Schistocerca; species Schistocerca cancellata. The sequence continues at coordinate 39,138,662 of NC_064633.1, read as the reverse complement.
CCGTTCTATTGAATCGCGGCGCAGTTTCTGTATTCCATCGTCAATACGAGGGTTTGAGGGATGCAGTAAATTGTAACAGGTGGATCGGAAACATACAGCTTCACTCTCAGGGGAACGTATTTACACTTCCACTACCAATGTTAGTCGCTTGGAGTCAAGTCAACTGGAGACAGCAGTTTTGAATCACGACACAATTGCTGTGTTCCATCGTCAATACGGGCGTTACAGGGATACAGTAAACTGACACTGGTGCATCGGAAACCTGGAGGCTGACTCTCAGGGGAGCGTCTGTACAATGTCCGTAGCCACGTTAGGCACTTGGATATAAGTGGCTAGGCACTGTTGAATTGAATCGTGAAGCAATTTCCTTGTTTCATCATCAATACGAGGGTTTGTGTGATACAGTAAGCTGTCATGGGTGCATTGGAAACATTCAGCCTGTCTCTCAGGGGTCGTATGTTCAATGCCCATAGCCACGTTGGCACTTGGGGACAAGCCGGCTGGAGACCTTTGTATTGAATCGCGGCGCAGTTTCTGTATTCCATCGTCAATACGAGGGTTTGAGGGATGCAGTAAATTGTAACAGGTGGATCGGAAACATACAGCTTCACTCTCAGGGGAACGTATTTACACTTCCACTACCAATGTTAGTCGCTTGGAGTCAAGTCAACTGGAGACAGCAGTATTGAATCACGACACAATTGCTGTGTTCCATCGTCAATGCGGGCGTTAAAGGGATACAGTAAACTGACACTGGTGCATCGGAAACCTGGAGGCTGACTCTCAGGGGAGCGTCTGTACAATGTCCGTAGCCACGTTAGGCACTTGGATATAAGTGGCTAGGCACTGTTGAATTGAATCGTGAAGCAATTTCCTTGTTTCATCATCAATACGAGGGTTTGTGTGATACAGTAAGCTGTCATGGGTGCGTCGGAAACATTCAGCCTGTCTCTCAGGGGTCGTATGTACAATGCCCGTAGCCACGTTGGCACTTGGGGAGAAGCCGGCTGGGGACCGTTGTATTGAATCGCGGCGCAGTTTCTGTATTCCATCGTCAATACGAGGGTCTGAGGGATGCAGTAAATTGTAACAGGTGGATCGGAAACATACAGCTTCACTCTCAGGGGAACGTATTTACACTTCCACTACCAATGTTAGTCGCTTGGAGTCAAGTCAACTGGAGACAGCAGTTTTGAATCACGACACAATTGCTGTGTTCCATCGTCAATACGGGCGTTACAGGGATACAGTAAACTGACACTGGTGCATCGGAAACCTGGAGGCTGACTCTCAGGGGAGCGTCTGTACAATGTTCATAGCCGCGTTAGGCACTTGGATATAAGTGGCTAGGCACTGTTGAATTGAATCGTGAAGCAATTTCCTTGTTTCATCATCAATACGAGGGTTTGTGTGATACAGTAAGCTGTCATGGGTACGTCGGAAACATTCAGCCTGTCTCTCAGGGGTCGTATGTACAATGCCCGTAGCCACGTTGGCACTTGGGGAGAAGCCGGCTGGAGACCGTTGTATTGAATCGCGGCGCAGTTTCTGTATTCCATCGTCAATACGAGGGTTTGAGGGATGCAGTAAATTGTAACATGTGGATCGGAAACATACAGCTTCACTCTCAGGGGAACGTATTTACACTTCCACTACCAATGTTAGTCGCTTGGAGTCAAGTCAACTGGAGACAGCAGTTTTGAATCACGACACAATTGCTGTGTTCCATCGTCAATGCGGGCGTTACAGGGATACAGTAAACTGACACTGGTGCATCGGAAACCTGTAGGCTGACTCTCAGGGGAGCGTCTGTACAATGTCCGTAGCCACGTTAGGCACTTGGATATAAGTGGCTAGGCACTGTTGAATTGAATCGTGAAGCAATTTCCTTGTTTCATCATCAATACGAGGGTTTGTGTGATACAGTAAGCTGTCATGGGTGCATTGGAAACATTCAGCCTGTCTCTCAGGGGTCGTATGTACAATGCCCGTAGCCACGTTGGCACTTGGGGACAAGCCGGCTGGAGACCTTTGTATTGAATCGCGGCGCAGTTTCTGTATTCCATCGTCAATACGAGGGTTTGAGGGATGCAGGAAATTGTAACAGGTGGATCGGAAACATACAGCTTCACTCTCAGGGGAACGTATTTACACTTCCACTACCAATGTTAGTCGCTTGGAGTCAAGTCAACTGGAGACAGCAGTATTATATCACGACACAATTGCTGTGTTCCATCGTCAATGCGGGCGTTAAAGGGATACAGTAAACTGACACTGGTGCATCGGAAACCTGTAGGCTGACTCTCAGGGGAGCGTCTGTACAATGTCCGTAGCCACGTTAGGCACTTGGATATAAATGGCTAGGCACTGTTGAATTGAATCGTGAAGCAATTTCCTTGTTTCATCATCAATACGAGGGTTTGTGTGATACAGTAAGCTGTCATGGGTGCGTCGGAAACATTCAGCCTGTCTCTCAGGGGTCGTATGTACAATGCCCACAGCCACGTTGGCACTTGGGGACAAGCCGGCTGGAGACCGTTGTATTGAATCGCGGCGCAGTCTCTGTATTCCATCGTCAATACGAGGGTTTGAGGGATGCAGTAAATTGTAACAGGTGGATCGGAAACATACAGCTTCACTCTCAGGGGAACGTATTTACACTTCCACTACCAATGTTAGTCGCTTGGAGTCAAGTCAACTGGAGACAGCAGTTTTGAATCACGACACAATTGCTGTCTTCCATCGTCAATACGGGCGTTACAGGGATACAGTAAACTGACACTGGTGCATCGGAAACCTGGAGGCTGACTCTCAGGGGAGCGTCTGTACAATGTCCGTAGCCACGTTAGGCACTTGGATATAAGTGGCTACGCACTGTTGAATTGAATCGTGAAGCAATTTCCTTGTTTCATCATCAATACGAGGGTTTGTGTGATACAGTAAGCTGTCATGGGTGCATCGGAAACATTCAGCCTGTCTCTCAGGGGTCGTATGTACAATGCCCGTAGCCACGTTGGCACTTGGGGAGAAGCCGGCTGGAGACCGTTGTATTGAATCGCGGCGCAGTTTCTGTATTCCATCGTCAATACGAGGGTTTGAGGGATGCAGTAAATTGTAACAGGTGGATCGGAAACATACAGCTTCACTCTCAGGGGAACGTATTTACACTTCCACTACCAATGTTAGTCGCTTGGAGTCAAGTCAACTGGAGACAGCAGTTTTGAATCACGACACAATTGCTGTGTTCCATCGTCAATGCGGGCGTTAAAGGGATACAGTAAACTGACACTGGTGCATCGGAAACCTGTAGGCTGACTCTCAGGGGAGCGTCTGTACAATGTCCGTAGCCACGTTAGGCACTTGGATATAAGTGGCTAGGCACTGTTGAATTGAATCGTGAAGCAATTTCCTTGTTTCATCATCAATACGAGGGTTTGTGTGATACAGTAAGCTGTCATGGGTGCGTTGGAAACATTCAGCCTGTCTCTCAGGGGTCGTATGTACAATGCCCGTAGCCACGTTGGCACTTGGGGAGAAGCCGGCTGGAGACCGTTGTATTGAATCGCGGCGCAGTTTCTGTATTCCATTGTCAATACGAGGGTTTGAGGGATGCAGTAAATTGTAACAGGTGGATCGGAAACATACAGCTTCACTCTCAGGGGAACGTATTTACACTTCCACTACCAATGTTAGTCGCTTGGAGTCAAGTCAACTGGAGACAGCAGTTTTGAATCACGACACAATTGCTGTGTTCCATCGTCAATACGGGCGTTACAGGGATACAGTAAACTGACACTGGTGCATCGGAAACCTGGAGGCTGACTCTCAGGGGAGCGTCTGTACAATGTTCATAGCCGCGTTAGGCACTTGGATATAAGTGGCTAGGCACTGTTGAATTGAATCGTGAAGCAATTTCCTTGTTTCATCATCAATACGAGGGTTTGTGTGATACAGTAAGCTGTCATGGGTGCGTCGGAAACATTCTGCCTGTCTCTCAGTGGTCGTATGTACAATGCCCGTAGCCACGTTGGCACTTGGGGAGAAGCCGGCTGGAGACCGTTGTATTGAATCGCGGCGCAGTTTCTGTATTCCATCGTCAATACGAGGGTTTGAGGGATGCAGTAAATTGTAACATGTGGATCGGAAACATACAGCTTCACTCTCAGGGGAACGTATTTACACTTCCACTACCAATGTTAGTCGCTTGGAGTCAAGTCAACTGGAGACAGCAGTTTTGAATCACGACACAATTGCTGTGTTCCATCGTCAATGCGGGCGTTAAAGGGATACAGTAAACTGACACTGGTGCATCGGAAACCTGTAGGCTGACTCTCAGGGGAGCGTCTGTACAATGTCCGTAGCCACGTTAGGCACTTTGATATAAGTGGCTAGGCACTGTTGAATTGAATCGTGAAGCAATTTCCTTGTTTCATCATCAATACGAGGGTTTGTGTGATACAGTAAGCTGTCATGGGTGCATTGGAAACATTCAGCCTGTCTCTCAGGGGTCGTATGTACAATGCCCGTAGCCACGTTGGCACTTGGGGACAAGCCGGCTGGAGACCTTTGTATTGAATCGCGGCGCAGTTTCTGTATTCCATCGTCAATACGAGGGTTTGAGGGATGCAGTAAATTGTAACAGGTGGATCGGAAACATACAGCTTCACTCTCAGGGGAACGTATTTACACTTCCACTACCAATGTTAGTCGCTTGGAGTCAAGTCAACTGGAGACAGCAGTATTATATCACGACACAATTGCTGTGTTCCATCGTCAATGCGGGCGTTAAAGGGATACAGTAAACTGACACTGGTGCATCGGAAACCTGTAGGCTGACTCTCAGGGGAGCGTCTGTACAATGTCCGTAGCCACGTTAGGCACTTGGATATAAATGGCTAGGCACTGTTGAATTGAATCGTGAAGCAATTTCCTTGTTTCATCATCAATACGAGGGTTTGTGTGATACAGTAAGCTGTCATGGGTGCGTCGGAAACATTCAGCCTGTCTCTCAGGGGTCGTATGTACAATGCCCACAGCCACGTTGGCACTTGGGGACAAGCCGGCTGGAGACCGTTGTATTGAATCGCGGCGCAGTTTCTGTATTCCATCGTCAATACGAGGGTTTGAGGGATGCAGTAAATTGTAACAGGTGGATCGGAAACACACAGCTTCACTCTCAGGGGAACGTATTTACACTTCCACAACCAATGTTAGTCGCTTGGAGTCAAGTCAACTGGAGACAGCAGTATTGAATCACGACACAATTGCTGTGTTCCATCGTCAATACGGGCGTTACAGGGATACAGTAAACTGACACTGGTGCATCGGAAACCTGGAGGCTGACTCTCCGGGGAGCGTCTGTACAATGTCCGTAGCCACGTTAGGCACTTGGATATAAGTGGCTAGGCACTGTTGAATTGAATCGTGAAGCAATTTCCTTGTTTCATCATCAATACGAGGGTTTGTGTGATACAGTAAGCTGTCATGGGTGCGTTGGAAACATTCAGCCTGTCTCTCAGGGGTCGTATGTACAATGCCCGTAGCCACGTTGGCACTTGGGGAGAAGCCGGCTGGAGACCGTTGTATTGAATCGCGGCGCAGTTTCTGTATTCCATCGTCAATACGAGGGTTTGAGGGATGCAGTAAATTGTAACAGGTGGATCGGAAACATACAGCTTCACTCTCAGGGGAACGTATTTACACTTCCACTACCAATGTTAGTCGCTTGGAGTCAAGTCAACTGGAGACAGCAGTTTTGAATCACGACACAATTGCTGTGTTCCATCGTCAATACGGGCGTTAAAGGGATACAGTAAACTGACACTGGTGCATCGGAAACCTGGAGGCTGACTCTCAGGGGAGCGTCTGTACAATCTCCATAGCCGCGTTAGGCACTTGGATATAAGTGGCTAGGCACTGTTGAATTGAATCGTGAAGCAATTTCCTTGTTTCATCATCAATACGAGGGTTTGTGTGATACAGTAAGCTGTCATGGGTGCGTCGGAAACATTCAGCCTGTCTCTCAGGGGTCGTATGTACAATGCCCGTAGCCACGTTGGCACTTGGGGAGAAGCCGGCTGGAGACCGTTGTATTGAATCGCGGCACAGTTTCTGTATTCCATCGTCAATACGAGGGTTTGAGGGATGCAGTAAATTGTAACAGGTGGATCGGAAACATACAGCTTCACTCTCAGGGGAACGTATTTACACTTCCACTACCAATGTTAGTCGCTAGGAGTCAAGTCAACTGGAGACAGCAGTTTTGAATCACGACACAATTGCTGTGTTCCATCGTCAATACGGGCGTTACAGGGATACAGTAAACTGACACTGGTGCATCGGAAACCTGGAGGCTGACTCTCAGGGGAGCGTCTGTACAATGTCCGTAGCCACGTTAGGCACTTGGATATAAGTGGCTGGGCACTGTTGAATTGAATCGTGAAGCAATTTCCTTGTTTCATCATCAATACGAGGGTTTGTGTGATACATTAAGCTGTCATGGGTGCATCGGAAACATTCAGCCTGTCTCTCAGGGGTCGTATGTACAATGCCCGTAGCCACGTTGGCACTTGGGGAGAAGCCGGCTGGAGACCGTTGTATTGAATCGCGGCGCAGTTTCTGTATTCCATTGTCAATACGAGGGTTTGAGGGATGCAGTAAATTGTAACAGGTGGATCGGAAACATACAGCTTCACTCTCAGGGGAACGTATTTACACTTCCACTACCAATGTTAGTCACTTGGAGTCAAGTCAACTGGAGGCAGCAGTATTGAATCACGACACAATTGCTGTGTTCCATCGTCAATACGGGCGTTAAAGGGATACAGTAAACTGACACTGGTGCATCGGAAACCTGGAGGCTGACTCTCAGGGGAGCGTCTGTACAATCTCCATAGCCGCGTTAGGCACTTAGATAAAAGTGGCTAGGCACTGTTGAATTGAATCGTGAAGCAATTTCCTTGTTTCATCATCAATACGAGGGTTTGTGTGATACAGTAAGCTGTCATGGGTGCATCGGAAACATTCAGCCTGTCTCTCAGGGGTCGTATGTACAATGCCCGTAGCCACGTTGGCACTTGGGGAGAAGCCGGCTGGAGACCGTTGTATTGAATCGCGGCGCAGTTTCTGTATTCCATCGTCAATACGAGGGTTTGAGGGATGCAGTAAATTGTAACAGGTGGATCGGAAACATACAGCTTCACTCTCAGGGGAACGTATTTACACTTCCACTACCAATGTTAGTCACTTGGAGTCAAGTCAACTGGAGACAGCAGTATTGAATCACGACACAATTGCTGTGTTCCATCGTCAATACGGGCGTTAAAGGGATACAGTAAACTGACACTGGTGCATCGGAAACCTGCAGGCTGACTCTCAGGGGAGCGTCTGTACAATCTCCATAGCCGCGTTAGGCACTTGGATATAAGTGGCTAGGCACTGTTGAATTGAATCGTGAAGCAATTTCCTTGTTTCATCATCAATACGAGGGTTTGTGTGATACAGTAAGCTGTCATGGGTGCATCGGAAACATTCAGCCTGTCTCTCAGGGGTCGTATGTACAATGCCCGTAGCCACGTTGGCACTTGGGGAGAAGCCGGCTGGAGACCGTTGTATTGAATCGAGGTGCAGTTTCTGTATTCCATTGTCAATACGAGGGTTTGAGGGATGCAGTAAATTGTAACAGGTGGATCGGAAACATACAGCTTCACTCTCAGGGGAACGTATTTACACTTCCACTACCAATGTTAGTCGCTTGGAGTCAAGTCAACTGGAGACAGCAGTATTGAATCACGACACAATTGCTGTGTTCCATCGTCAATGCGGGCGTTAAAGGGATACAGTAAACTGACACTGGTGCATCGGAAACCTGGAGGCTGACTCTCAGGGGAGCGTCTGTACAATGTCCGTAGCCACGTTAGGCACTTGGATATAAATGGCTAGGCACTGTTGAATTGAATCGTGAAGCAATTTCCTTGTTTCATCATCAATACGAGGGTTTGTGTGATACAGTAAGCTGTCATCGGTGCGTCGGAAACATTCAGCCTGTCTCTCAGGGGTCGTATGTACAATGCCCGTAGCCACGTTGGCACTTGGGGACAAGCCGGCTGGAGACCTTTGTATTGAATCGCGGCGCAGTTTCTGTATTCCATCGTCAATACGAGGGTTTGAGGGATGCAGTAAATTGTAACAGGTGGATCGGAAACATACAGCTTCACTCTCAGGGGAACGTATTTACACTTCCACTACCAATGTTAGTCGCTTGGAGTCAAGTCAACTGGAGACAGCAGTATTATATCACGACACAATTGCTGTGTTCCATCGTCAATGCGGGCGTTAAAGGGATACAGTAAACTGACACTGGTGCATCGGAAACCTGTAGGCTGACTCTCAGGGGAGCGTCTGTACAATGTCCGTAGCCACGTTAGGCACTTGGATATAAATGGCTAGGCACTGTTGAATTGAATCGTGAAGCAATTTCCTTGTTTCATCATCAATACGAGGGTTTGTGTGATACAGTAAGCTGTCATGGGTGCGTCGGAAACATTCAGCCTGTCTCTCAGGGGTCGTATGTACAATGCCCACAGCCACGTTGGCACTTGGGGACAAGCCGGCTGGAGACCGTTGTATTGAATCGCGGCGCAGTTTCTGTATTCCATCGTCAATACGAGGGTTTGAGGGATGCAGTAAATTGTAACAGGTGGATCGGAAACACACAGCTTCACTCTCAGGGGAACGTATTTACACTTCCACAACCAATGTTAGTCGCTTGGAGTCAAGTCAACTGGAGACAGCAGTATTGAATCACGACACAATTGCTGTGTTCCATCGTCAATACGGGCGTTACAGGGATACAGTAAACTGACACTGGTGCATCGGAAACCTGGAGGCTGACTCTCCGGGGAGCGTCTGTACAATGTCCGTAGCCACGTTAGGCACTTGGATATAAGTGGCTAGGCACTGTTGAATTGAATCGTGAAGCAATTTCCTTGTTTCATCATCAATACGAGGGTTTGTGTGATACAGTAAGCTGTCATGGGTGCGTTGGAAACATTCAGCCTGTCTCTCAGGGGTCGTATGTACAATGCCCGTAGCCACGTTGGCACTTGGGGAGAAGCCGGCTGGAGACCGTTGTATTGAATCGCGGCGCAGTTTCTGTATTCCATCGTCAATACGAGGGTTTGAGGGATGCAGTAAATTGTAACAGGTGGATCGGAAACATACAGCTTCACTCTCAGGGGAACGTATTTACACTTCCACTACCAATGTTAGTCGCTTGGAGTCAAGTCAACTGGAGACAGCAGTTTTGAATCACGACACAATTGCTGTGTTCCATCGTCAATACGGGCGTTAAAGGGATACAGTAAACTGACACTGGTGCATCGGAAACCTGGAGGCTGACTCTCAGGGGAGCGTCTGTACAATCTCCATAGCCGCGTTAGGCACTTGGATATAAGTGGCTACGCACTGTTGAATTGAATCGTGAAGCAATTTCCTTGTTTCATCATCAATACGAGGGTTTGTGTGATACAGTAAGCTGTCATGGGTGCGTCGGAAACATTCAGCCTGTCTCTCAGGGGTCGTATGTACAATGCCCGTAGCCACGTTGGCACTTGGGGAGAAGCCGGCTGGAGACCGTTGTATTGAATCGCGGCACAGTTTCTGTATTCCATCGTCAATACGAGGGTTTGAGGGATGCAGTAAATTGTAACAGGTGGATCGGAAACATACAGCTTCACTCTCAGGGGAACGTATTTACACTTCCACTACCAATGTTAGTCGCTAGGAGTCAAGTCAACTGGAGACAGCAGTTTTGAATCACGACACAATTGCTGTGTTCCATCGTCAATACGGGCGTTACAGGGATACAGTAAACTGACACTGGTGCATCGGAAACCTGGAGGCTGACTCTCAGGGGAGCGTCTGTACAATGTCCGTAGCCACGTTAGGCACTTGGATATAAGTGGCTGGGCACTGTTGAATTGAATCGTGAAGCAATTTCCTTGTTTCATCATCAATACGAGGGTTTGTGTGATACATTAAGCTGTCATGGGTGCATCGGAAACATTCAGCCTGTCTCTCAGGGGTCGTATGTACAATGCCCGTAGCCACGTTGGCACTTGGGGAGAAGCCGGCTGGAGACCGTTGTATTGAATCGCGGCGCAGTTTCTGTATTCCATTGTCAATACGAGGGTTTGAGGGATGCAGTAAATTGTAACAGGTGGATCGGAAACATACAGCTTCACTCTCAGGGGAACGTATTTACACTTCCACTACCAATGTTAGTCACTTGGAGTCAAGTCAACTGGAGGCAGCAGTATTGAATCACGACACAATTGCTGTGTTCCATCGTCAATACGGGCGTTAAAGGGATACAGTAAACTGACACTGGTGCATCGGAAACCTGGAGGCTGACTCTCAGGGGAGCGTCTGTACAATCTCCATAGCCGCGTTAGGCACTTAGATAAAAGTGGCTAGGCACTGTTGAATTGAATCGTGAAGCAATTTCCTTGTTTCATCATCAATACGAGGGTTTGTGTGATACAGTAAGCTGTCATGGGTGCATCGGAAACATTCAGCCTGTCTCTCAGGGGTCGTATGTACAATGCCCGTAGCCACGTTGGCACTTGGGGAGAAGCCGGCTGGAGACCGTTGTATTGAATCGCGGCGCAGTTTCTGTATTCCATCGTCAATACGAGGGTTTGAGGGATGCAGTAAATTGTAACAGGTGGATCGGAAACATACAGCTTCACTCTCAGGGGAACGTATTTACACTTCCACTACCAATGTTAGTCACTTGGAGTCAAGTCAACTGGAGACAGCAGTATTGAATCACGACACAATTGCTGTGTTCCATCGTCAATACGGGCGTTAAAGGGATACAGTAAACTGACACTGGTGCATCGGAAACCTGCAGGCTGACTCTCAGGGGAGCGTCTGTACAATCTCCATAGCCGCGTTAGGCACTTGGATATAAGTGGCTAGGCACTGTTGAATTGAATCGTGAAGCAATTTCCTTGTTTCATCATCAATACGAGGGTTTGTGTGATACAGTAAGCTGTCATGGGTGCGTCGGAAACATTCAGCCTGTCTCTCAGGGGTCGTATGTACAATGCCCGTAGCCACGTTGGCACTTGGGGAGAAGCCGGCTGGAGACCGTTATATTGAATCGCGGCGCAGTTTCTGTATTCCATCGTCAATACGAGGGTTTGAGGGATGCAGTAAATTGTAACAGGTGGATCGGAAACATACAGCTTCACTCTCAGGGGAACGTATTTACACTTCCACTACCAATGTTAGTCGCTTGGAGTCAAGTCAACTGGAGACAGCAGTTTTGAGTCACGACACAATTGCTGTGTTCCATCGTCAATACGGGCGTTACAGGGATACAGTAAACTGACACTGGTGCATCGGAAACCTGGAGGCTGACTCTCAGGGGAGCGTCTGTACAATGTCCGTAGCCACGTTAGGCACTTGGATATAAGTGGCTAGGCACTGTTGAATTGAATCGTGAAGCAATTTCCTTGTTTCATCATCAATACGAGGGTTTGTGTGATACAGTAAGCTGTCATGGGTGCATCGGAAACATTCAGCCTGTCTCTCAGGAGTCGTATGTACAATGCCCATAGCCACATTGGCACTTGGGGACAAGCCAGCTGGAGACCGTTGTATTGAATCGCGGAGCAGTTTCTGTATTCCATCGTCAATACGAGGGTTTGAGGGATGCAGTAAATTGTAACATGTGGATCGGAAACATACAGCTTCACTCTCAGGGGAACGTATTTACACTTCCACTACCAATGTTAGTCGCTTGGAGTCAAGTCAACTGGAGACAGCAGTATTGAATCACGACACAATTGCTGTGTTCCATCGTCAATACGGGCGTTACAGGGATACAGTAAACTGACACTGGTGCATCGGAAACCTGGAGGCTGACTCTCAGGGGAGCGTCTGTACATTGTCCGTAGCCACGTTAGGCACTTGGATATAAGTGGCTAGGCACTGTTGAATTGAATCGCGAAGCAATTTCCTTGTTTCATCATCAATACGAGGGTTTGTGTGATACAGTAAGCTGTCATGGGTGCATCGGAAACATTCAGCCTGTCTCTCAGGGGTCGTATGTACAATGCCCATAGCCACGTTGGCACTTGGGGACCAGTTGGCTGGAGACCGTTGTATTGAATCGCGGCGCAGTGTCTGTATTCCATCGTTAATACGAGGGTTTGAGGGATGCAGTAAATTGTAACAGGTGGATCGGAAACATACAGCTTCACTCTCAGGGGAACGTATTTACACTTCCACTACTAATGTTAGTCGCTTGGAGTCAAGTCAACTGGAGACAAAAGTATTGAATCACGACACAATTGCTGTGTTCCATCGTCAATGCGGGCGTTACAGGGATACAGTAAACTGACACAGGTGCATCGGAAACCTGGAGGCTGACTCTCAGGGGAGCGTCTGTACAATGTCGGTAGCCACGTTAGGCACTTGGATATAAGTGGCTAGGCACTGTTGAATTGAATCGTGAAGCAATTTCCTTGTTTCATAATCAATACGAGGGTTTGTGTGATACAGTAAGCTGTCATGAGTGCATTGGAAACATTCAGCCTGTCTCTCAGAGGTCGTATGTACAATGCCAGTAGCCACGCTGGCACTTGGGGACAAGCCGGCTGGAGACCGTTGTATTGAATCGCGGCGCAGTTTCAGTATTCCATCGTCAATACGAGGGTTTGAGGGATGCAGTAAATTGTAACAGGTGGATCGGAAACATACAGCTTCACTCTCAGGGGAACCTATTTACACTTCCACTACCAATGTTAGTCGCTTGGAGTCAAGTCAACTGGAGACAGCAGTTTTGAATCACGACACAATTGCTGTGTTCCATCGTCAATACGGGCGTTACAGGGATACAGTAAACTGACACTGGTGCATCGGAAAGCTGGAGGCTGACTCTCAGGGGAACGTCTGTACAATGTCCGTAGCCACGTTAGGCACTTGGATATAAGTGGCTAGGCACTGTTGAATTGAATCGTGAAGCAATTTCCTTGTTTCATCATCAATACGAGGGTTTGTGTGATACAGTAAGCTGTCATGGGTGCATCGGAAACATTCAGCCTGTCTCTCAGGGGTCGTATGTACAATGCCCGTAGCCACGTTGGCACTTGGGGACAAGCTGGCTGGAGACCGTTGTATTGAATCGCGGCGCAGTTTCTGTATTCGATCGTCAATACGAGGGTTTGAGGGATGCAGTAAATTGTAACAGGTGGATCAGAAACATACAGCTTCACTCTCAGGGGACGTATTTACACTTCCACTACCAATGTTAGTCGCTTGGAGTCAAATCAACTGGAGACAGCAGTATTGAATCACGACACAATTGCTGTGTTCCATCGTCAATACGGGCGTTAAAGGGATACAGTAAACTGACACTGGTGCATCGGAAACCTGGAGGCTGACTCTCAGGGGAGCGTCTGTACAATGTCCATAGCCGCGTTAGGCACTTGGATATAAGTGGCTAGGCACTGTTGAATTGAATCGTGAAGCAATTTCCTTGTTTCATCATCAATACGAGGGTTTGTGTGATACAGTAAGCTGTCATGGGTGCATCGGAAACATTCAGCCTGTCTCTCAGGAGTCGTATGTACAATGCCCATAGCCACATTGGCACTTGGGGACAAGCCAGCTGGAGACCGTTGTATTGAATCGCGGAGCAGTTTCTGTATTCCATCGTCAATACGAGGGTTTGAGGGATGCAGTAAATTGTAACATGTGGATCGGAAGCATACAGCTTCACTCTCAGGGGAACGTATTTACACTTCCACTACCAATGTTAGTCGCTTGGAGTCAAGTCAACTGGAGACAGCAGTATTGAATCACGAAACAATTGCTGTGTTCCATCGTCAATACGGGCGTTACAGGGATACAGTAAACTGACACTGGTGCATCGGAAACCTGGAGGCTGACTCTCAGGGGAGCGTCTGTACATTGTCCGTAGCCACGTTAGGCACTTGGATATAAGTGGCTAGGCACTGTTGAATTGAATCGCGAAGCAATTTCCTTGTTTCATCATCAATACGAGGGTTTGTGTGATACAGTAAGCTGTCATGGGTGCATCGGAAACATTCAGCCTGTCTCTCAGGGGTCGTATGTACAATGCCCATAGCCACGTTGGCACTTGGGGACCAGCTGGCTGGAGACCGTTGTATTGAATCGCGGCGCAGTGTCTGTATTCCATCGTCAATACGAGGGTTTGAGGGATGCAGTAAATTGTAACAGGTGGATCGGAAACATACAGCTTCACTCTCAGGGGAACGTATTTACACTTCCACTACTAATGTTAGTCGCTTGGAGTCAAGTCAACTGGAGACAAAAGTATTGAATCACGACACAATTGCTGTGTTTCATCGTCAATGCGGGCGTTACAGGGATACAGTAAACTGACACAGGTGCATCGGAAACCTGGAGGCTGACTCTCAGGGGAGCGTCTGTACAATGTCGGTAGCCACGTTAGGCACTTGGATATAAGTGGCTAGGCACTGTTGAATTGAATCGTGAAGCAATTTCCTTGTTTCATAATCAATACGAGGGTTTGTGTGATACAGCAAGCTGTCATGAGTGCATTGGAAACATTCAGCCTGTCTCTCAGAGGTCGTATGTACAATGCCAGTAGCCACGTTGGCACTTGGGGACAAGCCGGCTGGAGACCGTTGTATTGAATCGCGGCGCAGTTTCAGTATTCCATCGTCAATACGAGGGTTTGAGGGATGCAGTAAATTGTAACAGGTGGATCGGAAACATACAGCTTCACTCTCAGGGGAACCTATTTACACTTCCACTACCAATGTTAGTCGCTTGGAGTCAAGTCAACTGGAGACAGCAGTTTTGAATCACGACACAATTGCTGTGTTCCATCGTCAATACGGGCGTTACAGGGATACAGTAAACTGACACTGGTGCATCGGAAAGCTGGAGGCTGACTCTCAGGGGAACGTCTGTACAATGTCCGTAGCCACGTTAGGCACTTGGATATAAGTGCCTAGGCACTGTTGAATTGAATCGTGAAGCAATTTCCTTGTTTCATCATCAATACGAGGGTTTGTGTGATACAGTAAGCTGTCATGGGTGCATCGGAAACATTCAGCCTGTCTCTCAGGGGTCGTATGTACAATGCCCGTAGCCACGTTGGCACTTGGGGACAAGCCGGCTGGAGACCGTTCTATTGAATCGCGGCGCAGTTTCTGTATTCCATCGTCAATACGAGGGTTTGAGGGAAGCAGTAAATTGTAACAGGTGGATCGGATACATACAGCTTCACTCTCAGGGGAACGTCTTTACACTTCCACTACCTATGTTAGTCGCTTGGAGTCAAGTCAACTGGAGACAGAGGTATTCAATCACGACACAATTGCTGTGTTCCATCGTCAATACGGGCGTTACAGGGATACAGTAAACTGACACTGGTGCATCGGAAACCTGTAGGCTGACTCTCAGGGGAGCGTCTGTACAATGTCCGTAGCCACGTTAGGCACTTGGATATAAGTGGCTAGGCACTGTTGAATTGAATCGTGAAGCAATTTCCTTGTTTCATCATCAATACGAGGGTTTGTGTGATACAGTAAGCTGTCATGGGTGCATCGGAAACATTCAGCCTGTCTCTCAGGAGTCGTATGTACAATGCCCATAGCCACATTGGCACTTGGGGACAAGCCAGCTGGAGACCGTTGTATTGAATCGCGGAGCAGTTTCTGTATTCCATCGTCAATACGAGGGTTTGAGGGATGCAGTAAATTGTAACATGTGGATCGGAAACATACAGCTTCACTCTCAGGGGAACGTATTTACACTTCCACTACCAATGTTAGTCGCTTGGAGTCAAGTCAACTGGAGACAGCAGTATTGAATCACGACACAATTGCTGTGTTCCATCGTCAATACGGGCGTTACAGGGATACAGTAAACTGACACTGGTGCATCGGAAACCTGGAGGCTGACTCTCAGGGGAGCGTCTGTACATTGTCCGTAGCCACGTTAGGCACTTGGATATAAGTGGCTAGGCACTGTTGAATTGAATCGCGAAGCAATTTCCTTGTTTCATCATCAATACGAGGGTTTGTGTGATACAGTAAGCTGTCATGGGTGCATCGGAAACATTCAGCCTGTCTCTCAGGGGTCGTATGTACAATGCCCATAACCACGTTGGCACTTGGGGACCAGTTGGCTGGAGACCGTTGTATTGAATCGCGGCGCAGTGTCTGTATTCCATCGTCAATACGAGGGTTTGAGGGATGCAGTAAATTGTAACAGGTGGATCGGAAACATACAGCTTCACTCTCAGGGGAACGTATTTACACTTCCACTACTAATGTTAGTCGCTTGGAGTCAAGTCAACTGGAGACAAAAGTATTGAATCACGACACAATTGCTGTGTTCCATCGTCAATGCGGGCGTTACAGGGATACAGTAAACTGACACAGGTGCATCGGAAACCTGGAGGCTGACTCTCAGGGGAGCGTCTGTACAATGTCGGTAGCCACGTTAGGCACTTGGATATAAGTGGCTAGGCACTGTTGAATTGAATCGTGAAGCAATTTCCTTGTTTCATAATCAATACGAGGGTTTGTGTGATACAGTAAGCTGTCATGAGTGCATTGGAAACATTCAGCCTGTCTCTCAGAGGTCGTATGTACAATGCCAGTAGCCACGTTGGCACTTGGGGACAAGCCGGCTGGAGACCGTTGTATTGAATCGCGGCGCAGTTTCAGTATTCCATCGTCAATACGAGGGTTTGAGGGATGCAGTAAATTGTAACAGGTGGATCGGAAACATACAGCTTCACTCTCAGGGGAACCTATTTACACTTCCACTACCAATGTTAGTCGCTTGGAGTCAAGTCAACTGGAGACAGCAGTTTTGAATCACGACACAATTGCTGTGTTCCATCGTCAATACGGGCGTTACAGGGATACAGTAAACTGACACTGGTGCATCGGAAACCTGGAGGCTGACTCTCAGGGGAACGTCTGTACAATGTCCGTAGCCACGTTAGGCACTTGGATATAAGTGGCTAGGCACTGTTGAATTGAATCGTGAAGCAATTTCCTTGTTTCATCATCAATACGAGGGTTTGTGTGATACAGTAAGCTGTCATGGGTGCATCGGAAACATTCAGCCTGTCTCTCAGGGGTCGTATGTACAATGCCCGTAGCCACGTTGGCACTTGGGGACAAGCCGGCTGGAGACCGTTCTATTGAATCGCGGCGCAGTTTCTGTATTCCATCGTCAATACGAGGGTTTGAGGGAAGCAGTAAATTGTAACAGGTGGATCGGATACATACAGCTTCACTCTCAGGGGAACGTCTTTACACTTCCACTACCTATGTTAGTCGCTTGGAGTCAAGTCAACTGGAGACAGAGGTATTCAATCACGTCACAATTGCTGAGTTCCATCGTCAATACGGGCGTTACAGGGATACAGTAAACTGACACTGGTGCATCGGAAACCTGTAGGCTGACTCTCAGGGGAGCGTCTGTACAATGTCCGTAGCCACGTTAGGCACTTGGATATAAGTGGCTAGGCACTGTTGAATTGAATCGTGAAGCAATTTCCTTGTTTCATCATCAATACGAGGGTTTGTGTGATACAGTAAGCAGTCATGGGTGCGTCGGAAACATTCAGCCTGTCTCTCAGGGGTCGTATGTACAATGCCCGTAGCCACGTTGGCACTTGGGGACAAGCCGGCTGGAGACCGTTGTATTGAATCGCGGCGCAGTTTCTGTATTGCATCGTCAATACGAGGGTTTGAGGGATGCAGTAAATTGTAACAGGTGGATCGGAAACATACAGCTTCACTCTCAGGGGAACGTATTTACACTTCCACTACCAATGTTAGTCGCTTGGAGTCAAGTCAACTGGAGACAGCAGTATTGAATCACGACACAATTGCTGTGTTCCATCGTCAATACGGGCGTTACAGGGATACAGTAAACTGACACTGGTGCATCGGAATCCTGGAGGCTGACTCTCAGGGAGCGTCTGTACAATGTCCGTAGCCACGTTAGGCACTTGGATATAAGTGGCTAGGCACTGTTGAATTGAATCGTGAAGCAATTTCCTTGTTTCATCATCAATACGAGGGTTTGTGTGATACAGTAAGCTGTCATGGGTGCATCGGAAACATTCAGCCTGTCTCTCAGGGGTCGTATGTACAATGCCCGTAGCCACGTTGGCACTTGGGGACAAGCCGGCTGGAGACCGTTCTATTGAATCGCGGCGCAGTTTCTGTATTCCATCGTCAATACGAGGGTTTGAGGGATGCAGAAATTTGTAACAGGTGGATCGGATACATACAGCTTCACTCTCAGGGGAACGTCTTTACACTTCCACTACCTATGTTAGTCGCTTGGAGTCAAGTCAACTGGAGACAGAGGTATTCAATCACGTCACAATTGCTGTGTTCCATCGTCAATACGGGCGTTACAGGGATACAGTAAACTGACACTGGTGCATGGGAAACCTGGAGGCTGACTCTCAGGGGAGCGTCTGTACAATGTCCGTAGCCACGTTAGGCACTTGGATATAAGTGGCTAGGCACTGTTGAATTGAATCGTGAAGCAATTTCCTTGTTTCATCATCAATACGAGGGTTTGTGTGATACAGTAAGCTGTCATGGGTGCGTCGGAAACATTCAGCCTGTCTCTCAGGGGTCGTATGTACAATGCCCGTAGCCACGTTGGCACTTGGGGAGAAGCCGGCTGGAGACCGTTGTATTGAATCGTGGCGCAGTTTCTGTATTGCATCGTCAATACGAGGGTTTGAGGGATGCAGTAAATTGTAACAGGTGGATCGGAAACATACAGCTTCACTCTCAGGGGAACGTATTTACACTTCCATTACCAATGTTAGTCGCTTGGAGTCAAGTCAACTGGAGACAGCAGTTTTGAATCACGACACAATTGCTGTGTTCCATCGTCAATACGGGCGTTACAGGGATACAGTAAACTGACACTGGTGCATCGGAAACCTGGAGGCTGACTCTCAGGGGAGCGTCTGTACAATGTTCATAGCCGCGTTAGGCACTTGGATATAAGTGGCTAGGCACTGTTGAATTGAATCGTGAAGCAATTTCCTTGTTTCATCATCAATACGAGGGTTTGTGTGATACAGTAAGCTGTCATGGGTGCATTGGAAACATTCAGCCTGTCTCTCAGGGGTCGTATGTACAATGCCCGTAGCCACGTTGGCACTTGGGGACAAGCCGGCTGGAGACCGTTGTATTGAATCGCGGCGCAGTTTCTGTATTCCATCGTCAATACGAGGGTTTGAGGGATGCAGTAAATTGTAACAGGTGGATCGAAAACATACAGCTTCACTCTCAGGGGAACGTATTTACACTTCCACTACCAATGTTAGTCGCTTGGAGTCAAGTCAACTGGAGACAGCAGTATTGAATCACGACACAATTGCTGTGTTCCATCGTCAATACGGGCGTTACAGGGATACAGTAAACTGACACTGGTGCATCGGAATCCTGGAGGCTGACCCTCAGGGAGCGTCTGTACAATGTCCGTAGCCACGTTAGGCACTTGGATATAAGTGGCTAGGCACTGTTGAATTGAATCGTGAAGCAATTTCCTTGTTTCATCATCAATACGAGGGTTTGTGTGATACAGTAAGCTGTCATGGGTGCATCGGAAACATTCAGCCTGTCTCTCAGGGGTCGTATGTACAATGCCCGTAGCCACGTTGGCACTTGGGGACAAGCCGGCTGGAGACCGTTGTATTGAATCGCGGCGCAGTTTCTGTATTCCATCGTCAATACGAGTGTTTGAGGGATGCAGTAAATTGTAACAGGTGGATCGGAAACATACAGCTTCACTCTCAGGGGAACGTCTTTACACTTCCACTACCTATGTTAGTCGCTTGGAGTCAAGTCAACTGGAGACAGAGGTATTCAATCACGTCACAATTGCTGTGTTCCATCGTCAATACGGGCGTTAAAGGGATACAGTAAACTGACACTGGTGCATCGGAAACCTGGAGGCTGACTCTCAGGGGAGCGTCTGTACAATGTCCGTAGCCACGTTAGGCACTTGGATATAAGTGGCTAGGCACTGTTGAATTGAATCGTGAAGCAATTTCCTTGTTTCATAATCAATACGAGGGTTTGTGTGATACAGTAAGCTGTCACGGGTGCATCGGAAACATTCAGCCTGTCTCTCAGGGGTCGTATGTACAATGCCAATAGCCACGTTGGCACTTGGGGACAAGCTGGCTGGAGACCGTTGTATTGAATCGCGGCGCAGTTTCTGTATTCCATCGTCAATACGAGGGTTTGAGGGATGCAGTAAATTGTAACAGGTGGATCGGATACATACAGCTTCACTCTCAGGGGAACATATTTACAATTCCACTACCATTGTTAGTCGCTTGGAGTCAAGTCAACTGGAGACAGCAGTATTGAATCACGACACAATTGCTGTGTTCCATCGTCAATACGGGCGTTACAGGGATACAGTAAACTGACACTGGTGCATCGGAAACCTGGAGGCTGACTCTCAGGGGAGCGTCTGTACAATGTCCGTAGCCACGTTAGGCACTTGGATATAAGTGGCTAGGCACTGTTGAATTGAATCGTGAAGCAATTTCCTTGTTTCATAATCAATACGAGGGTTTGTGTGATACAGTAAGCTGTCACGGGTGCATCGGAAACATTCAGCCTGTCTCTCAGGGGTCGTATGTACAATGCCAATAGCCACGTTGGCACTTGGGGACAAGCTGGCTGGAGACCGTTGTATTGAATCGCGGCGCAGTTTCTGTATTCCATCGTCAATACGAGGGTTTGAGGGATGCAGTAAATTGTAACAGGTGGATCGGAAACATACAGCTTCACTCTCAGGGGACGTATTTAAACTTCCACTACCAATGTTAGTCGCTTGGAGTCAAATCAACTGGAGACAGCAGTATTGAATCACGACACAATTGCTGTGTTCCATCGTCAATACGGGCGTTAAAGGGATACAGTAAACTGACACTGGTGCATCGGAAACCTGGAGGCTGACTCTCAGGGGAGCGTCTGTACAATGTCCATAGCCGCGTTAGGCACTTGGATATAAGTGGCTAGGCACTGTTGAATTGAATCGTGAAGCAATTTCCTTGTTTCATCATCAATACGAGGGTTTGTGTGATACAGTAAGCTGTCATGGGTGCATCGGAAACATTCAGCCTGTCTCTCAGGAGTCGTATGTACAATGCCCATAGCCACATTGGCACTTGGGGACAAGCCAGCTGGAGACCGTTGTATTGAATCGCGGAGCAGTTTCTGTATTCCATCGTCAATACGAGGGTTTGAGGGATGCAGTAAATTGTAACATGTGGATCGGAAACATACAGCTTCACTCTCAGGGGAACGTATTTACACTTCCACTACCAATGTTAGTCGCTTGGAGTCAAGTCAACTGGAGACAGCAGTATTGAATCACGACACAATTGCTGTGTTCCATCGTCAATACGGGCGTTACAGGGATACAGTAAACTGACACTGGTGCATCGGAAACCTGGAGGCTGACTCTCAGGGGAGCGTCTGTACATTGTCCGTAGCCACGTTAGGCACTTGGATATAAGTGGCTAGGCACTGTTGAATTGAATCGCGAAGCAATTTCCTTGTTTCATCATCAATACGAGGGTTTGTGTGATACAGTAAGCTGTCATGGGTGCATCGGAAACATTCAGCCTGTCTCTCAGGGTCCGTATGTACAATGCCCATAGCCACGTTGGCACTTGGGGACCAGCTGGCTGGAGACCGTTGTATTGAATCGCGGCGCAGTGTCTGTATTCCATCGTCAATACGAGGGTTTGAGGGATGCAGTAAATTGTAACAGGTGGATCGGAAACATACAGCTTCACTCTCAGGGGAACGTATTTACACTTCCACTACTAATGTTAGTCGCTTGGAGTCAAGTCAACTGGAGACAAAAGTATTGAATCACGACACAATTGCTGTGTTCCATCGTCAATGCGGGCGTTACACGGATACAGTAAACTGACACAGGTGCATCGGAAACCTGGAGGCTGACTCTCAGGGGAGCGTCTGTACAATTTCGGTAGCCACGTTAGGCACTTGGATATAAGTGGCTAGGCACTGTTGAATTGAATCGTGAAGCAATTTCCTTGTTTCATAATCAATACGAGGGTTTGTGTGATACAGTAAGCTGTCATGAGTGCATTGGAAACATTCAGCCTGTCTCTCAGAGGTCGTATGTACAATGCCAGTAGCCACGTTGGCACTTGGGGACAAGCCGGCTGGAGACCGTTGTATTGAATCGCGGCGCAGTTTCAGTATTCCATCGTCAATACGAGGGTTTGAGGGATGCAGTAAATTGTAACAGGTGGATCGGAAACATACAGCTTCACTCTCAGGGGAACGTATTTACACTTCCACTACCAATGTTAGTCGCTTGGAGTCAAGTCAACTGGAGACAGCAGTTTTGAATCACGACACAATTGCTGTGTTCCATCGTCAATACGGGCGTTACAGGGATACAGTAAACTGACACTGGTGCATCGGAAAGCTGGAGGCTGACTCTCAGGGGAACGTCTGTACAATGTCCGTAGCCACGTTAGGCACTTGGATATAAGTGGCTAGGCACTGTTGAATTGAATCGTGAAGCAATTTCCTTGTTTCATCATCAATATGAGGGTTTGTGTGATACAGTAAGCTGTCATGGGTGCATCGGAAACATTCAGCCTGTCTCTCAGGGGTCGTATGTACAATGCCCGTAACCACGTTGGCACTTGGGGACAAGCCGGCTGGAGACCGTTGTATTGAATCGCGGCGCAGTTTCTGTATTCCATCGTCAATACGAGGGTCTGAGGGATGCAGTAAATTGTAACAGGTGGATCGGAAACATACAGCTTCACTCTCAGGGGAACGTATTTACACTTCCACTACCAATGTTAGTCGCTTGGAGTCAAGTCAACTGGAGACAGCAGTATTGAATCACGACACAATTGCTGTGTTCCATCGTCAATACGGGCGTTACAGGGATACAGTAAACTGACACTGGTGCATCGGAAAGCTGGAGGCTGACTCTCAGGGGAACGTCTGTACAATGTCCGTAGCCACGTTAGGCACTTGGATATAAGTGGCTAGGCACTGTTGAATTGAATCGTGAAGCAATTTCCTTGTTTCATCATCAATATGAGGGTTTGTGTGATACAGTAAGCTGTCATGGGTGCATCGGAAACATTCAGCCTGTCTCTCAGGGGTCGCATGTACAATGCCCGTAGCCACGTTGGCACTTGGGGACAAGCCGGCTGGAGACCGTTGTATTGAATCGCGGCGCAGTTTCTGTATTCCATCGTCAATACGAGGGTTTGAGGGATGCAGTAAATTGTAACAGGTGGATCGGAAACATACAGCTTCACTCTCAGGGGAACGTATTTACACTTCCACTACCAATGTTAGTCGCTTGGAGTCAAGTCAACTGGAGACAGCAGTATTGAATCACGACACAATTGCTGTGTTCCATCGTCAATACGGGCGTTACAGGGATACAGTAAACTGACACTGGTGCATCGGAAACCTGGAGGCTGACTCTCAGGGGAACGTCTGTACAATGTCCGTAGCCACGTTAGGCACTTGGATATAAGTGGCTAGGCACTGTTGAATTGAATCGTGAAGCAATTTCCTTGTTTCATCATCAATATGAGGGTTTGTGTGATACAGTAAGCTGTCATGGGTGCATCGGAAACATTCAGCCTGTCTCTCAGGGCTCGTATGTACAATAACCGTAGCCACGTTGGCACTTGGGACAAGCCGGCTGGAGACCGTTGTATTGAATCGCGGCGCAGTTTCTGTATTCCATCGTCAATACGAGGGTTTGAGGGATGCAGTAAATTGTAACAGGTGAATCGGAAACATACAGCTTCACTCTCAGGGGAACGTATTTACACTTCCACTACCAATGTTAGTCGCTTGGAGTCAAGTCAACTGGAAACAGCAGTATTGAATTACGACACAATTGCTGTGTTCCATCGTCAATACGGGCGTTACAGGGATACAGTAAACTGACACTGGTGCATCGGAAACCTGGAGGCTGACTCTGAGGGTAGCGTCTGTACAATGTTCGTAGCCACGTTAGGCACTTGGATGTAAGTGGCTAGGCACTGTTGAATTGAATCGTGAAGCAATTTCCTTGTTTCATCATCAATACGAGGGTTTGTGTGATACAGTAAGCTGTCATGGGTGCATCGGAAACATTCAGCCTGTCTCTCAGAGGTCGTATGTACAATGCCCATAGCCACCTTGGCACTTGGGGACAAGCCGGCTGGAGACCGTTGTATTGAATCGCGGCGCAGTTTCTGTACTCCATCGTCAATACGAGGGTTTGAGGGATGCAGTAAATTGTAACAGGTGGATCGGAAACATACAGCTTCACTCTCAGGTGAACGTATTTACACTTCCACTACCAATGTTAGTCGCTTGGAGTCAAGTCAACTGGAGACAGCAATTGCTGTGTTCCATCGTCAATACGGGCGTTACAGGGATACAGTAAACTGAC
Source organism: Schistocerca cancellata (assembly GCF_023864275.1). Classification (NCBI taxonomy): domain Eukaryota; kingdom Metazoa; phylum Arthropoda; class Insecta; order Orthoptera; family Acrididae; genus Schistocerca; species Schistocerca cancellata. The sequence goes on along the minus strand of NC_064633.1, from coordinate 39,114,104 downwards.
ACTGGTGCATCGGAAACCTGGAGGCTGACTCTCAGGGGAGCGTCTGTACAATGTCCGTAGCCACGTTAGGCACTTGGATATAAGTGGCTAGGCACTGTTGAATTGAATCGTGAAGCAATTTCCTTGTTTCATCATCAATACGAGGGTTTGTGTGATACAGTAAGCTGTCATGGGTGCATTGGAAACATTCAGCCTGTCTCTCAGGGGTCGTATGTACAATGCCCGTAGCCACGTTGGCACTTGGGGACAAGCCGGCTGGAGACCGTTGTATTGAATCGCGGCGCAGTTTCTGTATTCCATCGTCAATACGAGGGTTTGAGGGATGCAGTAAATTGTAACAGGTGGATCGAAAACATACAGCTTCACTCTCAGGGGAACGTATTTACACTTCCACTACCAATGTTAGTCGCTTGGAGTCAAGTCAACTGGAGACAGCAGTATTGAATCACGACACAATTGCTGTGTTCCATCGTCAATACGGGCGTTACAGGGATACAGTAAACTGACACTGGTGCATCGGAATCCTGGAGGCTGACCCTCAGGGAGCGTCTGTACAATGTCCGTAGCCACGTTAGGCACTTGGATATAAGTGGCTAGGCACTGTTGAATTGAATCGTGAAGCAATTTCCTTGTTTCATCATCAATACGAGGGTTTGTGTGATACAGTAAGCTGTCATGGGTGCATCGGAAACATTCAGCCTGTCTCTCAGGGGTCGTATGTACAATGCCCGTAGCCACGTTGGCACTTGGGGACAAGCCGGCTGGAGACCGTTCTATTGAATCGCGGCGCAGTTTCTGTATTCCATCGTCAATACGAGTGTTTGAGGGATGCAGTAAATTGTAACAGGTGGATCGGAAACATACAGCTTCACTCTCAGGGGAACGTCTTTACACTTCCACTACCTATGTTAGTCGCTTGGAGTCAAGTCAACTGGAGACAGAGGTATTCAATCACGTCACAATTGCTGTGTTCCATCGTCAATACGGGCGTTAAAGGGATACAGTAAACTGACACTGGTGCATCGGAAACCTGGAGGCTGACTCTCAGGGGAGCGTCTGTACAATGTCCGTAGCCACGTTAGGCACTTGGATATAAGTGGCTAGGCACTGTTGAATTGAATCGTGAAGCAATTTCCTTGTTTCATAATCAATACGAGGGTTTGTGTGATACAGTAATCTGTCACGGGTGCATCGGAAACATTCAGCCTGTCTCTCAGGGGTCGTATGTACAATGCCAATAGCCACGTTGGCACTTGGGGACAAGCTGGCTGGAGACCGTTGTATTGAATCGCGGCGCAGTTTCTGTATTCCATCGTCAATACGAGGGTTTGAGGGATGCAGTAAATTGTAACAGGTGGATCGGAAACATACAGCTTCACTCTCAGGGGAACATATTTACAATTCCACTACCATTGTTAGTCGCTTGGAGTCAAGTCAACTGGAGACAGCAGTATTGAATCACGACACAATTGCTGTGTTCCATCGTCAATACGGGCGTTACAGGGATACAGTAAACTGACACTGGTGCATCGGAAACCTGGAGGCTGACTCTCAGGGGAGCGTCTGTACAATGTCCGTAGCCACGTTAGGCACTTGGATATAAGTGGCTAGGCACTGTTGAATTGAATCGTGAAGCAATTTCCTTGTTTCATAATCAATACGAGGGTTTGTGTGATACAGTAAGCTGTCACGGGTGCATCGGAAACATTCAGCCTGTCTCTCAGGGGTCGTATGTACAATGCCAATAGCCACGTTGGCACTTGGGGACAAGCTGGCTGGAGACCGTTGTATTGAATCGCGGCGCAGTTTCTGTATTCCATCGTCAATACGAGGGTTTGAGGGATGCAGTAAATTGTAACAGGTGGATCGGAAACATACAGCTTCACTCTCAGGGGACGTATTTACACTTCCACTACCAATGTTAGTCGCTTGGAGTCAAATCAACTGGAGACAGCAGTATTGAATCACGACACAATTGCTGTGTTCCATCGTCAATACGGGCGTTAAAGGGATACAGTAAACTGACACTGGTGCATCGGAAACCTGGAGGCTGACTCTCAGGGGAGCGTCTGTACAATGTCCATAGCCGCGTTAGGCACTTGGATATAAGTGGCTAGGCACTGTTGAATTGAATCGTGAAGCAATTTCCTTGTTTCATCATCAATACGAGGGTTTGTGTGATACAGTAAGCTGTCATGGGTGCATCGGAAACATTCAGCCTGTCTCTCAGGAGTCGTATGTACAATGCCCATAGCCACATTGGCACTTGGGGACAAGCCAGCTGGAGACCGTTGTATTGAATCGCGGAGCAGTTTCTGTATTCCATCGTCAATACGAGGGTTTGAGGGATGCAGTAAATTGTAACATGTGGATCGGAAACATACAGCTTCACTCTCAGGGGAACGTATTTACACTTCCACTACCAATGTTAGTCGCTTGGAGTCAAGTCAACTGGAGACAGCAGTATTGAATCACGACACAATTGCTGTGTTCCATCGTCAATACGGGCGTTACAGGGATACAGTAAACTGACACTGGTGCATCGGAAACCTGGAGGCTGACTCTCAGGGGAGCGTCTGTACATTGTCCGTAGCCACGTTAGGCACTTGGATATAAGTGGCTAGGCACTGTTGAATTGAATCGCGAAGCAATTTCCTTGTTTCATCATCAATACGAGGGTTTGTGTGATACAGTAAGCTGTCATGGGTGCATCGGAAACATTCAGCCTGTCTCTCAGGGGTCGTATGTACAATGCCCATAGCCACGTTGGCACTTGGGGACCAGCTGGCTGGAGACCGTTGTATTGAATCGCGGCGCAGTGTCTGTATTCCATCGTCAATACGAGGGTTTGAGGGATGCAGTAAATTGTAACAGGTGGATCGGAAACATACAGCTTCACTCTCAGGGGAACGTATTTACACTTCCACTACTAATGTTAGTCGCTTGGAGTCAAGTCAACTGGAGACAAAAGTATTGAATCACGACACAATTGCTGTGTTCCATCGTCAATGCGGGCGTTACAGGGATACAGTAAACTGACACAGGTGCATCGGAAACCTGGAGGCTGACTCTCAGGGGAGCGTCTGTACAATGTCGGTAGCCACGTTAGGCACTTGGATATAAGTGGCTAGGCACTGTTGAATTGAATCGTGAAGCAATTTCCTTGTTTCATAATCAATACGAGGGTTTGTGTGATACAGTAAGCTGTCATGAGTGCATTGGAAACATTCAGCCTGTCTCTCAGAGGTCGTATGTACAATGCCAGTAGCCACGTTGGCACTTGGGGACAAGCCGGCTGGAGACCGTTGTATTGAATCGCGGCGCAGTTTCAGTATTCCATCGTCAATACGAGGGTTTGAGGGATGCAGTAAATTGTAACAGGTGGATCGGAAACATACAGCTTCACTCTCAGGGGAACCTATTTACACTTCCACTACCAATGTTAGTCGCTTGGAGTCAAGTCAACTGGAGACAGCAGTTTTGAATCACGACACAATTGCTGTGTTCCATCGTCAATACGGGCGTTACAGGGATACAGTAAACTGACACTGGTGCATCGGAAAGCTGGAGGCTGACTCTCAGGGGAACGTCTGTACAATGTCCGTAGCCACGTTAGGCACTTGGATATAAGTGGCTAGGCACTGTTGAATTGAATCGTGAAGCAATTTCCTTGTTTCATCATCAATATGAGGGTTTGTGTGATACAGTAAGCTGTCATGGGTGCATCGGAAACATTCAGCCTGTCTCTCAGGGGTCGTATGTACAATGCCCGTAACCACGTTGGCACTTGGGGACAAGCCGGCTGGAGACCGTTGTATTGAATCGCGGCGCAGTTTCTGTATTCCATCGTCAATACGAGGGTCTGAGGGATGCAGTAAATTGTAACAGGTGGATCGGAAACATACAGCTTCACTCTCAGGGGAACGTATTTACACTTCCACTACCAATGTTAGTCGCTTGGAGTCAAGTCAACTGGAGACAGCAGTATTGAATCACGACACAATTGCTGTGTTCCATCGTCAATACGGGCGTTACAGGAATACAGTAAACTGACACTGGTGCATCGGAAACCTGGAGGCTGACTCTCAGGGGAACGTCTGTACAATGTCCGTAGCCACGTTAGGCACTTGGATATAAGTGGCTAGGCACTGTTGAATTGAATCGTGAAGCAATTTCCTTGTTTCATCATCAATATGAGGGTTTGTGTGATACAGTAAGCTGTCATGGGTGCATCGGAAACATTCAGCCTGTCTCTCAGGGGTCGCATGTACAATGCCCGTAGCCACGTTGGCACTTGGGGACAAGCCGGCTGGAGACCGTTGTATTGAATCGCGGCGCAGTTTCTGTATTCCATCGTCAATACGAGGGTTTGAGGGATGCAGTAAATTGTAACAGGTGGATCGGAAACATACAGCTTCACTCTCAGGGGAACGTATTTACACTTCCACTACCAATGTTAGTCGCTTGGAGTCAAGTCAACTGGAGACAGCAGTATTGAATCACGACACAATTGCTGTGTTCCATCGTCAATACGGGCGTTACAGGGATACAGTAAACTGACACTGGTGCATCGGAAACCTGGAGGCTGACTCTCAGGGGAACGTCTGTACAATGTCCGTAGCCACGTTAGGCACTTGGATATAAGTGGCTAGGCACTGTTGAATTGAATCGTGAAGCAATTTCCTTGTTTCATCATCAATATGAGGGTTTGTGTGATACAGTAAGCTGTCATGGGTGCATCGGAAACATTCAGCCTGTCTCTCAGGGCTCGTATGTACAATAACCGTAGCCACGTTGGCACTTGGGACAAGCCGGCTGGAGACCGTTGTATTGAATCGCGGCGCAGTTTCTGTATTCCATCGTCAATACGAGGGTTTGAGGGATGCAGTAAATTGTAACAGGTGAATCGGAAACATACAGCTTCACTCTCAGGGGAACGTATTTACACTTCCACTACCAATGTTAGTCGCTTGGAGTCAAGTCAACTGGAGACAGCAGTATTGAAGCACGACACAATTGCTGTGTTCCATCGTCAATACGGGCGATACAGGGATACAGTAAACTGACACTGGTGCATCGGAAACCTGGAGGCTGACTCTCAGGGGAGCGTCTGTACAATGTCCGTAGCCATGTTAGGCACTTGGATATAAGTGGCTAGGCACTGTTGAATTGAATCGTGAAGCAATTTCCTTGTTTCATCATCAATACGAGGGTTTGTGTGATACAGTAAGCTGTCATGGGTGCATCGGAAACATTCAGCCTGTCTCTCAGGGGTCGTATGTACAATGCCCGTAGCCACGTTGGCACTTGGGGACAAGCCGGCTGGAGACCGTTGTATTGAATCGCGGCGCAGTTTCTGTATTCCATCGTCAATACGAGGGTTTGAGGGATGCAGTAAATTGTAACAGGTGGATCGGAAACATACAGCTTCACTCTCAGGGGAACGTATTTACACTTCCACTACCAATGTTAGTCGCTTGGAGTCAAGTCAACTGGAAACAGCAGTATTGAATTACGACACAATTGCTGTGTTCCATCGTCAATACGGGCGTTACAGGGATACAGTAAACTGACACTGGTGCATCGGAAACCTGGAGGCTGACTCTGAGGGTAGCGTCTGTACAATGTTCGTAGCCACGTTAGGCACTTGGATGTAAGTGGCTAGGCACTGTTGAATTGAATCGTGAAGCAATTTCCTTGTTTCATCATCAATACGAGGGTTTGTGTGATACAGTAAGCTGTCATGGGTGCATCGGAAACATTCAGCCTGTCTCTCAGAGGTCGTATGTACAATGCCCATAGCCACGTTGGCACTTGGGGACAAGCCGGCTGGAGACCGTTGTATTGAATCGCGGCGCAGTTTCTGTACTCCATCGTCAATACGAGGGTTTGAGGGATGCAGTAAATTGTAACAGGTGGATCGGAAACATACAGCTTCACTCTCAGGTGAACGTATTTACACTTCCACTACCAATGTTAGTCGCTTGGAGTCAAGTCAACTGGAGACAGCAATTGCTGTGTTCCATCGTCAATACGGGCGTTACAGGGATACAGTAAACTGACACTGGTGCATCGGAAACCTGGAGGCTGACTCTCAGGGGAGTGTCTGTACAATGTCCGTAGCCACGTTAGGCACTTGGATATAAGTGGCTAGGCACTGTTGAATTGAATCTTGAAGCAATTTCCTTGTTTCATCATCAATACGAGGGTTTGTGTGATACAGTAAGCTGTCATGGGTGCATCGGAAACATTCAGCCTATCTCTCAGGGGTCGTATGTACAATGCCCACAGCCACGTTGGCACTTGGGGACAAGCCGGCTGGAGACCATTGTATTGAATCGCGGCGCAGTTTCTGTATTCCATTGTCAATACGAGGGTTTGAGGGATGCAGTAAATTGTAACAGGTGGATCGGAAACATACAGCTTCACTCTCAGGGGAACGTATTTACACTTCCACTACCAATGTTAGTCGCTTGGAGTCAAGTCAACTGGAGACAGCAGTATTCAATCACGACACAATTGCTGTGTTCCATCGTCAATACGGGCGTTACAGGGATACAGTAAACTGACACTGGTGGATCGGAAACCTGGAGGCTGACTCTCAGGGGAGCGTCTGTACAATGTCCGTAGCCACGTTAGGCACTTGGATATAAGTGGCTAGGCACTGTTGAATTGAATCGTGAAGCAATTTCCTTGTTTCATCATCAATACGAGGGTTTGTGTGATACAGTAAGCTGTCATGGGTGCATTGGAAACATTCAGCCTGTCTCTCAGGGGTCGTATGTACAATGCCCGTAGCCACGTTGGCACTTGGGGACAAGCCGGTTGGAGACCGTTGTATTGAATCGCGGCGCAGTTTCTGTATTCCATCGTCAATACGAGGGTTTGAGGGATGCAGTAAATTGTAACAGGTGGATCGGAAACATACAGCTTCACTCTCAGGGGAACGTATTTACACTTCCACTACCAATGTTAGTCGCTTGGAGTCAAGTCAACTGGAGACAGCAGTATTCAATCACGACACAATTGCTGTGTTCCATCGTCAATACGGGCGTTACAGGGATACAGTAAACTGACACTGGTGCATCGGAAACCTGGAGGCTGACTCTCAGGGGAGCGTCTGTACAATGTCCGTAGCCACGTTAGGCACTTGGATATAAGTGGCTAGGCACTGTTGAATTGAATCGTGAAGCAATTTCCTTGTTTCATCATCAATACGAGGGTTTGTGTGATACAGTAAGCTGTCATGGGTGCAACGGAAACATTCAGCCTGTCTCTCAGGGGTCGTATAAACAACGCCCATAGCCACGTTGGTACTTGGGGACAAGCTGGCTGGAGACCATTGTATTGAATCGCGACGCAGTTTCTGTATTCCATCGTCAATACGAGGGTTTGAGGGATGCAGTAAATTGTAACAGGTGGATCGGAAACATACAGCTTCACTCTCAGGGGAACGTATTTACACTTCCACTACCAATGTTAGTCGCTTGGAGTCAAGTCAACTGGAGACAGCAGTATTGAATCACGACACAATTGCTGTGTTCCATCGTCAATACGGGCGTTACAGGGATACAGTAAACTGACACTGGTGCATCGGAAACCTGGAGGCTGACTCTCAGGGGAGCGTCTGTACAATGTCCGTAGCCACGTTAGGCACTTTGATATAAGTGGCTAGGCACTGTTGAATTGAATCGTGAAGCAATTTCCTTGTTTCATCATCAATACGAGGGTTTGTGTGATACAGTAAGCTGTCATGGGTGCACCAGAAACATTCAGCCTGTCTCTCAGGGGTCGTATGTACAATGCCCGTAGCCATGTTGGCACTTGGGGACAAGCCGGCTGGAGACCGTTGTATTGAATCGCGGCGCAGTTTCTGTATTCCATCGTCAATACGAGGATTTGAGGGATGCAGTAAATTGTAACAGGTGGAACGGAAACATACAGCTTCACTCTCAGGGGAACGTATTTACACTTCCATTACCAATGTTAGTCGCTTGGAGTCAAGTCAACTGGAGACAGCCGTATTCAATCACGACACAATTGCTGTGTTCCATCGTCAATACGGGCGTTACAGGGATACAGTAAACTGACACTGGTGCATCGGAAACCTGGAGGCTGACTCTCAGGGGAGCGTCTGTACAATGTCCGTAGCCACGTTAGGCACTTGGATATAAGTGGCTAGGCACTGTTGAATTGAATCGTGAAGCAATTTCCTTGTTTCATCATCAATACGAGTGTTTGTGTGATACAGTAAGCTGTCATGGGTGCATCGGAAACATTCAGCCTGTCTCTCAGGGGTCGTATGTACAATGCCCGTAGCCACGTTGGCACTTGGGGACAAGCCGGCTGGAGACCGTTGTATTGAATCGCGGCGCAGTTTCTGTATTCCATCGTCAATACGAGGGTTTGAGGGATGCAGTAAATTGTAACAGGTGGATCGGAAACATACAGCTTCACTCTCAGGGGAACGTATTTACACTTCCATTACCAATGTTAGTCGCTTGGAGTCAAGTCAACTGGAGACAGCAGTATTGAATCACGACACAATTGCTGTGTTCCATCGTCAATACGGGCGTTACAGGGATACAGTAAACTGACACTGGTGCATCGGAAACCTGGAGGCTGAGTCTCAGGGGAGCGTCTGTACAATGTCTGTAGCCACGTTAGGCACTTGGATATAAGTGGCTAGGCACTGTTGAATTGAATCGTGAAGCAATTTCCTTGTTTCATCATCAATACGAGGGTTTGTGTGATACAGTAAGCTGTCATGGGTGCATCGGAAACATTCAGCCTGTCTCTCAGGGGTCGTATGTACAATGCCCGTAGCCACGTTGGCACTTGGGGACAAGCCGGCTGGAGACCGTTGTATTGAATCGCGGCGCAGTTTCTGTATTCCATCGTCAATACGAGGGTTTGGGGATACAGTAAACTGACACTGGTACATCGGAAACATGCAGCGGACTCTCATTGGAGAGTCTGTACAATACCCAGAGCTGTGTAATTCGCTTGGAGACAAGTCAGGTGGAGATTTTTGTATTGAATCACGACGCAATTTCTGTGTTCCATCTTCAACACGAAGGTTTTAGGGATACAGTAAACTGTGACTGGTGCATCGGAAAAATGCTGCCTTATTCTCAGAGGAACGTCTGAACAATGCCCATAGCCACGTTATTCACTTTCAGAGACGTCGGCTGGAGTTTGTTGTATTGAATAGCTACTCAATTTCTGTGTTACATCGTCAGCACGAGGGTTTGAGGGGTACAGTAAACTCTCACTGGTGCATCGGAAACCTGCATCGTGACTCTCAGTGGAACGTCGGTACAGTGCCCGTAGCCACATTAGTCGCTTGGAGAGAATTAGGCTGGAGACTGTCGTACTGAATCGTGACGCAAGTTGTGTGTTCCCCCGTCAATGCAAGGGTTTGAGGGATACCGTAAACTGTCACTGGTGTATCGTAAACATGCAGTTTGACTCTAAGGGGAATGTCTTTACAACACACGTAGTCATGTTAGTCACTTGGAGGGATGTCGCCTAGGGACTGAAGACTGATCGTGACGCAATTTCTGTTTCCCATCGTCTACACAGGGGTTTCAGGGATACAGTGAACGGATTGAATCGCGACGCAGTTACTTTGTTCCATTGTCATAACGAGGATTTGAGGGATACAGGAAACTGACACTGGTGCATCGGAAACATGCTGCCTGTCTCACAAGGGAACGTGTGTACAATGCCTGTAGCCACATCAGTCACTTGGAGAGAAGTCGCCTAGGGACTGTAGAATTGAAACCGCGACGCAATTTCTTGGTTCCATTGTCATTACGAGGTTTTGAGGGATACAGTAAACTGTCACTGTTGCATCGGGAACATGCTGCCTGGCTCTGTGGGGAACGTCTGTACAATACCCATAGGCATGTAAGTCGCTTGGAAAGAAGTCGCCTAGGGAATGTAGAATTCAATCGCGGCGCAATTTCTATTTTCCATTGTCAATACAAGGGCTTTAGGGATGAAGTAAACAGTCACTGGTGTATCGGAATCATACAGCCTGGCTCACAGTAGAACATCTGTACAATGCCCAGAGCCATGTTAGTCACTTGGAGAGAATTCGCCTAGGGACTGTAGAATTGAATCGCGGCGCAATTTCTTTGATCCATTGCCATTAGGAGAGTTTGAGAGATAAAGGAAATTGTCACTGGTGCTTCGGAAACCTGCAGCCTGAATCTCAGGAGAACATCTGTACAATGCCTGTAGCCACGTTAGTCACTTGAAGGAAGACTTATAGGGACTGTAGAAATGCATCGCGACGCAATTTATTTCTTCCACTCTCATTACGAGGGTTTGAGGCATACAGTACATTGTCACTGGTGCATCTGAAACCTGGAGACTGGGTCTCAGGGGAACGTATGTACGTTGGTCACTTGGAGAGAAGTTGCCTAAGGACTGTAGAATTGAATCGCGACGAAATTTCTTTGTTCCATTGTCATTACGAGGGTTTGACGAATAGAGTAAAATGTCACTGGTGCATCGGAAACCTGAGGCCTGACTTTCAAGGGAACGTCTGTACGATGCCCGTAGCCACGTTAGTCACTTGGAGAGAAGTCGCCTAGGGACTGTAGAATTGAATCGCGACGCAATTTCTTTGATCCATTGCCATTAGGAGAGATTGAGAGATACAGGAAATTGTCACTGCTGCTTCGGAAACCTGCAGCCTGAATCTCAGGGGAACATCTTTATAATGCCCGTAGCCACGTTAGTCACTTGAAGGAAGTCTCTTAGGGAATGTAGAAATGCATCGTGACGCAATTTCTTTCTTCCATTCTCATTACGAGGGTTTGAGGGATACAGTAAACTGACACTGGTGCATCGGAAACCTAGAGGCTGACTCTCAGGGAGCGTCTGTACAATGTCCGTAGCCACGTTAGGCACTTGGATATAAGTGGCTAGGCACTGTTGAATTGAATCGTGAAGCAATTTCCTTGTTTCATCATCAATACGAGGGTTTGTGTGATACAGTAAGCTGTCATGGGTGCATCGGAAACATTCAGCCTGTCTCTCAGGGGTCGTATAAACAATGCCCATAGCCACGTTGGTACTTGGGGACAAGCTGGCTGGAGACCATTGTATTGAATCGCGACGCAGTTTCTGTATTCCATCGTCAATACGAGGGTTTGAGGGATGCAGTAAATTGTAACAGGTGGATCGGAAACATACAGCTTCACTCTCAGGGGAACGTATTTACACTTCCACTACCAATGTTAGTCGCTTGGAGTCAAGTCAACTGGAGACAGCAGTATTGAATCACGACACAATTGCTGTGTTCCATCGTCAATACGGGCGTTACAGGGATACAGTAAACTGACACTGGTGCATCGGAAACCTGGAGGCTGACTCTCAGGGGAGCGTCTGTACAATGTCCGTAGCCACGTTAGGCACTTGGATATAAGTGGCTAGGCACTGTTGAATTGAATCGTGAAGCAATTTCCTTGTTTCATCATCAATACGAGGGTTTGTGTGATACAGTAAGCTGTCATGGGTGCACCAGAAACATTCAGCCTGTCTCTCAGGGGTCGTATGTACAATGCCCGTAGCCACGTTGGCACTTGGGGACAAGCTGGCTGGAGACCGTTGTATAGAATCGCGGCGCAGTTTCTGTATTCCATCGTCAAAACGAGGATTTGAGGGATGCAGTCAATTATAACAGGTGGAACGGAAACATACAGCTTCACTCTCAGGGGAACGTATTTACACTTCCATTACCAATGTTAGTCGCTTGGAGTCAAGTCAACTGGAGACAGCCGTATTCAATCACGACACAATTGCTGTGTTCCATCGTCAATACGGGCGTTACAGGGATACAGTAAACTGACACTGGTGCATCGGAAACCTGGAGGCTGACTCTCAGGGGAGCGTCTGTACAATGTCCGTAGCCACGTTAGGCACTTGGATATAAGTGGCTAGGCACTGTTGAATTGAATCGTGAAGCAATTTCCTTGTTTCATCATCAATACGAGGGTTTGTGTGATACAGTAAGCTGTCATGGGTGCATCGGAAACATTCAGCCTGTCTCTCAGGGGTCGTATGTACAATACCCGTAGCCACGTTGGCACTTGGGGACAAGCCGGCTGGAGACCGTTGTATTGAATCGCGGCGCAGTTTCTGTATTCCATCGTCAATACGAGGGTTTGAGGGATGCAGTAAATTGTAACAGGTGGATTGGAAACATACAGCTTCACTCTCAGGGGAACGTATTTACACTTCCACTACCAATGTTAGTCGCTTGGAGTCAAGTCAACTGGAGACAGCAGTATTCAATCACGACACAATTGCTGTGTTCCATCGTCAATACGGGCGTTACAGGGATACAGTAAACTGACACTGGTGCATCGGAAACCTGGAGGCTGACTCTCAGGGGAGCGTCTGTACAATGTCCGTAGCCACGTTAGGCACTTGGATATAAGTGGCTAGGCACTGTTGAATTGAATCGTGAAGCAATTTCCTTGTTTCATCATCAATACGAGGGTTTGTGTGATACAGTAAGCTGTCATGGGTGCATCGGAAACATTCAGCCTGTCTCTCAGGGGTCGTATGTACAATGCCCATAGCCACGTTGGCACTTGGGGACAAGCCGGCTGGAGACCGTTGTATTGAATCGCGGCGCAGTTTCTGTATTCCATCGTCAATATGAGGGTTTGAGGGATACAGTAAACTGACACTGGTACATCGGAAACATGCAGCGGACTCTCATTGGAGAGTCTGTACAATACCCAGAGCTGTGTAATTCGCTTGGAGACAAGTCAGGTGGAGATTTTTGTATTGAATCACGACGCAATTTCTGTGTTCCATCTTCAACACGAAGGTTTTAGGGATACAGTAAACTGTGACTGGTGCATCGGAAAAATGCTGCCTTATTCTCAGAGGAACGTCTGAACAATGCCCATAGCCACGTTATTCACTTTCAGAGACGTCGGCTGGAGTTTGTTGTATTGAATAGCTACTCAATTTCTGTGTTACATCGTCAGCACGAGGGTTTGAGGGGTACAGTAAACTCTCACTGGTGCATCGGAAACCTGCATCGTGACTCTCAGTGGAACGTCGGTACAGTGCCCATAGCCACATTAGTCGCTTGGAGAGAATTAGGCTGGAGACTGTCGTACTGAATCGTGACGCAAGTTGTGTGTTCCCCCGTCAATGCAAGGGTTTGAGGGATACCGTAAACTGTCACTGGTGTATCGTAAACATGCAGTTTGACTCTAAGGGGAATGTCTTTACAACACACGTAGTCATGTTAGTCACTTGGAGGGATGTCGCCTAGGGACTGAAGACTGATCGTGACGCAATTTCTGTTTCCCATCGTCTACACAGGGGTTTCAGGGATACAGTGAACGGATTGAATCGCGACGCAGTTACTTTGTTCCATTGTCATAACGAGGATTTGAGGGATACAGGAAACTGACACTGGTGCATCGGAAACATGCTGCCTGTCTCACAAGGGAACGTGTGTACAATGCCTGTAGCCACATCAGTCACTTGGAGAGAAGTCGCCTAGGGACTGTAGAATTGAAACCGCGACGCAATTTCTTGGTTCCATTGTCATTACGAGGTTTTGAGGGATACAGTAAACTGTCACTGTTGCATCGGGAACATGCTGCCTGGCTCTGTGGGGAACGTCTGTACAATACCCATAGGCATGTAAGTCGCTTGGAAAGAAGTCGCCTAGGGAATGTAGAATTCAATCGCGGCGCAATTTCTATTTTCCATTGTCAATACAAGGGCTTTAGGGATGAAGTAAACAGTCACTGGTGTATCGGAATCATACAGCCTGGCTCACAGTAGAACATCTGTACAATGCCCAGAGCCATGTTAGTCACTTGGAGAGAATTCGCCTGGGGACTGTAGAATTGAATCACGACACGATTTCTTTGTTCCATTGTCATTTCGAGGGTTTGAGGGTTACAGTAAATTGTCACTGGATAATGACTCTCAGGGAAACGGCAGTTAGGTGCCTGTAGCCACGTTAGTCACTTGGAGAAGTCGCCTATAGAATGTAGAATTGAATCGCGATCCACTTTTTTGTTGCATTGTCATTGTGAGGGTTTGAGGGATACACTAAATCGTCACTGGTTCATCGGAGACCTGGAGCCTGACTCTCAGAGGAACTTCTGTAGAATTCCCGTAGCCGCGTTAGTCACTTGGAGACAAGTTACCTAGGGACTGTAGAATTGAATCGTGATGCAATTTCTTTATTCCATTGTCGTTACGGGGGTGTGAGGGATTCAGTAAACTGTCACTGGAAACCTGGAGCCTGACTCTCAGGGAAAAATCTTTACAATGCCCCTAGCCACGTGAGTCTCTTGGAGAGAAGTCGCCTAGGGATTGTAGAATTGAATCGCGACGCAATTTTATTGTTCCATTGCCATTAGGAGTGTTTGAGGGATACGGGAAACTACCACTGGTGCATCAGAAACCTGAAGCCTGACTCTCAGGGGAACGTCCTTACAATGTCCATTGCCACGTTAGTCACTTGTAGGGAAGTCTCTTAGGGACTGTAAAAATTATTCGCTACGCAGTTTCTTTGTTCCATCGTCTTTAAGAGGGTTTGAGGGATACAGTAAATTGTCACATGTGCATCAGAAACCTGGAGCCTGTCTCTCAGGCGAACGTCTGTGTATTTTCCATAACCACGTTAGTCACATGAAGAGAAGTCGCCTAGGGACTGTAGAATTGGAGGGCAAGGCAATTTCTTTGTTTCATTGCCATTACGATGCTTTGAGGGATACAGTAATTTTTCACTGGTGCATCGGAAACCTGGACCCTGATCCTCAGGGGAAAGTCTGTAGAGTGCACGTAGCCACGTTAGTCACTTGGAGAGAAGTCGCCTAGGGACTGTAGAATTGAATCGCGGCGCAATTTCTTTGATCCATTGCCATTAGGAGAGTTTGAGAGATAAAGGAAATTGTCACTGGTGCTTCGGAAACCTGCAGCCTGAATCTCAGGAGAACATCTGTACAATGCCTGTAGCCACGTTAGTCACTTGAAGGAAGACTTATAGGGACTGTAGAAATGCATCGCGACGCAATTTATTTCTTCCACTCTCATTACGAGGGTTTGAGGCATACAGTACATTGTCACTGGTGCATCTGAAACCTGGAGACTGGGTCTCAGGGGAACGTATGTACGTTGGTCACTTGGAGAGAAGTTGCCTAAGGACTGTAGAATTGAATCGCGACGAAATTTCTTTGTTCCATTGTCATTACGAGGGTTTGACGAATAGAGTAAAATGTCACTGGTGCATCGGAAACCTGAGGCCTGACTTTCAAGGGAACGTCTGTACGATGCCCGTAGCCACGTTAGTCACTTGGAGAGAAGTCGCCTAGGGACTGTAGAATTGAATCGCGACGCAATTTCTTTGATCCATTGCCATTAGGAGAGATTGAGAGGTACAGGAAATTGTCACTGCTGCTTCGGAAACCTGCAGCCTGAATCTCAGGGGAACATCTTTATAATGCCCGTAGCCACGTTAGTCACTTGAAGGAAGTCTCTTAGGGAATGTAGAAATGCATCGTGACGCAATTTCTTTCTTCCATTCTCATTACGAGGGTTTGAGGGTTACAGTAATTTGTCACTGGTGCATCGGAAACCTGGAGCCTGAACGTCAGGCGAAAGTCTGTACAATACCCGTAGCCACGTTAGTCATTTGCAGAGAAACGGCCTAGGTACTCTAGAATTGAATCGCGACGCAGTTTCTTTGTTCCATCATCATTACGAGGGTTTGAGGCATACAGTAAATTGTCACTGGTGCATCGGACACCTGGGGCCTGATCCTCAGGGGAAAGTCTGTAGAGTGCCCGTAGCCACGTTAGTCACTTGGAGAGAAGTCGCCTAGGGATTGTAGAATTGAATCGCGACACAGTGTGTTTGTTCCATCGTCATTATGAGTGTTTGAGGCATACAGTAAACTGTCACTGGTGCATCGGAAACATGCAGCGTTGCTCATAGGGGAACGTCTGTACAATGCCTGTAACCCCGTTGGTCACTTGGAGAGAAGTTGCCTAAGGACTGTAGAATTGAATCGCGACGAAATTTCTTTGTTCCATTGTCATTACGAGGGTTTGACGAATAGAGTAAAATGTCACTGGTGCATCGGAACCTGAGGCCTGACTTTCAAGGGAACGTCTGTACGATGCCCGTAGCCACGTTAGTCACTTGGAGAGAAGTCGCCTAAGGACTGTAGAATTGAATCGCGACGCAATTTCTTTTATCCATTGCCATTAGGAGAGATTGAGAGATACAGGAAATTGTCTCTGGTGCATCGCAAAACTGCAGCCTGTCTGTCAGGGAAACGTCTGTGCAATGCCCGTATCCACGTTAGTCGTTTGGAGAGAAGTAGCCTAGGCCCTGTTGAATTGAATCGGGATGCAATTTCTTTGTCCCATTGACATTACGGGGGTTTGAGGGATCTAGTAAATTGTCACTGGTGCATCAGAAAAATGCAACCTTCCTCACAGCGGAACCTGTGTACAATGCCTGTAGCCATGTTAGTAACTTCGAGAGAAATCGCCTAGGGACTGTGGAATTGAATCGCGACGCAATATCTTTGTTCCATTTTCATTAAGAGAGTTTCACAGATACAGTGAATTGTTACTGGCTTATCAGAAACCTTGACCCTGACTCTGATGGGAATGTCTGTACAATGCCCGCAGCTACGTTAGTCACTTGGAGAGAGGTCGCATAGGGAATGTAAATTGAATCGCGACGAGTTTCACGGATACAGTAATTTGTTACTGGTGCATCGGAAACCTCGAGCCAGACTCTCAGGGCACCTTCTGAACAGAACCTGTAGCCACGTTAGTCACTTGGAGAGAAGTCGCCTAGGGACTGTAGAATTGAATCGCGACGCAGTTTCTTTGTTCCATCTTCATTACGAGGGTTTGAGGCATACAGTAAATTGTCACTGTTGCATCGGAAACCTTGGGCCTGACTCTCAGGTGAACGTCTGTACAATGCCCGCAGCCACGTTAGTCACTTGCACAGAAGTCGCCTAGGGACTGCAGAATTGAATCGCGACGAAATTTCTTTGTTACAGTGTCATTATGAAGGGATACAGTAAATTGTCACTGTTGCAT
This sequence comes from Schistocerca cancellata, assembly GCF_023864275.1. Taxonomy (NCBI): domain Eukaryota; kingdom Metazoa; phylum Arthropoda; class Insecta; order Orthoptera; family Acrididae; genus Schistocerca; species Schistocerca cancellata. The sequence continues at coordinate 39,096,984 of NC_064633.1, read as the reverse complement.
CGGAAACGTGGAGCCTGACTCTGAGAGGAACCACTGTACGATGCTTGTAGCCATGTTAGTCAGTTGAGAGAAGTCGGCTAGGGACTGTAGAATTGAATCGCGACACAGTGTCTTTCTTCCATCGTCATTTACGAGGGTTTGAGGGATACAGAAAATTGTCACTGGTGCATCAGAAACCTGGAGCCTGACTCACAGGGAAACATCTGTGGTATTTTGACATTGGCCTCTCAATATGTATATTCCTTATTGTCGTTTCTGGTTACCAATATTAGTTTATTTCCAACAATAAGCAGCTTTCACTCGGTTAATACTCGGCAGAATTCAAACCTCCATTTGGATCGGTCTTCCTTAACTCTTGTGCAAAAAGGTGTGCAGTATACTGCTGCATCCATTTCCAATAAGCTGCCACTCGAATTCAAAAATCTTAGCAGAAATCCAGTGCGTTCAAATCGAAACTGAAGAGTTTCGTCAGGGGTCACTCCTTCTATTCTGTCGAGGAGTTCCTTGAAAAATTAAGATGATGCTCATTGTATTCCTGATGGCGTTTGCTTAAACTTATGAACTGATTTTCTTTCAGGTTCATGAACATTTATTTTTATCTGTTATTACTTTTATGTTGTAAGTTCATGTACTGACGCGTTCCATGACCTTGGGAATTTGCTCCTCAACTTGGTCCTACGGAACTTGACATTTAAATAAAATAAATGAAAAAATGAATAAAATGCCTTGTAAGTAGGCTGTTTATGTTTTCTTTATGTAAGTAGGCTGTTTATGTTTCCTTATTGGCAAGGTTACGTAGCGCTCTATATGAAAATCACTGGCTGTGCTGTGTGCAGTCTGTGGCTAGTTTGCATTGTTGTCTGCCAGTTTAGTGTTTGGCAGCGGCAGCTGGATGTAAACAGCGCGTAGCATTGCGCAGTTGGAGGTGAGCCGCCAGCAGTTGTGGATGTGGGGAGAGAAATGGCGGAGTTTTGATATTTGTAAGAATGGATGTTATGAACTGCTATATATATTATGACTATTAAGGTAAATACAGTGTTTGTTCTCTATTAAAATCTTTCATTTGCTAACTATGCCTACTAGTAGTTAGTGCCTTCCGTAGTTTGAATCTGTTATTTAGCTGGCAGTAGTGGCGCTCGCTGTATTGCAGTAGTTCGAGTAACGGAGATTTTTGGTGAGGTAAGTGATTTGTGAAAGGTATAGATTAATGTTAGTCAGGGCCATTCTTTTGTAGGGATTTTTGAATGTCAGATTGCGTTGCGCTAAAAAAAAATTGTGTGTCAGTTTAAGCACAGTCGTGTATAATTGTTGAAAGGGGACGTTTCATATGGCGACCCTGCCAGGATACTTCACTGGAATCTTCTGATATTTTCTTCTAGTTTGTGTAATTAGTGTAGCTTTTGTTTATTGCTAGCACGTAATTGTAGAGAGAATTTCCTTTGTAGTTGTAGTTTTTCATTCTTGTACAGTAAAACAGTTGTGGCATGCATGTAGATTTGCACCAAGTATTTCGCAGCTGCGCTTGCAATTAACTAGATATTATTTTCAGTGCTATGTTAATGTGTTCACCTATTTTGGCTCTTCAAATTGTGTTTATCTGTGTTGTCTTGTGAAATATTGTGACAATAATGGCGTGTGAAAAACGTAATACTAGGCTCCAAAGTAAACTGAGAAATGACAGTGAAGACGAAAGCAGTGTGTTAGCGCCACCGTGTAATGAATTAACTAATGTACAACATAGTAGTTTGGTAATTGTGCATAGGGAAATGGAGCGGGCGGCAAACAGTGGCGTAGGCAGTGAAACAATTAGTGAACAGGGAAGCATTATCGATCGATCGCTCGGCAACAGCTCGCCTCAGGAATCCGAAATAACAGGACACAATTTTACAAATACTGTAGATTCAGGTTTTGCGTCCTCACCATTTTCTCAAATAAGTCAAGACACATTTTCTGCTTGTCAAAATGTGAATGTTGCTGGTGTAAATGCACTGCCGAAAAGCGTAGAGGAACAGATTCCAGACACTAATGCATTGTTATTACAATTAATGCAACAAATGGGACAAAATCTTCAAAAGTTAGACACAATGAAACAAAATCTTCAAAAGTTAGACACAATGGAACAAAATCTTCGGAAGTTAGACACCACACTTGAAGAAACACGTGAAGATTTAACTACTGAGTTACATAACATTGAATCGATATGTCAAAAAGTCTGTAATGACGTAAAAACACAAATTTGTGAGCATTTTCAACGTATTTTTTCACGGCATGAAAATGCATTACAGAATCACGAAGCAGCCATAAAAGAACTGCAAACCATTGTTCATGAAAATCATGAGACCTTGTGTGCTAAAATTGACTTAGTTGCATCTACCGATTCGGTTACGCAACTTGCAAAAACTCAGGAAAACTTAAAGGACACAGTAGATTCGATTTCAACACAAATGGACACTCTGAAACTTGGTTCAGAAAAACACACTGAGCAAATGTGTTCACTATCGGAGAAAGTAGCCGAACTTTCGGATCAGGTCACTAACTTATCTACAAAGGTAGATGATGATCTGAATGACACAAGACCTGTAGCCATCACTGACGCAGAAGAGTGCGAACAAATTAGGAAATTCAAACAAAATCAGAATCAAATTAATACGCAACACCAAAAAGAAATCCGGGAAGTAAAAGATCAGCTGACACAGGTAATACAAGAATTACGTATTTCAGAGGCCACTCGCGCTCCAATACGGGAAGAGGGACATAGAAATACGGAACAGCCACAAAATAATAACTCAGGGCACTTCGGAAATTATGAAGAAATTGGCAAGGTACACCGAATTTTGAGATGGAACCGCCGACACGACGTAACAATGACCGACATGCGACTCGCCGACATGATGATTTTGACTATAAGCTGTTCATTACTACACGTAAATTCAAAACGTTTAAGAATTCTGCCAACGACATTCATCCACAAGCGTGGCTCCATCAATTCTCTCATTGTTTTCCTCCCAACTGGTCATTAGAACACAGATAAGAATTTATGTGTGGCTACTTGGAGAATGAACCAGCTGTAAGAATGCGATCGGTCATTCACGATTGTCACAGTGAAGGAGAATTTTATCATGCGTTCCTCTCAGCGTATTGGTCTCAAACTACACAAGACCGAGTAAAACATAGCATCATAATGACGAAACATTTCGAACAATCTGAATTTTCCAGTCTTGTGAAATATTTTGAAGACATGTTGCACAAGAATCAGTACCTGTCAAACCCATACAGCCCCTCAGAACTCATCCGCATTTGCTTAATCAAACTGCCTGAACATTTACGACATATTATTTTGACAGGAAGTTGCAAAGACGACATTGAAGCTTTTCAGGGACTGTTACAAGAACTGGAAATTGACACTGACAATTGCGGAACCCGAAAACAGGAGTACAATAATTACAGGTCACATTTGTCACAATTCCGCGATGACAGAAATAATAACTGGACACGACAAGGCTATTCTCACAACACAAATCGTGACCAAAACAGACACCACCCGTAGGACAACCACTGGCAGAGTAATAGTTACAGAGAGAGATCGCATTTCTGTAGTAATGAATATGACAGAGACACTCATAGAAACAGACAATTTGGTAACCAGAACTATTATTATAACGGGAGACAGAATAACTTCAGACACAACGGTCCACCGTGCAGTCATAATTGAGGGAGAAATTCTCCACCACTTAACCGACAAGAAAGACACTACAGGAACTACCGACATGACGACAGACGATATAATCATAACGACAGACCTGAATTTCATCGGAACTGGCGGGATTCAAACAGAGCAGTGCACTCTCGACAACGTGAATTTGTGGAAGTTAGGTCTCCTAAACCGAATAATGACGCGCGCCAACAAAGAGATAGCAGACAATGACTCGCACCGCAGGCAGCCACCTGCGCCGGCTGGCTCAGAGAAAAATAACATTGACGCTAACCTTGAGCAAAATTCCAGTATTCTTTATGGACGAATACCGCATGATAATTGCATTCAAGTTGAAAGTCTGCGTACTAGGAAGAGTAAAGGTTTACACCACATTTCACATGTAAAACCATTTATTGACAGATAATCTGCTTTTTAACTTAGTCTTTGCAATTTTCACTTCACGCTACTTGTACAATTTGTCACACTGAGAAACTGTTAACATGCAACAATGTTTTGAAGTTCAGTATCCACTCAAGAACCAAGAGAACTTATTTAAACAGAAATTACAAATGCATTGTTATTGCGAACAGATGACACAGTGTTATTGTGTGTGTACATTCTTGCTTGTTAGTTGCACGATTACGTAACGACTATAAGGCTCACATACTTAGAACATATACTGGTACTGCTAATGACATTCTAATGCAACAGTTTGGTTTACTTGAAAATACATTCTGGATTTAAAGTACTTTCTGTGAGTTACCAGAAGAGACAGTGGTTAGTTTATGTGACAGCTACACGATTTTATCATGACGCTACTAATGAGTGACAATTTACAATGTTGCTTTTGCGGTGTATCTGTTTTATATCTGCACAGTTTTTCTGAATTCTTCTGGAAAGTAAAACATGTTTAATAGTAACTTTTGTGGTATAGCTACAATGAGACAGCCTTTTCCGTAGCAGAACAATACGTTACAGCACAGTAATTTCTTCATCACAACAATAAGCGTAATAACTAAGATATCTATACGCAAAGCATTTCACTTTTGTTTATCATGAGGTAAGTACATTGACTTCTGCAGAACTTAGCTTTTGGAGGACAATAACTACGACACTTCTACAGAGATTATCTTACAGCAAGACGCATATTTAGCGTTACAGGACACGTATTTGAGTGATTAATTTTGTACTTAAAACATTTATTTTTAAAGATTTTTGAATTACAAAGAAAGTTTTCCGTGATACATTTCATTCCATTGCTGTAATCTGTAACACCTGAGGGTATAATTACAATAATCCTCAGGGGGGTACACGCTTACTTTGTGTACCATGTGTTTGGCAAGCACAAGGAGCCCTAGCTAATATGGTATTCGCTTATACAACATTACACATCGGTACCATATTCCTCTAAAACAGAATTACACAGCTACCTGATTATTAAACAGAGAAACAAACATTTTTTTGCTACGTCAGTGACAGATGTTTAGCAATTACACAGTTGGGTAACTTCACACTTATGAAATTTTATTTTGTCTGTACTTTGTGAACTGTTCATATTTTTTCGGACCCATTGTGATATTATGAGAGCTTTGAATGATATATTTGGTATGGGATCATGATTTTTAAAGTACGTTTGAGGCAGATGACACTTTTGACATGAGCAGTGAAGTTTTTTAATTATTGGAGGAAGCTACGACGATTGTGAGAGTTGACTGAGGTGTTATGATGTTATTATTACGATGACTATGTGTATTATGCTGTTGCGGTATGTTTATGACCAATAAGCTGATGCTATATGAGTTATTTTATTAAGCTACGTATCTGTTATGATGAAATATTGAAGAAGTGTCGACAAATAAGGTAGGGAATAATGAGTAGTGTTTAGGGACTCTTGACTTGTGAAAAAGGTTGTTGGAAACCAAGAATCGTACTTTAAGAGTTATGAAATGTGTGTAAATGCGTGAATGTATCACAATGCGAGCGAAAATTTTTGAACACTGTTATATTTATAGGATTTTGTTTCTACAGATTTGTAACGCAAATTCTTGACCTGTGAAATATTTTTATATGAGACTGTCACTGTAGCGGAAACTGCTGTCGTAAACATTTCCGTAAGAAAGTTAAGTGACCACCTGCACGTAATGCGTCGTGGGCACCCAGCTGTGTCAGACGCCTGGAGAAAAAGCCATTAGGGTGTGCCTTTCCAGAGGCACAGGTAAAAAAAAAAGGGAGGCCATTATCCTCGCTGGTGACATTCCTTTGTAGAAAGCATCGTAAATACGACACCCTCAAACTTGAAAACATGATAACACTGTGGAGCTCTTAATATATGATATTTACTGGAATGCCTAATGAAATGATGAGAAATAGTTTTATGTCTATACACCTGATTATGACTACTGTCTTTCTATTTGAGAGAAATGCCATATGGCTTGCTTTATGTATATATTTGATCATTTGTTTAATATCTAGTTTCTAGCTGCACTGCAGCATTGTTTAAAATAAAATTTTATGAATGTACTAATATAGATATTTTATGCCTACAGATCCAGTAAACAATAACTTAAAAAAAAAACGAAGGAGCACAAAAAGACATTTCCCTTCACAGGACTTGCATACATAATTTTCTTTTCAACTACTTGGTAATATTTTTCGTAGAATAGATTGTGGTGCACCACTTTAATTACATAGACATTAAGATGTGAATATACATTTCCCTTATCTGCATTGTTGTTTTTACTGTAATATTTTTTCTGCTTGAGCTATGTCATGTTTAGGTATAAGTTACTGCTGTTTGCCAGGCATAGTGTTACTGAATTTGACTTTGTGTTACGCTGCTAAGCCAGTTTATTACTGATTTATTTTTCTTGTTTGCTGCTCATTGCATATTAGTTGTAATATTGTTGCTTACTTTGCCAATTTGAATTTTTTTGTCATTCCTGTTCGTGTTAATTGTTTTGTGCTGCTGCATTGCCTCGTCCCTTAGTTTGGCATCTGAGCTCAGTAGATTTAAGTTAGCTTAAGAAGGGGTAGACTATATAAGAGAATGAGTTGCGATGAATTTGAAGAAATGCACTGAGAGGTTATACGAGAAAAATACAGAAAGCATGTTTGGATAGGATTTTTTTGGTGGAAGCAAAGGTTGAAATAAGACGAACGATCTATGGAATGAAGTTTTGGGTTGGACTGCAGTACCAAATGTTACACTGAAAACGAACCCTGTCCTTTCCTTTTGTGTTATCCCACTATGTGTTTGTGTACCCTTGTGTATTTGTTTTCTTCCTGTCTCTGTGTAGTTTCATAGAATTTTTTCTTCTTTTAATACTAAGCTACATTCACTATGATGAGGAATACTGTTATCCTCGAATATAATTGGCATTAATAATATGTTATTTACCTAGTAAGTATGCTTAGACATTATTTATTCTGTTTTGTTTTAATGCTCATGTGTGAAGTTGATGTTTCGAAAGTTATTCTGATCTTTTATGTATGTACTCATGTCATAATTCCTGTAACACTGATGTATATGTTATTTCGATTCTTTTGTAAAGCCTGTACTACAAATGTTATCTGTATTGTTATGTTTTAATGATGTATTTTGTACCTTTGTAATTGTATTCTCATGTTATAATATTGTAATTGACACCAGTTCATCAAATTAAGTAACTTGTAAGCATTCATTTCACTGCACACATTTCTGTTGGTCATAGTAATGCACAATATGTGAGAAGTTGGGACTGTTAGTGTTTGCACGTGTGTTACTAATTCAGCAAGGGACTGGATAACAGCATTGCTGGTTCTCAGGACAATTCCAAAAACTTTGTGCGTGCACATGTGGTGGTTTATGGACTTGCTATCTTCTCTGCAAGACTCTTCGATGGTGATTGTGCACCTGCACAGTCGCAGCAGATGGCTGCTGGCCATCTCTGCAAGGACTACAGTGGGTCCTACACCTTTGCTGACTCACCAATACCATTATTTCTACAAGGACTACAGTGGGTCTACACCTTTGCTGACTCACCAATACCATTATTTCTACAAGGACTACAATGGGTCTACACCTTTGCTGACTCACCAGTACCATTATTTCTACAAGGACTGCAGTGGGTCTGCACGTCTGGTGGCCCACCAATACCGTAATCTCCACCAGGACTTCAGTGGGTCTAGTCTGTGATGACCTACCTACCAATATTCTTTAAAACTTCGACTGACTCTGCTGTGGGTTTGCTCTGTTGTGGCCCATTACCTGTCAGCATGTCAAGAGTCAGCACTGTCTTTCCGTTTGAAGGACAACACTACTTCTTCAAGAAACCTCGAGCCTGACTCTCAGGGCACCTTCTGTACAGTACCTGTAGCCACGTTAGTCACTTGAAGAGATGTCACCTAGGGACTGTAGAATTGAATCGTAACGAAATTTCTTTGTTCCATTGTCATTACGAGGGTTTGAGGTATGCAGTAAATACTCACTGTTGCATCGGAAACCTTGGGCCTGACTCTCAGGTGAACGTCTGTACAATGCCCGCAGCCACGTTAGTCACTTGCACAGAAGTCGCCTAGGGACTGCAGAATTGAATCGCGACGAAATTTCTTTGTTACAGTGTCATTATGAAGGGATACAGTAAATTGTCACTGTTGCATCGGAAACGTGGAGCCTGACTCTGAGAGGAACCACTGTACGATGCTTGTAGCCATGTTAGTCAGTTGAGAGAAGTCGGCTAGGGACTGTAGAATTGAATCGCGACACAGTGTCTTTCTTCCATCGTCATTTACGAGGGTTTGAGGGATACAGAAAATTGTCACTGGTGCATCAGAAACCTGGAGCCTGACTCACAGGGAAACATCTGTGGTATTTTGACATTGGCCTCTCAATATGTATATTCCTTATTGTCGTTTCTGGTTACCAACATTAGTTTATTTACAACAATAGGCAGCTTTCACTCGGTTAATACTCGGCAGAATTCAAACCTCCATTTGGATCGGTCTTCCTTAACTCTTGTGCAAAAAGGTGTGCAGTATACTGCTGCATCCATTTCCAATAAGCTGCCACTCGAATTCAAAAATCTTAGCAGAAATCCAGTGCGTTCAAATCGAAACTGAAGAGTTTCGTCAGGGGTCACTCCTTCTATTCTGTCGAGGAGTTCCTTGAAAAATTAAGATGATGCTCATTGTATTCCTGATGGCGTTTGCTTAAACTTATGAACTGATTTTCTTTCAGGTTCATGAACATTTATTTTTATCTGTTATTACTTTTATGTTGTAAGTTCATGTACTGACGCGTTCCATGACCTTGGGGATTTGCTCCTCAACTTGGTCCTACGGAACTTGACATTTAAATAAAATAAATGAAAAAATGAATAAAATGCCTTGTAAGTAGGCTGTTTACGTTTTCTTTATGTAAGTAGGCTGTTTATGTTTCCTTATTGGCAACGTTACGAAGCGCTCTATATGAAAATCACTGGCTGTGCTGTGTGCAGTCTGTGGCTAGTTTGCATTGTTGTCTGCCATTGTAGTGTTGGGCAGCGGCAGCTGGATGTGAACAGCGCGTAGCGTTGCGCAGTTGGAGGTGAGCTGCCAGCAGTGCTGGACGTGGGGAGAGAAATGGCGGAGTTTTGATATTTGTAAGAATGGATGTTATGAACTGCTATATATATTATGACTATTAAGGTAAATACAATGTTTGTTCTCTATTAAAATCTTTCATTTGCTAACTATGCCTACTAGTAGTTAGTGCCTTCCGTAGTTTGAATCTGTTATTTAGCTGGCAGTAGTGGCGCTCGCTGTATTGCAGTAGTTCGAATAATGGAGATTTTTGGTGAGGTAAGTGATTTGTGAAAGGTATAGATTAATGTTAGTCAGGGCCAATTTTTGAAGGGATTTATGAAAGCCAGATTGTGTTGCGCTAAAAAAAAAAATATTGTGTGTCAGTTTAAGCACAGTCGTGTATAATTGTTGAAAGGGGACGTTTCAGCCTCTCAGGGAGACGTCTGTACAATGACCGTAGCCACCTTAGTCACTTGGGTAGAAGTCGCCTAGGGACTGTAGAATTGAATCGCCAAGAATTTTCTGTGTTCTCTTGTCATTACGAGGGTTTGGGAGATACAGTAAATAGTCACTGGTGCATCGGAAACCTGGAGCCTGTCTCTCATGGGAACGTCTGTGCAATGCCCATAGCCACGTTAGTCACTTGGAGAAAATTCACCTAGGGACTGTAGAATTGGATGGCGACACAATTTCTTTATTCCATTGTCATCTCGAGGCTTTGAGGGATACAATAATTTTTCGCTGGTGCATCGGAAACCTGGAGCCTTACTCTCTGGGAAACGTCTGTACAATGCCCGTAGCCACGTTGTGACTTGGAGAGAAGTCGTCCAGGGACTGTAGCATTGAATCGCGACGCAATTTCTTTGTTCCACTGTCATTACGACTGTTTGAGTGATAGAGTAAATTGTGACTGGTGCATCGGAAACCTGGAACGTGACTCAAAGGGGAACGTCTTTACAATGCCTGTAGTCACGTTAGTAGCTTGGAGAGAAGTTCCCTAGAGAATGTAGATTTGAATTGTAACGAAGTTTCTTTGTTCCCCAGTCATTACGAGGGTTTTAGGGGTACAGTATATAGTCAGTGGTTCATCAGAAACCTGGAACCTGACTCTCAGGGGAACGTATGTGCAATCCCTATAGCGATGTTAGTCACTTGGAGAGGAGTCGCCTAGGGACTGTAGAACTGGATGGCGACGCAATTTCTTTGTTCCATTGTCATTACGAGAGTTTCACAGATACAGTAAATTGTTACTGGTGAATCGGAAACCTGGAGCCTGACTCTGATGGGAACGTCTGTACAATGCCCACAGCCACGTTAGTCACTTGGAAGAAAGTATCCTAGGGACTGTAGATATGAATCGGGACGCAATTTCTTTGTTCCATTGTCATTACGAGTGTTTGAGGGATACACTAAATTGTCACTGGTGCATCAGAAACCTGGAACCTGACTCTCAGGGGAACGTGTGTGCAATACCTATATGGACGTTAGTCACTTGGAGAGGAGTCGCCTAGGGACTGTAGAACTGGATGGCGACGCAATTTCTTTGTTCCATTGTCATTACGTGAGTTTCGCAGATACAGTAAATTGTTACTGGATTTATCGGAAACCTGGAGCCTGACTCTGATGGAAACGCCTTTACAATGCCCGCAGCCACGTTAGTCACTTGCAAGGAAGTATCCTAGGGACTGTAGATATGAATCGGGACGCAATTTCTTTGTTCCATTGTCATTACGAGTGTTTGAGGGATACACTAAATTGTCACTGGTGCATCAGAAACCTGGAACCTGACTCTCAGGGGAACATGTGTGCAATACCTATAGCGACGTTAGTCACTTAGAGAGGAGTCGCCTAGGGACTGTAGAACTGGATGGCGACGCAATTTCTTTGTTCCATTGTCATTACGAGAGTTTCACAGATACAGTAAATTGTTACTGGTGTATCGGAAACCTGGAGCCTGACTCTGATGGAAACTTCTGTACAATGCCCGCAGCCACGTTAGTCACTTGGTACGAAGTATCCTAGGGACTTTAGATATGAATGGGACGCAATTTCTTTGTTCCACTGTCATTACAAGTGTTTGAGGGATACACTAAATTGTCACTGGTGCATCAGAAACCTGGAGCCTGACTCTCAGGGGAACGTATGTGCAATACCTATAGCGACGTTAGTCACTTGGAGAGGAGTCGCCTAGGGACTCTGGAACTGGATGGCACGCAATTTCTTTGTTCCATTGTCATTACGAGAGTTTCACAGATACAGTAAATTGTTACTGGTGTATCGGAAACCTGGAGCCTGACTCTGATGGGAACGTCTGTACAATGCCCGCAGCCACGTTAGACACTTGGAAGGAAGTATCCTAGGGACTGTAGAATTGAATCGGGACGCAATTTCGTTGTTCCATTGTTATTACGAGTGTTTGAGGGATACACTAAATTGTCACTGGTCCATCAGAAACCTGGAACCTGACTCTCAGGGGAACGTGTGTGCAATACCTATAGCGACGTTAGTCACTTGGAGAGAAGTCGCCTAGGGACTGTAGAACTGGTTGACGACGCAATTTCTTTGTTTCATTGTCATTACGGGAGTTTCACAGATACAGTAAATTGTTACTGTGGTATCGGAAGCCTGGAGCCTGACTCTGATGGGAACGTCTGTACAATGCCTGCAGCCACGTTAGTCAGTTGGAAGGAAGTATCCTAGGGACTGTAGATATGAATCGGGACGCAATGTCTTTGTTCCATTGTCATTACGAGTGTTTGAGGGATACACTACATTGTCACTGGTGCATCAGAAACCTGGAGCCTGACTCTCAGGGGAACATGTGTCCAAAACCTATTGGACGTTAGTCACTTGGAGCGGAGTCGCCTAGGGACTGTAGAACTGGATGGCGACGCAATTTCTTTGTTCCATTGTCATTACGAGAGTTTCACAGATACAGTAAATTGTTACTGGTGTATCGAAAACCTGGAGCCTGAATCTCATGGGAACGTCTGTACAATGCCCGCAGCCACGATAGTCACCTGGAAGGAAGTATCCTAAGGACAGTAGATACGAATCGGGACGCAATTTCTTTGTTACATTATCATTACGAGTGTTTGAGGGATACACTAAATTGTTACTGGTGCATCAGAAATCTGGAGCGTGACTCTTAGAGGAACATGTGTGCAATACCTGTTGGACGTTAGTCACTTGGAGAGCAGTGGTCTAGGGACTGTAGAACTGGATGGCGACGCAATTGTTTTGTTCCATTGTCATTACGAGAGTTTCACAGATACAGTAAATTGTTACTGTGGTATCGGAAACCCGGAGCCTGAATCTAATGGGAACGTCTGTACAATGCCCGCAGCCATGATAGTCACCTGGAAGGAAGTATCCTAGGGACAGTAGGTATGAATCGGGACGCAATTTCTTTGTTACATTGTCATTACGAGTGTTTGAGGGATACACTAAATTGTCACTGGTGCATCAGAAACCAGGAGCCTGACTCTCACGGGAACATGTGTGCAATACGTATTGGACGTTAGTCACTTGGAGAGGAGTCGCCTAGGCACTGTAGAACTGAATGGCGACGCAATTTTTTTGTTCCATTGTCATTACGAGAGTTTCACAGATACAGTAAATTGTTACTGGTGTATCGGAAACCTGGAGCCTGACTCTCATGGGAACGTCTGTACAATGCCCGCAGCCATGTTAGTCACTTGAAAGGAAGTATCCTAGCGACTGTAGATATGAATAGGGACGCAATTTCTTTGTTCCATTGTCATTACGGGAGTTTCACAGATACAGTAAATTGTTACTGGTGTATCGGAAACCTGGATCCTGAATCTAATGGGAAAGTCTGTACAATGCCCGCAGCCACGATAGTCACCTGGAAGGAAGTATCCTAGGGACAGTAGATATGAATCGGGACGCAATTTCTTTGTTACATTATCAGTACGAGTGTTTGACGGATACACTAAATTGTCACTGGTGCATCAGAAACCTGGAGCCTGACTCTCAGGGGAACATGTGTGCAATACGTATTGGACGTTAGTCACTTGGAGAGGAGACGCCTAGGGACTGTAGAACTGGATGGCGACGCAATTTCTTTGTTCCATTGTCATTACGAGAGTTTCACAGATACAGTAAATTGTTACTGGTATATCGGAAAACTGGAGCCTGACTCTGATGGGAACGTCTGTACAATGCCCGCAGCCACGTTAGACACTTGGAAGGAAGTATCCTAGGGACTGTAGAATTGAATCGGGATGCAATTTCGTTGTTCCATTGTCATTACGAGTGTTTGAGGGATACACTACATTGTCACTGGTGCATCAGCAACCTGGAACCTGACTCTCAGGGGAACGTGTGTGCAATACCTATAGCGACGTCAGTCACTTGGAGAGGAGTCGCCTAGGGACTGTAGAACTGGATGGCGACGCAATTTCTTTGTTTCATTGTCATTACGGGAGTTTCACAGATACAGTAAATTGTTACTGGTGTATCGGAAACCTGGAGCCTGACTCTGATGGAAGCGGCTGTACAATGCCCGCAGCCACGTTAGTCACTTGGAAGGAAGTATCCTAGGGACTGTAGATATGAATCGGGACGCAATTTCTTTGTTCCATTGTTATTACGAGTGTTTGAGGAATACACTAAATTGTCACTGGTGCATCAGAAACCTGGATCCTGACTCTCAGAGGAACGTGTGTGCAATACCTATAGAGACGTTAGTCACTTGGAGAGGAGTCGCCTAGGGACTGTAGAACTGGATGGCGACGCAATTTCTTTGGTCCATTGTCATTATGAGAGTTTCACAGATACAGTAAATTGTTACTGGTGTATCGGAAACCTGGAGCCTGATTCTGATGGAAACGTCTGTACAACGACCGCAGCCACGTTAGTCACTTGGAAGGAAGTATCCTAGGGACTGTAGATATGAATCAGGACGCAATTTCTTTGTTCCATTGTTATTACGAGTGTTTGAGGGATACACTAAATTGTCACTGGTGCAACAGAATCCTGGAACCTGACTCTCAGGGGAACGTGTGTGCAATACCGATAGCGACGTTAGTCACTTGGAGAGGAGTCGCCTAGGGACTGTAGAACTGGATGGCGACGCAATTTCTTTGTTCCATTGTCATTACGATAGTTTCACAGATACAGTAAATTGTTACTGGTGTATCGGAAACCTGGAGCCTGACTCTGATGGAAACGTATGTACAATGCCCGCACCCACATTAGTCATACCGAAGGAAGTATCCTAGGGACTGTAGATATGAATCGGGACGCAATTTCTTTGTTCCATTGTCATTACGAGTGTTTGAGGGATATAATAAATTGTCACTGGTGCAACATAAACCTGGAGCCTGACTCACAGGGGAACGTGTGTGCAATACCTATAGCGACGTTAGTCACTTGGAGAGGAGTCGCCTAGGGACTGTAGAACTGAATGGCGACGCAATTTCTTTGTTCCATTGTCATTACGAGAGTTTCACAGATACAGTAAATAGTTACTGGTGTATCGGAAACCTGGAGCCTGACTCTGATGGGAACGTCTGTACAATGCCTGCAGCCACGTTAGTCACTTGGAAGGAAGTATCCTAGGGACTGTAGATATGAATCGGGACGCAATTTCTTTGTTCCATTGTTATTACGAGTGTTTGAGGGATACACTAAATTGACACTGGTGCATCAGAAGCCTGGAACCTGACTCACAGGGGAACGTGTGTGCAATACCTATAGCGACGTTAGTCACTTGGAGAGGAGTCGCCTAGGGACTGTAGAACTGGATGGCAACGCATTTTCTTTGTTCCATTGTCATTACGAGAGTTTCACAGATACAGTAAATAGTTACTGGTGTATCGGAAACCTGGAGCCTGACTCTGATTGGAACGTCTGTACAATGCCTGCAGCCACGTTAGTCACTTGGAAGGAAGTATCCTAGGGACTGTAGATATGAATCGGGACGCAATTTCTTTGTTCCATTGTCATTACGAGTGTTTGAGGGATACAGTAAATTGTCACTGGTGCATCAGAAACCTGGAGCCTGACTCTCAGGGGAACATGTGTGCAATACCTATTGGGCGTTAGTCACATGGAGAGGAGTCGCCTAGGGACTGTAGAACTGGATGGCGACGCAATTTATTTGTTCCATTGTCATTACGAGTGGTTGAGGGATACACTAAATTGTCACTGGTGCATCAGAAACCTGGAGCCTGACTCTCAGGGGAATGTGTGTGCAATACCTTTAGCGACGTTAGCAACTCGGAGAGGTGTCGCCCAGGGACTGTAGAACTGGATGGCACGCAATTTCTTTGTTCCATTGTCATTACGAGAGTTTCACAGATACAGGAAATTGTTACTGGTGTATCGGAAACCTTGAGCCTTAATCTAATGGGAACGTCTGTACAATGCCTGCAGCCACGTTAGTCACTTGGAAGGAAGTATCATAGGGACTGTAGATATTAATCGGGATGCAATTTCTTTGTTCCATTGTCATTACGAGTGTTTGAGCGATACAGTAAATTGTCACTGGTGCATCAGAAACCTGGAGCCTGACTCTCAGGGGAACATGTGTGCAATACCTATTGGGCGTTAGTCACATGGAGAGGAGTCGCCTAGGGACTGTAGAACTGGATGGCGACGCAATTTATTTGTTCCATTGTCATTACGAGTGGTTGAGGGATACACTAAATTGTCACTGGTGCATCAGAAACCTGGAGCCTGAGTCTCAGGGGAACGTGTGTGCATTACCTTTAGCAACGTTAGCAACTCGGAGAGGTGTCGCCCAGGGACTGTAGAACTGGATGGCACGCAATTTCTTTGTTCCATTGTCATTACGAGAGTTTCACAGATACAGGAAATTGTTACTGGTGTATCGGAAACCTTGAGCCTTAATCTAATGGGAACGTCTGTACAATGCCTGCAGCCACGTTAGTCACTTGGAAGGAAGTATCATAGGGACTGTAGATATTAATCGGGACGCAATTTCTTCGTTCCATTGTCATTACGAGTGTTTGAGGGATACAGTAAATTGTCACTGGTGCATCAGAAACCGGGAGCCTGACTCTCAGGGGAACATGTGTGCAATACCTATTGGGCGTTAGTCACATGGAGAGGAGTCGCCTAGGGACTGTAGAACTGGATGGCGACGCAATTTATTTGTTCCATTGTCATTACGAGTGGTTGAGGGATACACTAAATTGTCACTGGTGCATCAGAAACCTGGAGCCTGACTCTCAGGGGAACGTGTGTGCAATACGTTTAGCGACGTTAGCAACTCGGAGAGGTGTCGCCCAGGGACTGTAGAACTGGATGGCACGCAATTTCTTTGTTCCATTGTCATTACGAGAGTTTCACAGATACAGGAAATTGTTACTGGTATATCGGAAACCTTGAGCCTTAATCTAATGGGAACGTCTGTACAATGCCTGCAGCCACGTTACTCACTTGGAAGGAAGTATCACAGGGACTGTAGATATGAATCGGGACGCAATTTCTTTGTTCCATTGTTATTACGAGTGTTTGAGGGATACACTAAATTGTCACTGGTGCAACAGAATACTGGAACCTGACTCTCAGGGGAACGTGTGTGCAATACCGATAGCGATGTTAGTCACTTGGAGAGGAGTCGCCTAGGGACTGTAGAACTGGATGGCGACGCAATTTCTTTGTTCCATTGTCATTACGAGAGTTTCACAGATACAGTAAATTGTTACGGGTGTATCGGAAACCTGGAGCATGACTCTGATAGAAACGCCTGTACAATGCCCGCAGCCACGTTACTCACTTGGAAGGAAGTATCCTAGGGACTGTAGATATGAATCGGGACGCAATTTCTTTGTTCCATTGTTATTACGAGTGTTTGAGGGATACACTAAATTGTCACTGGTGCAACAGAATACTGGAACCTGACTCTCAGGGGAACGTATGTGCAATACCGATAGCGATGTTAGTCACTTGGAGCGGAGTCGCCTAGGGACTGTAGAACTGGATGGCGACGCAATTTCTTGGTTCCATTGTCATTACGAAAGTTTCACAGATACAGTAAATTGTTACTGGTGTATCGGAAACCTGGAGCCTGACTCTGATGGAAACGCCTGTACAATGCCCGCAGCCACGTTACTCACTTGGAAGGAAGTATCCTAGGGACTGTAGATATGAATCGGGACGCAATTTCCTTGTTCCATTGTTATTACGAGTGTTTGAGGGATAAACTAAATTGTCACTGGTGCATCAGAAACCTGGAGCGTGACTCTCAGGGGAACATGTGTGCAATACCTATTGGACGTTAGTCACTTGGAGAGGAGTCGCCTAGGGACTGTAGAACTGGATGGCGACGCAATTTCCTTGTTCCATTGTCATTACTACAGTTTCAGAGATACAGTAAATTGTTACTAGTGTATCGGAAACCTGGAGCCTGACTCTGATGGGAACGTCTCTACAATGCCCGCAGCCACGTTAGTCACTTGGAAGGAGGTATTCTAGGGACTGTGTATATGAATCGGGACGCAATTTCTTTGTTCCATTGTCATTACGAGTGTTTGAGGGATACACTAAATTCTCACTGGTGCATCAGAAACCTGGAACCTGACTCGCAGGGGAACATGTGTGCAATACCTATAGCGACGTTAGTCACTTGGAGAGAAGTCGCCAAGGGACTGTAGAACTGGATGGCGACGCAATTTCTTTGTTCCATTGTCATTACGAGTGTTTCACAGATACAGTAAATTGTTACTGGTGTATCGAAAACCTGGAGCCTGACTCTGATGGAAACGTCTGTACAATGCCAGCAGCCAAATTAGTCATACCGAAGGAAATATCCTAGGGACTGTAGATATGAATCGGGACGCAATATCTTTGTTACATTGTCATTACGTGTGTTTGATGGATACACTAAATTGTCACTGGTGCAACAGAATACTGGAACCTGACTCTCAGGGGAACGTGTGTGCAATAACGATAGCGATTATAGTCACTTGGAGCGGAGTCGCCTAGGGACTGTAGAACTGGATGGCGACGCAATTTCTTTGGTCCATTGTCATTACGAAAGTTTCACAGATACAGTAAATTGTTACTGGTGTATCGGAAACCTGGAGCCTCACTCTGATGGAAACGCCTGTACAATGCCCGCAGCCACGTTGCTCACTTGGAAGGAAGTATCCTAGGGACTGTAGATATGAATCGGGACGCAATTTCTTTGTTCCATTGTTATTACGAGTGTTTGAGGGATAAACTAAATTGTCACTGGTGCATCAGAAACCTGGAGCCTGACTCTCAGGGGAACGTGTGTGCAATACCTATAGCGACGTTAGTCACTTGGAGAGGAGTCGCCTAGGGACTGCAGATCTGGATGGCACGCAATTTCTTTGTTCCATTGTCATTACGAGAGTTTCACAGATACAGTAAATTGTTACAGGTGTATCGGAAACCTGGAGCCTGTATCTGATGGGAACGCCTGTACAATGCCAGCAGCCACGTTAGTCACTTGGAAGGAAGTATCCTAGGGACTGTAGATATGAATCGGGACGCAATTTCTTTGTTCCATTGTTATTACGAGTGTTTGAGGGATACACTAAATTGTCACTGGTGCATCAGAAACCTGGAACCTGACT
This sequence comes from Schistocerca cancellata, assembly GCF_023864275.1. Classification (NCBI taxonomy): domain Eukaryota; kingdom Metazoa; phylum Arthropoda; class Insecta; order Orthoptera; family Acrididae; genus Schistocerca; species Schistocerca cancellata. The sequence continues at coordinate 39,078,153 of NC_064633.1, read as the reverse complement.
CTCAGGGGAACGTGTGTGCAATACCTATAGCGACGTTATTCACTTGGAGAGGAGTCGCCTAGGGACTGTAGAACTAGATGGCAACGCAATTTCAATGTCCAATTGTCATTACGAAAGTTTCTCAGATACAGTAAATTGTTACTGGTGTATCGGAAACCTGGAGCCTGACTCTGATGGAAGCGCCTGTACAATGCCCGCAGCCACGTTACTCACTTGGAAGGAAGTATCCTAGAGACTGTAGATATGAATCGGGACGCAATATCTTTGTTCCATTGTTATTACGAGTGTTTGAGGGATACACTAAATTGTCTCTGGTGCAACAGAATACTGGAGCCTGACTCTCAGGGGAACGTGTGTGCAATACCGATAGCGATGTTAGTCACTTGGAGAGGAGTCGCCTAGGGACTGTAGAACTTGATGGCGACGCAATTTCTTTGTTCCATTGTCATTACGAGAGTTTCACAGATAGAGTAAATTGTTACTGGTATATCGGAAACCTGGAGCCTGACTCTGATGGAAACGCCTGTACAATGCCCGCAGCCACGTTACTCACTTGGAAGGAAGTATCCTAGGGACTGTAGATATGAATCGGGACACAATTTCTTTGTTCCATTGTTATTACGAGTGTTTGAGGGATACACTTAATTGTCACTGTTGCAACAGAATACTGGAACCTGACTCTCAGGGGAACGTGTGTGCAATACCGATAGCGATGTTAGTCACTTGGAGAGGAGTCGCCTAGGGACTGTAGAACTGGATGGCGACGCAATTTCTTTGTTCCATTGTCATTACGAGAGTTTCACATATACAGTAAATTGTTACTGGTGTATCGGAAAACCGGAGCATGACTCTGATGGAAGCGCCTGTACAATGCCCGCAGCCACGTTACACACTTGGAAGGAAGTATCCTAGGGACTGTAGATATGAATCAGGACGAAATTTCTTTGTTCCATTGTTATTACGAGTGGTTGAGGGATACACTAAATTGTCACTGGTGCAACAGAATACTGGAACCTGACTCTTAGGGGAACGTGTGTGCAATACCGATAGCGAAGTTAGTCACTTGGAGCGGAGTCGCCTAGGGACTGTTGAACTGGATGGCGACGCAATTTCTTGGTTCCATTGTCATTACGAAAGTTTCACAGATACAGTAAATTGTTACAGGTGTATCGGAAACCTGGAGCCTGTATCTGATGGGAACGCCTTTACAATGCCAGCAGCCACGTTAGTCACTTGGAAGGAAGTATCCTAGGGACTGTAGATATGAATCGGGACGCAATTTCTTTGTTCCATCGTTATTACGAGTGTTTGAGGGATACACTAAATTGTCACTGGTGCATCAGAAACCTGGAACCTGACTCTCAGGGGAACGTGTGTGCAATACCTATAGCGACGTTATTCACTTGGAGAGGAGTCGCCTAGGGACTGTAGAACTGGATGGCAACGCAATTTCAATGTTCCATTGTCATTACGAAAGTTTCTCAGATACAGTAAATTGTTACTGGTGTATCGGAAACCTGGAGCCTGACTCTGATGGAAGCGCCTGTACAATGCCCGCAGCCACGTTACTCACTTGGAAGGAAGTATCCTAGAGACTGTAGATATGAATCGGGACGCAATATCTTTGTTCCATTGTTATTACGAGTGTTTGAGGGATACACTAAATTGTCTTTGGTGCAACAGAATACTGGAGCCTGACTCTCAGGGGAACGTGTGTGCAATACCGATAGCGATGTTAGTCACTTGGAGAGGAGTCGCCTAGGGACTGTAGAACTTGATGGCGACGCAATTTCTTTGTTCCATTGTCATTACGAGAGTTTCACAGATACAGTAAATTGTTACTGGTATATCGGAAACCTGGAGCCTGACTCTGATGGAAACGCCTGTACAATGCCCACAGCCACGTTACTCACTTGGAAGGAAGTATCCTAGGGACTGTAGATATGAATCGGGACACAATTTCTTTGTTCCATTGTTATTACGAGTGTTTGAGGGATACACTTAATTGTCACTGTTGCAACAGAATACTGGAACCTGACTCTCAGGGGAACGTGTGTGCAATACTGATAGCGATGTTAATCACTTGGAGCGGAGTCGCCTAGGGACTGTAGAACGGAATGGCGACGCAATTTCTTTGTTCCATTATCATTACGAAAGTTTCACAGATATACTAAATTGTTACTGGTGTATCGGAAACCTGGAGCCTGGCTCTGATGGAAACGTCTGTACAATTCCCGCAGCCACATTAGTCATACCGAAGGAAGTATCCTAGGGACTGTAGATATGAATCAGGACGCAATTATTTTGTTCCATTGTTATTACGAGTGTTTGAGGGATACACTAAATTGTCACTGGTGCAACAGAATACTGGAACCTGACTCTCTGGGGAACGTGTGTGCAATAACGATAGCAATGTTAGTCACTTGGAGCGGAGTCGCCTAGGGACTGTAGAACTGGATGGCGACGCAATTTCTTTGTTCCATTGTCATTACGAAAGTTTCACAGATACAGTAAATTGTTACTGGTGTTTCGGAAACCTGGAGCCAGAATCTGATGGAAACGCCTGTACAATGCCCGCAGCCACGTTACTCACTTGGAAGGAAGTATCCTAGGGACTGTAGATATGAATGGGGACGCAATTTCTTTGTTCCATTGTTATTACGAGTGTTTGAGGGATACACTTAATTGTCACTGTTGCAACAGAATACTGGAAACTGACTCTCAGGGGAACGTGTGTGCAATACCGATAGCGATGTTAGTCACTTGGAGAGGAGTCGCCTAGGGACTGTAGAACTCGATGGCGTCGCAATTTCTTTGTTCCATTGTCATTACGAGAGTTTCACAGATACAGTAAATTGTTACTGGTGTATCGGAAAACCGGAGCATGACTCTGATGGAAGCGCCTGTACAATGCCCGCAGCCACGTTACACACTTGGAAGGAAGTATCCTAGGGACTGTAGATATGAATCAGGACGAAATTTCTTTGTTCCATTGTTATTACGAGTGTTTGAGGGATACACTAAATTGTCACTGGTGCAACAGAATACTGGAGCCTGACTCTCTGGGGAACGTGTGTGCAATACCGATAGCGATGTTAGTCACTTGGAGAGGAGTCGCCTAGGGACTGTAGAACTTGATGGCGACGCAATTTCTTTGTTCCATTGTCATTACGAGAGTTTCACAGATACAGTAAATTGTTACTGGTATATCGGAAACCTGGAGCCTGACTCTGATGGAAACGCCTGTACAATGCCCGCAGCCACGTTACTCACTTGGAAGGAAGTATCCTAGGGACTGTAGATATGAATCGGGACACAATTTCTTTGTTCCATTGTTATTACGAGTGTTTGAGGGATACACTAAATTGTCACTGGTGCAACAGAATACTGGAACCTGACTCTCAGGGGAACGTGTGTGAAATACCGATAGCGATGTTAGTCACTTGGAGCGGAGTCGCCTAGGGACTGTAGAACTGGATGGCGACGCAATTTCTTTGTTCCATTGTCATTACGAAAGTTTCACAGATACACTAAATTGTTACTGTTGTATCGGAAACCTGGAGCCTGACTCTGATGGAAACGCCTGTACAATGCCCGCAGCCACGTTACTCACTTGGAAGGAAGTATCCTAGGGACTGTAGATATGAATCGGGACGCAATTTCTTTGTTCCATTGTTATTACGAGTGTTTGAGGGATACACTAAATTGTCACTGGTGCAACAGAATACTGGAACCTGACTCTCAGGGGAACGTGTGTGCAATACCGATAGCGATGTTAGTCACTTGGAGAGGAGTCGCCTAGGGACTGTAGATCTGGATGGCGACGCAATTTCTTTGTTCCATTGTCATTACGAAAGTTTCACAGATACAGTAAATTGTTACTGGTGTATCGGAAACCTGGAGCCTGACTCTGATGGAAACGCCTGTACAATGCCCGCAGCCACGTTACTCACTTGGAAGGAAGTATCCTAGGGACTGTAGATATGAATCGGGACGCAATTTCTTTGTTCCATTGTTATTACGAGTGTTTGAGGGATACACTAAATTGTCACTGGTGCAACAGAATACTGGAACCTGACTCTCAGGGGAACGTGTGTGCAATACCGATAGCGATGTTAGTCACTTGGAGAGGAGTCGCCTAGGGACTGTAGAACTGGATGGCGACGCAATTTCTTTGTTCCATTGTCATTACGAGAGTTTCACAGATACAGTAAATTGTTACTGGTGTATCGGAAACCTGGAGCCTGACTCTGATGGAAACGCCTGTACAATGCCCGCAGCCACGTTACTCACTTGGAAGGAAGTATCCTAGGGACTGTAGATATGAATCGGGACGCAATTTTTTGTTTCATTAATATTACGAGTGTTTGAGGGATACACTAAATTGTCACTGGTGCAACAGAATGCTGGAACCTGACTCTCAGGGGAACGTGTGTGCAATACCGATAGCGATGTTAGTCATCTGGAGAGGAGTCGCCTAGGGACTGTAGAACTGGATGGCGACGCAATTTCTTTGTTCCATTGTCATTACGAGAGTTTCACAGATACAGTAAATTGTTACTGGTGTATCGGAAACCTGGAGCCTGACTCTGATGGAAACGCCTGTACAATGCCCGCAGCCACGTTACTCACTTGGAAGGAAGTATCCTAGGGACTGTAGATATGAATCAGGACGCAATTTCTTTGTTCCATTGTTATTACGAGTGTTTGAGGGATACACTAAATTGTCACTGGTGCAACAGAATACTGGAACCTGACTCTCAGGGGAACGTGTGTGCAATACTGATAGCGATGTTAGTCACTTGGAGAGGAGTCACCTAGGGACTGTAGAACTGGATGGCGACGCAATTTCTTTGTTCCATTGTCATTACGAGAGTTTCACAGATACAGTAAATTGTTACTGGTGTATCGGAAACCTGGAGCCTGACTCTGATGGAAACTCCTGTACAATTCCCGCAGCCACGTTACTCACTTGGAAGGAAGTATCCTAGGGACTGTAGATATGAATCGGGACGCAATTTCTTTGTTCCATTGTTATTACAAGTGTTTGAGGGATACACTAAATTGTCACTGGTGCAACAGAATACTGGAACCTGACTCTCAGGGGAACGTGTGTGCAATACCGATAGCGATGTTAGTCACTTGGAGCGGAGTCGCCTAGGGACTGTAGAACAGGATGGCGACGCAATTTCTTTGTTCCATTGTCATTACGAAAGTTTCACAGATACAGTAAATTGTTACTGGTGTATCGGAAAGCTGGAGCCTGAATCTGATGGAAACGCCTGTACAATGCCCGCAGCCACGTTACTCACTTGGAAGGAAGTATCCTAGGGACTGTAGATATGAATCGGGACGCAATTTCTTTGTTCCATTGTTATTATGAGTGTTTGAAGGATACACTAAATTGTCACTGGTGCAACAGAATACTGGAACCTGACTCTCATGGGAACGTGTGTGCAATACCGATAGCGATGTTAGTCACTTGGAGCGGAGTCGCCTAGGGACTGTAGAACTGGATGGCGACGCAATTTCTTTGTTCCATTGACATTACGAGAGTTTCACAGATACAGTAATCTCTTACTGGTGTATCGGAAACCTTGAGCCTTAATCTAATGGGAACGTCGGTACAATGCCTGCAGCCACGTTTATTCACTTGGAAGGAAGTATCCTAGGGACTGTAGATATGAATCGGGACGCTATTTATTTGTTCCATTGTCATTACGAGTGTTTAAGGGATACACTAAATTGTCACTCGTGCATCAGAAACCTGGAGCGTGACTCTCAGGGGAACATGTGTGCAATACCTATTGGACGTTAGTCACTTGGAGTGGAGTGGCCTAGGGACTGTAGAACTGGATGGCGACGCAATTTCTTTGTTCCATTGTCATTACGAAAGTTTCACAGATACAGTAAATTGTTACTGGTGTATCGGAAACCTAGAGCCTGACTCTGATGGAAACGCCTGTACAATGCCCGCAGCCACGTTACTCACTTGGAAGGAAGTATCCTAGGGACTGTAGATATGAATCGGGACGCAATTTCTTTGTTCCATTGTTATTACGAGTGTTTGAGGGATACACTAAATTGTCACTGGTGCAACAGAATACTGGAACCTGACTCTCAGGGGAACGTGTGTGCAATACGGATAGCGATGTTAGTCACTTGGAGAGGAGTCCCCTAGGGACTGTAGAACTGGATGACGACGCAATTTCTTTGTTCCGTTGTCATTACGAGAGTTTCACAGATACAGGAAATTGTTACTGGTGTATCGGAAACCTTGAGCCTTAATCTAATGGGAACGTCTGTACAATGCCTGCAGCCACGTTACTCACTTGGAAGGAAGAATCCTAGGGACTGTAGATATAAATCGGGACGCAATTTCTTTGTTCCATTGTCATTAGGAGTGTTTGAGGGATACACTAAATTGTCACTGGTGCTTCAGAAACATGGAGCGTGACTCTCAGGGGAACATGTGTGCAATACCTATTGGACGTTAGTCACTTGGAGAGGAGTCGCCTAGGGAATGTAGAACTGGATGGCGACGCAATTTCTTTGTTCCATTGTCATTACGAGAGTTTCACAGATACAGTAAATTGTTACTGGTATATCGGATACCTGGAGCCTGACTCTGATGGGAACGTCTATACAATGCCCGCAGCCAGGTTAGACACTTGGAAGGAAGTATCCTAGGGACTGTAGAATTGAATCGGGACGCAATTTCGTTGTTCCATTGTCATTACGAGTGTTTGAGGGATACACTAAATTGTCACTGGTGCAACAGAATACTGGAACCTGACTCTCAGGGGAACGTGTGTGCAATACCGATAGCGATGTTAGTCACTTGGAGAGGAGTCGCCTAGGGACTGTAGAACTGGATGGCGACGCAATTTCTTTGTTCCATTGACATTACGAGACTTTCACAGATACAGTAAATTGTTACTGGTGTATCGGAAACCTGGAGCCTGACTCTGATGGAAGCGCCTGAACAATGCCCGCAGCCACGTTACTCACTTGGAAGGAAGTATCCTAGGGAATGTAGATATGAATCGGGACGCAATTTCTTTGTTCCATTGTTATTACGAGTGTTTGAGGGATACACTAAATTGTCACTGGTGCAACAGAATACTGGAACCTGACTCTCAGGGGAACGTGTGTGCAATACCGATAGCGATGTTAGTCACTTGGAGGGGAGTCGCCTAGGGACTGTAGAACTGGATGGCGACGCAATTTCTTTGTTCCATTGTCATTACGAGAGTTTCACAGATACAGTAAATTGTTACTGGTGTATCGGAAACCTGGAGCTGACTCTGATGGAAACGCCTGTACAATACCCGCAGCCACGTTACTCACTTGGAAGGAAGTATCCTAGGGACTGTAGATATGAATCGGGACGCAATTTCTTTGTTCCATTGTTATTACGAGTGTTTGAGGGATACACTAAATTGTCACTGGTGCAACAGAATACTGGAACCTGACTCTCAGGGGAACGTGTGTGCAATACCGATAGCGATGTTAGTCACTTGGAGAGGAGTCGCCTAGGGACTGTAGAACTGGATGGCGACGCAATTTCTTTGTTCCATTGTCATTACGAGAGTTTCACAGATACAGTAAATTGTTACTGGTGTATCGGAAACCTGGAGCTGACTCTGATGGAAACGCCTGTACAATACCCGCAGCCACGTTACTCACTTGGAAGGAAGTATCCTAGGGACTGTAGATATGAATCGGGACGCAATTTCTTTGTTCCATTGTTATTACGAGTGTTTGAGGGATACACTAAATTGTCACTGGTGCAACAGAATACTGGAACCTGACTCTCAGGGGAACGTGTGTGCAATACCGATAGCGATGTTAGTCACTTTGAGCGGAGTCGCCTAGGGACTGTAGAACTGGATGGCGACGCAATTTCTTTGTTCCATTGTCATTACGAAAGTTTCACAGATACTGTATATTGTTACTGGTATATCGGAAACCTGGAGCCTGACTCTGATGGGACCGTCTATACAATGCCCGCAGCCACGTTAGTCACTTGGAAGGAAGTATCCAAGGGACTGTAGATATGAATCGGGACGCAATTTCTTTGTTCCATTGTTATTACGAGTGTTTGAGGGATGCACTAAATTGTCACAGGTGCAACAGAATAGTGGAACCTGACTCTCAGGGGAACGTGTGTGCAATACCGATAGCGATGTTAGTCACTTGGAGAGGAGTCGCCTAGGGACTGTAGAACTGGATGGCGACGCAATTTCTTTGTTCCATTGTCATTACGAAAGTTTCACAGATACAGTAATCTGTTACTGGTGTATCGGAAACCTTGAGCCTTAATCTAATGGGAACGTCGGTACAATGCCCGCAGCCACGTTTATTCACTTGGAAGGAAGTATCCTAGGGACTGTAGATATGAATCGGGACGCTATTTCTTTGTTCCATTGTCATTACGAGTGTTTAAGGGATACACTAAATTGTCACTGGTGCATCAGAAACCTGGAGCGTGACTCTCAGGGGAACATGTGTGCAATACCTATTGGACGTTAGTCACTTGGAGTGGAGTGGCCTAGGGACTGTAGAACTGGATGGCGACGCAATTTCTTTGTTCCATTGTCATTACGAAAGTTTCACAGATACAGTAAATTGTTACTGGTGTATCGGAAACCTAGAGACTGACTCTGATGGAAACGCCTGTACAATGCCCGCAGCCAAGTTACTCACTTGGAAGGAAGTATCCTAGGGATTGTAGATATGAATCGGGACGCAATTTCTTTGTTCCATTGTTATTACGAGTGTTTGAGGGATACACTAAATTGTCACTGGTGCAACAGAATTCTGGAACCTGACTCTCAGGGGAACGTGTGTGAAATACGGATAGCGATGTTAGTCACTTGGAGAGGAGTCCCCTAGGGACTGTAGAACTGGATGGCGACGCAATTTCTTTGTTCAGTTGTCATTACGAGAGTTTCACAGATACAGGAAATTGTTACTGGTGTATGGGAATCCTGGAGCCTGACTCTGATGGAAACGCCTGTACAATGCCCGCAGCCACGTTACTCACTTGGAAGGAAGTATCCTAGGGACTGTAGATATGAATCGGGACGCAATTTCTTTGTTCCATTGTTATTACGAGTGTTTGAGGGATACACTAAATTGTCACTGGTGCAACGGAATACTGAAACCTGTCTCTCAGGGGAACGTGTGTGCAATACCGATAGCGATGTTAGTCACTTGGAGAGGAGTCGCCTAGGGACTGTAGAACTGGATGGCGACGCAATTTCTTTGTTCCATTGTCATTACGAAAGTTTCACAGATACAGTAATCTGTTACTGGTGTATCGGAAACCTTGAGCCTTAATCTAATGGGAACGTCTGTACAAAGCCTGCAGCACCGTTTATTCACCTGGATGGAAGTATCCTAGGGACTGTAGATATAATTTTGACGCTATTTCTTTGTTCCATTGTCATTACGAGTGTTTGAGGGATACAGTAAATTGTCACTGGTGCATCAGAAACCTGGAGGGAGACTCTCAGGGGAACATGTGTGCAATACCTATTGGACGTTAGTCACTTAAGAGAGGAGTCACCTAGGGACTGTAGAACTAGATGGCGACGCAATTTCTTTGTTCCATTGTCATTACGACAGTTTCAGAGATACAGTAAATTGTTACTAGTGTATCGGAAACCTGGAGCCTGACTCTGATGGGAACGTCTGTACAATGCCCGCAGCCACGTTACTCACTTGGAAGGAAGTATCAAAGGGACTGTAGATATGAATCGGGACGCAATTTCTTTGTTCCATTGTTATTACGAGTGTTTGAGGGATACACTAAATTGTCACTGGTGCAACAGAATACTGAAACCTGACTCTCAGGGGAACGTGTGTGCAATACCAATAGCGATGTTAGTCACTTGGAGCGGAGTTGCCTAGGGACTGTAGAACTGGTTGGCGACGGAATTTCTTCGTTCCATTGTCATTACGAAAGTTTCACAGATACAGTAAATTGTTACTGGTATATCGGAAACCTGGAGCCTGACTGTGATGGGAACGTCTATACAATGCCCGCAGCCACGTTACTCACTTGGAAGGAAGTATCCTAGGGACTGTAGATATGAATCGGGAGGCAATTTCTTTGTTCCATTGTCATTACGAGTGTTTGAGTGATACACTAAATTGTCACTGGTGCATCAGAAACCTGGAGCGTGACTCTCAGGGGAACATGTGTGCAATACCTATTGGACGTTAGTCACTTGGAGAGGAGTCGCCTAGGGACTGTAGAATTGGAGGGCGCCGCAATTTCTTTGTTCCATTGTCATTACGAGAGTTTCACAGATACAGTAAATTGTTAATGGTATATCGGAAACCTGGAGCCTGACTCTGATGGAAACGCCTGTACAATGCCCGCAGCCACATTACTCACTTGGAAGGAAGTATCCTAGGGACTGTAGATACGAATCGGGACGCAATTTCTTTGTTCCATTGTTATTACGAGTGTTTGAGGGATACACTAAATTGTCACTGGTGCAACAGAATACTGGAACCTGACTCTCAGGGGAACGTGTGTGCAATACCGATAGCGATGTTAGTCACTTGGAGCGGAGTCGCCTAGGGACTGTAGAACTGGATTGAGACGCAATTTCTTTGTTCCATTGTCATTACGAAAGTTTCACAGATACAGTAAATTGTTACTGGTGTATCGGAAACCTAGAGCCTGACTCTGATGGAAACGCCTGTACAATGCCCGCAGCCACGTTACTCACTTGGAAGGAAGTATCCTAGGGACTGTAGATATGAATCGGGACGCAATTTCTTTGTTCCATTGTTATTACGAGTGTTTGAGGGATACACTAAATTGTCACTGGTGCAACAGAATACTGGAACCTGACTCTCAGGGGAACGTGTGTGCAATACCGATAACGAAGTTAGTCACTTGGAGCGGAGTCGCCTAGGGACTGTAGAACTGGATGGCGACGCAATTTCTTTGTTCCATTGTCATTACGAGAGTTTCACAGATACAGGAAATTGTTACTGGTGTATCGGAAACCTTGAGCCTTAATCTAATGGGAACGTCTGTACAATGCCTGCAACCACGTTACTCACTTGGAAGGAAGTAACCTAGGGACTGTAGATATGAATCGGGACGCAATTTCTTTGTTCCATTGTCGTTACGAGTGTTTGAGGGATACAGTAAATTGTCACTGGTGCATCAGAAACCTGGAGTGTGACTCTCAGGGGAACATGTGTGCAATACCTATTGGACGTTAGTCACTTGGAGAGGAGTCGCCTAGGGACTGTAGAACTGGATGGCGACGCAATTTCTTTGTTCCATTGTCATTACGACAGTTTCAAAGATACAGTAAATTGTTACTAGTGTATCCCAAACCTGGAGCCTGACTCTGATGGGAATGTTTGTACAATGCCCGCAGCCACGTTAGTCATTTGGAAGGAAGTATTCTAGGGACAGTAGATATGAATCGGGACGCAATTTCTTTGTTCCATTGTCATTACGAGTGTTTGAGGTATACACTAAATTGTCACTGGTGCATCAGAAACCTGGAACCTGGCTCTCAGGGGAACATGTGTGCAATACCTATAGCGACGTTAGTCACTTGGAGAGAAGTCGCCTAGGGACTGTAGAACTGCATGGCGACGCAATTTCTTTGTTCCATTGTCATTACGAGGGTTTCACAGATACAGTAAAATGTAACTGGTATATCGGAAACCCTGAGCCTGACTCTGATGTGAACATCTATAAAATGCCCGCAGCCAGGTTAGACACTTGGAAGGAAGTATCCTAGGGACTGTAGAATTGAATCGGAACGCAATTTCGTTGTCCCATTGTCATTACGAGTGTTTGAGGGATACACTAAATTGTCACTGGTGCATCAGCAACCTGGAACCTGACTATCAGGGGAACGTGTGTGCAATACCGATAGCGATGTTAGTCACTTGGAACGGAGTCGCCTAGAGACTGTAGAACTGGATGGCGACACAATTTCCTTGTTCCATTGTCATTACGAGAGTTTCACAGATACAGTAAATTGTTACTGGTGTATCAGAAACCTGGAGCCTGACTCTGATGGGAACGTCTGTACAATGCCTGCAGCCACGTTAGTCAGTTGGAAAGAAGTATCCTAGGGACTGTAGATATGAATCGGGACGCAATTTCTTTGTTCCATTGTCATTACGAGTGTTTGAGGGATACACTAAATTGTCACTGGTGCATCAGACACCTGGAGCCTGACTCTCAGGGGAACATGTGTGCAATACCTATTGGACGTTAGTCACTTGGAGCGGAGTCGCCTAGGGACTGTAGAGCTGGATGGCGACGCAATTTCTTTGTTCCATTGTCATTACGAAAGTTTCACAGATACAGTAAATTGTTACTGGTGTATCGGAAACCTGGAGCCTGACTCTGATGGAAACGTCTGTACAATGCCCGCAGCCACATTAGTCATACCAAAGGAAGTATCCTAGGGACTGTAGATATTAATCAGGACGCAATTTCTTTGTTCCATTGTTATTACGAGTGTTTGAGGGATACACTAAATTATCACTGGTGCAACAGAATACTGGAACCTGACTCTCAGGGGAACGTGTGTGCAATACCGATAGCGATGTTAGTCACTTGGAGCGGAGTCGCCTAGAACTGTAGAGCTGGATGGCGACGCAATTTATTTGTTCCATTGTCATTACGAGAGTTTCACAGATACAGTAAATTGTTACTGGTGTATCGGAAACCTGGATCCTGACTCTGATGGAAACGCCTGTACAATGCCCGCAGCTACGTTACTCACTTGGAAGGAAGTATCCTAGGGACTGTAGATATGAATCGGGACGCAATTCCTTTGTTCCATTGTTATTACGAGTGTTTGAGGGATACACTAAATTGTCACTGGTGCAACAGAATACTGGAACCTGACTCTCAGGGGAACGTGTGTGCAATACCGATAGCGATGTTAGTCACTTGGAGCGGAGTCGCCTAGGGACTGTAGAACCGGATGGCGACGCAATTTCTTTGTTCCATTGTCATTACGAATGTTTCACAGATACAGTAAATTGTTACTGGTGTATCGGAAACCTGGAGCCTGACTCTGATGGAAACGCCTGTACAATGCCGGCAGCCACGTTACTCACTTGGAAGGAAGTATCGTAGGGACTGTAGATATGAATCGGGACGCAATTTCTTTGTTCCATTGTTATTACGAGTGTTTGAGGGATACACTAAATTGTCACTGGTGCAACAGAATACTGAAACCTGACTCTCAGGGGAACGTGTGTGCAATACCGATAGCGATGTTAGTCACTTGGAGAGGAGTTGCCTAGGGACTGTAGAACTGGATGGCGACGCAATTTATTTGTTCCATTGTCATTACGAGAGTTTCACAGATACAGTAAATTGTTACTGGTGTATCGGAAACCTGGAGCCTGACTCTGATGGAAACGCCTGTACAATGCCCGCAGCCACGTTACTCACTTGGAAGGAAGTATCCTAGGGACTGTAGATATGAATCGGGACGCAATTTCTTTGTTCCATTGTTATTACGAGTGTTTGAGGGATACACTAAATTGTCACTGGTGCAACAGAATACTGGAACCTGACTCTCAGGGGAGCGTGTCTGCAATACCGATAGCGATGTTAGTCACTTGGAGAGGAGTCGCCTAGGGACTGTAGAACTGTATGGCGACGCAATTTCTTTGTTCCAATGTCATTACGAAGGTTTCACAGATACAGTAAATTGTTACTGGTGTATCGGAGACATGGAGCCTGACTCTGATGGAAACGCCTGTACAATGCCCGCAGCCACGTTACTCACTTGGAAGGAAGAATCCTAGGGACTGTGGATATGAATCGGGACGCAATTTTCTTTGTTCCATTGTTATTACGAGTGTTTGAGGGATACACTAAATTGTCACTGGTGCAACAGAATACTGGAACCTGACTCTCAGGGGAACATGTGTGCAATACCGATAGCGATGTTAGCCACTTGGAGCGGAGTCGCCTAGGGACTGTAGAACTGGATGGCGACGCAATTTCTTTGTTCCATTGTCATTACGAGAGTTTCACGGATACAGTAAATTGTTACTGATGTATCGGAAACCGGGAGCCTGACTCTGATGGAAACGCCTGTACAATGCCCGCAGCCACGTTACTCACTCGGAAGGAAGTATCCTAGGGACTGTAGATATGAATCGGGACGCAATTTCTTTGTTCCATTGTTATTACGAGTGTTTGAGGGATACACTAAATTGTCACTGGTGCAACAGAATACTGGAACCTGACTCTCAGGGGAGCGTGTCTGCAATACCGATAGCGATGTTAGTCACTTGGAGAGGAGTCGCCTAGGGACTGTAGAACTGTATGGCGACGCAATTTCTTTGTTCCATTGTCATTACGAGAGTATCACAGATACAGTAAATTGTTACTGGTGTATCGGAAACCTGGAGCCTGACTCTGATGGAAACGCCTGTACAATGCCCGCAGCCACGTTACTCACTTGGAAGGAAGTATCCTAGGGACTGTAGATATGAATCGGGACGCAATTTCTTTGTTCCATTGTTATTACGAGTGTTTGAGGGATACACTAAATTGTCACAGGTGCAACAGAATACTGGAACCTGACTCTCAGGGGAACATGTGTGCAATACCAATAGCGATGTTAGCCACTTGGAGCGGAGTCGCCTAGGGACTGTAGAACTGGATGGTGACGCAATTTCTTTGTTCCAATGTCATTACGAGAGTTTCACAGATACAGTAAATTGTTACTGGTGTATCGGAGACCTGGAGCCTGACTCTGATGGAAACGCCTGTACAATGCCCGCAGCCACGTTACTCACTTGGAAGGAAGTATCCTAGGGACTGTGGATATGAATCGGGACGCAATTTTCTTTGTTCCATTGTTATTACGAGTGTTTGAGGGATACACTAAATTGTCACTGGTGCAACAGAATACTGGAACCTGACTCTCAGGGGAACATGTGTGCAATACCGATAGCGATGTTAGCCACTTGGAGCGGAGTCGCCTAGGGACTGTAGAACTGGATGGCGACGCAATTTCTTTGTTCCATTGTCATTACGAGAGTTTCACGGATACAGTAAATTGTTACTGATGTATCGGAAACCGGGAGCCTGACTCTGATGGAAACGCCTGTACAATGCCCGCAGCCACGTTACTCACTTGGAAGGAAGTATCCTAGGGACTGTAGATATGAATCGGGACGCAATTTCTTTGTTCCATTGTTATTTGGAGTGTTTGAGGGATACACTAAATTCTCACTGGTGCAACAGAATACTGGAACCTGACTCTCAGGGGAACATGTGTGCAATACCTATTGGACGTTAGTCACTTGGAGAGGAGTCGCCTAGGGACTGTAGAACTGGATGGCGACGCAATTTCTTTGTTACGATGTCATTACGAGAGTTTCACAGATACAGTAAATTGTTACTGGTGTATCGGAAACCGGGAGCCTGACTCTGATGGAAACGCCTGTACAATGCCCGCAGCCACGTTACTCACTTGGAAGGAAGTATCCTAGGGACTGTAGATATGAATCGGGACGCAATTTCTTTGTTCCATTGTTATTACGAGTGTTTGAGGGATACACTAAATTGTCACTGGTGCAACAGAATACTGGAACCTGACTCTAAGGGGAACATGTGTGCAATACCGATACCGATGTTAGTCACTTGGAGCGGAGTCGCCTCGGGACTGTAGAACTGGATGGCGACGCAATTTATTTGTTCCATTGTCATTACGAGAGTTTCACAGATACAGTAAATTGTTACTGGTGTATGGGAAACCTGGAGCCTTGCTCTGATGGAAACGCCTGTACAATGCCCGCAGCCACGTTACTCTCTTGGAAGGAAGTATCCTAGATACTGTAGATATGAATCGGGACGAAATTCCTTTGTTCCATTGTTATTACGAGTGTTTGAGGGATACACTAAATTGTCACTGGTGCAACAGAATACTGGAACCTGACTCTCAGGGGAACGTGTGTGCAATACCGATACCGATGTTAGTCACTTGGAGCGGAGTCGCCTAGGGACTGTAGAACTGGATGGCGACGCAATTTCTTTGTTCCATTGTTATTACGAGAGTTTCACAGATACAGTAAATTGTTACTGGTGTATCGGAAACCTGGAGCCTGACTCTGATGGAAACGCCTGTACAATGCCCACAGCCACGTTACTCTCTTGGAAGGAACTATCCTAGGGACTGTAGATATGAATCAGGACGCAATCTCTTTGTTCCATTGTTATTACGAGTGTTTCAGGGATACACTAAATTGTCACTGGTGCAACAGAATACTAGAACCTGACTCTCAGGGGAACATGTGTGCAATACCAATTGGACGTTAGTCACTTGGAGCGGAGTCGCCTAGGGACTGTAGAACTGGATGGCGACGCAATTTCTTTGTTCCATTGTCATTACGAGAGTTTCACAGATACAGTAAATTGTTACTGGTGTATTGGAAACCTGGAGCCTGACTCTGATGGAAACGCCTGTACAATGCCCGCAGCCACGTTACTCACTTGGAAGGAAGTATCCTAGGGACTGTAGAATTGAATCGGGACGCAATTTTTTTGTTCCATTGTTATTACGAGTGTTTCAGGGATACACTAAATTGTCACTGGTGCAACAGAATACTGGAATCTGACTCTCAGGGGAATGTGTGTGCAATAACGATAGCGATGTTAGTCACTTGGTGAGGAGTCGCCTAGGGACTGTAGAACTGGATGGCGACGCAATTTCTTTGTTCCATTGTCATTACGAGAGTTTCACAGATACAGTAAATTGTTACTGGTGTATCGGAAACCTGGAGCCTGACTCTGATGGAAACGCCTGTACAATGCCCGCAGCCACGTTACTCTCTTGGAAGGAACTATCCTAGGGACTGTAGATATAAATCGGGACGCAATCTCTTTGCTCCATTGTTATTACGAGTGTTTGAGGGATACACTAAATTGTCACTGGTGCAACAGAATACTGGAACCTGACTCTCAGGGGAACGTGTGTGCAATACCGATAGCGATGTTAGTCACTTGGAGAGGAGTCGCCTAGGGACTGTAGAACTGGATGGCGACGCAATTTCTTTGTTCCATTGTCAATACGAGAGTTTCACAGATACAGTAAATTGTTACTGGTGTATCGGAAACCTGGAGCCTGACTCTGATGGAAACGCCTGTACAATGCCCGCAGCCACGTTACTCACTTGGAAGGAACTATCCTAGGGACAGTAGATATGAATCAGGACGCAATTTCTTTGTTCCATTGTTAATACGAGTGTTTGAGGGATACACTAAATTGTCACTGGTGCAACAGAATACTGGAACCTGACTCTCAGGGGAACATGTGTGCAATACCTATTGGACGTTAGTCACTTGGAGAGGAGTCGCCTAGGGACTGTAGAACTGGATGGCGACGCAATTTCTTTGTTCCATTGTCATTACGAGAGTTTCACAGATACAGTAAATTGTTACTGGTGTATTGGAAACCTGGAGCCTGACTCTGATGGAAACGCCTGTACAATGCCCGCAGCCACGTTACTCACTTGGAAGGAAGTATCCTAGGGACTGTAGATATGAATCGGGACGCAAATTTTTTGTTCCATTGTTATTAAGAGTGTTTGAGGTATACACTAATTTGTCACTGGTACAACAGAATACTGGAACCTGACTCTCAGGGGAACGTGTGTGCAATACCGATAGCGATGTTAGTCACTTGGAGAGGAGTCGCCTAGGGACTGTAGAACTGGATGGCGACGCAATTTCTTTGTTCCATTGTCATTACAAGAGTTTCACAGATACAGTAAATTGTTACTGGTGTATCGGAAACCTGGAGAATGGCTCTGATGGAAACGCCTGTACAATGCCCGCAGCCACGTTACTCACTTGGAAGGAAGTATCCTAGGGACTGTAGATATGAATCGGGACGCAATTTCTTTGTTCCATTGTTATTACGAGTGTTTGAGGGATACACAAAATTGTCACTGGTGCAACAGAGTACTGGAACCTGACTCTCAGGGGGACGTGTGTGCAATACCGATAGCGATGTTAGTTACTTGGAGAGGAGTCGCCTAGGGACTGTAGAACTGGATGGCGAAGCAATTTGTTTGTTCCATTGTCATTACGAGAGTTTCACAGATACAGTAAATTGTTACTGGTGTATCGGAAACCTGGAGCCTGACTCTGATGGAAACGCCTGTACAATGCCCGCAGCCACGTTACTCACTTGGAAGGAAGTATCCTAGGGACTGTAGATATGAATCGGGACGCAATTTCTTAGTTCCATTGTTATTACGAGTGTTTGAGGGATACACTAAATTGTCACTGGTGCAACAGAATACTGGAACCTGACTCTCAGGGGAACGTGTGTGCAATACCGATAGCGATGTTAGTCACTTGGAGCGGAGTCGCCTAGGGACTGTAGAACTGGATGGCGACGCAATTTCTTTGTTCCATTGTCATTACGAGAGTTTCACAGATACAGTAAATTGTTACTGGTGTATCGGAAACCGGGAGCCTGACTCTGATGGAAACGCCTGTACAATGCCCGCAGCCACGTTACTCACTTGGAAGGAAGTATCCTAGGGACTGTAGATATGAATCGGGACGCAATTTCTTTGTTCCATTGTTATTTGGAGTGTTTGAGGGATACACTAAATTCTCACTGGTGCAACAGAATACTGGAACCTGACTCTCAGGGGAACGTGTGTGCAATACCGATAGCGATGTTAGTCACTTGGAGAGGAGTCGCCTAGGGACTGTAGAACTGGATGGCGACGCAATTTCTATGTTCCATTGTCATTACGAGAGTTTCACAGATACAGTAAATTGTTACTGGTGTATCGGAAACCTGGAGCCTGACTCTGATGGAAACGCCTGTACAATGCCCGCAGCCACGTTACTCACTTGGAAGGAAGTATCCTAGGGACTGTAGATATGAATCGGGACGCAATTTCTTTGTTCCATTGTTATTACGAGTGTTTGAGGGATACACTAAATTGTCACTGGTGCAACAGAATACTGGAACCTGACTCTCAGGGGAACGTGTGTGCAATACCGATAGCGATGTTAGTCACTTGGAGCGGAGTCGCCTAGGGACTGTAGAACTGGATGGCGACGCAATTTCTTTGTTCCATTGTCATTACGAGAGTTTCACAGATACAGTAAATTGTTACTGGTGTATCGGAAACCTGGAGCCTGACTCTGATGGAAACGCCTGTACAATGCCCGCAGCCACGTTACTCACATGGAAGGAAGTATCCTAGGGACTGTAGATATGAATCGGGACGCAAATTTTTTGTTCCATTGTTATTACGAGTGTTTGAGGGATACACTAAATTGTCACTGGTGCAACAGAATACTGGAACCTGACTCTCAGGGGAACGTGTGTGCAATACCGATAGCGATGTTAGTCACTTGGAGAGGAGTCGCCTAGGGACTGTAGAACTGGATGGCGACGCAATTTCTTTGTTCCATTGTCATTACGAGAGTTTCACAGATACAGTAAATTGTTACTGGTGTATGGGAAACCTGGAGCCTGACTCTGATGGAACGCCTGTACAATGCACGCAGCCACGTTACTCACTTGGAAGGAAGTATCCTAGGGACTGTAGATATGAATTGGGACGCAATTTCTTTGTTCCATTGTTATTACGAGTGTTTGAGGGATACACTAAATTGTCACTGGTGCAACAGAATACTGGAACCTGACTCTCAGGGGAACGTGTGTGCAATACCGATAGCGATGTTAGTCACTTGGAGCGGAGTCGCCTAGGGACTGTAGAACTGGATGGCGACGCAATTTCTTTGTTCCATTGTCATTACGAGATTTTCACAGATACAGTAAATTGTTACTGGTGTATCGGAAACCTGGAGCCTGACTCTGATGGAAACGCCTGTACAATGCCCGCAGCCACGTTACTCACTTGGAAGGAAGTATCCTAGGGACTGTAGATATGAATCGGGACGCAATTTCTTTGTTCCATTGTTATACGAGTGTTTGAGGGATACACTAAATTGTCACTGGTGCAACAGAATACTGGAACCAGACTCTCAGGGGAACGTGTGTGCAATACCGATAGCGAAGTTAGTCACTTGGAGAAAAGTCGCCTAGGGATTGTAGAACTGGATGGCGACGCAATTTCTTTGTTCCATTGTCATTACGAGAGTTTCACAGATACAGTAAATTGTTACTAGTGTATCGGAAACCTGGAGCCTGACTCTGATGGAAACGCCTGTACACTGCCCGCAGCCACGTTACTCACTTGGAAGAAAGTATCCTAGGGGCTGTAGATATAAATCGGGACGCAATTTCTTTGTTCCATTGTTATTACGAGTGTTTGAGGGATACACTAAATTGTCACTGGTGCAACAGAATACTGGAACCTGACTCTCAGGGGAACGTGTGTGCAATACCGATAGCGAAGTTAGTCACTTGGAGAGGAGTCGCCTAGGGACTGTAGAACTGGATGGCGACGCAATTTCTTTGTTCCATTGTCATTACGAGAGTTTCACAGATACAGTAAATTGTTACTGGTGTATCGGAAACCGGGAGCCTGACTCTGATGGAAACGCCTGTACAATGCCCGCAGTTACGTTACTCACTTGGAAGGCAGTATCCTAGGGACTGTAGATATGAATCGGGGCGCAATTTCTTTGTTCCATTGTTATTACGAGTGTTTGAGGGATACACTAAATTGTCACTGGTGCAACAGAATACTGGAACCTGACTCTCAGGGGAACGTGTGTGCAATACCGATTGCGATGTTAGTCACTTGGAGAGGAGTCGCCTAGGGACTGTAGAACTGGATGGCGACGCAATTTCTTTGTTCCATTGTCATTACGAGAGTTTCACAGATACAGTAAATTGTTACTGGTGTATCGGAAACCTGGAGCCTGACTCTGATGGAAACGCCTGTACAATGCCCGCAGCCACGTTACTCACTTGGAAGGAAGTATCCTAGGGACTGTAGATATGAATCGGGACGCAATTTCTATGTTCCATTGTTATTACGAGTGTTTGAGGGATACACTAAATTGTCACTGGTGCAACAGAATACTGGAACCTGACTCTCAGGGGAACATGTGTGCAATACCTATTACACGTTAGTCACTTGGAGAGGAGTCGCCTAGGGACTGTAGAACTGGATGGCGACGCAATTTCTTTGTTCCATTGTCATTACGAGAGTTTCACAGATACAGTAAATTGTTACTGGTGTATTGGAAACCTGGAGCCTGACTCTGATGGAAACGCCTGTACAATGCCCGCAGCCACGTTACTCACTTGGAAGGAAGTATCCTAGGGACTGTAGATATGAATCGGGACGCAATTTCTTTGTTCCATTGTTATTACGAGTGTTTGAGGGATACACTAAATTGTCACTGGTGCAACAGAGTACTGGAACCTGACTCTCAGGGGAACGTGTGTGCAATACCTATAGCGATGTTAGTTACTTGGAGAGGAGTCGCCTAGGGACTGTAGAACTGGATGGCGAAGCAATTTGTTTGTTCCATTGTCATTACGAGAGTTTCACAGATACAGTAAATTGTTACAGGTGTATCGGAAACCTGGAGCCTGACTCTGATGGAAACGCCTGTACAATGCCCGCAGCCACGTTACTCACTTGGAAGGAAGTATCCTAGGGACTGTAGATATGAATCGGGACGCAATTTCTTTGTTCCATTGTTATTACGAGTGTTTGAGGGATACACTAAATTGTCACTGGTGCAACAGAATACTGGAACCTGACTCTCAGGGGAACGTGTGTGCAATACCGATAGCGATGTTAGTCACTTGGAGAGGAGTCGCCTAGGGACTGTAGAACTGGATGGCGACGCAATTTCTATGTTCCATTGTCATTACGAGAGTTTCACAGATACAGTAAATTGTTACTGGTGTATCGGAAACCTGGAGCCTGACTCTGATGGAAACGCCTGTACAATGCCCGCAGCCACGTTACTCACTTGGAAGGAAGTATCCTACGGACTGTAGATATGAATCGGGACGCAATTTCTTTGTTCCATTGCTATTACGAGTGTTTGAGGGATACACTAAATTGTCACTGGTGCAACAGAATACTGGAACCTGACTCTCAGGGGAACGTGTGTGCAATACCGATAGCGATGTTAGTCACTTGATGCGGAGTCGCCTAGGGACTGTAGAACTGGATGGCGACGCAATTTCTTTGTTCCATTGTCATTACGAGAGTTTCACAGATACAGTAAATTGTTACTGGTGTATCAGAAACCTGGAGCCTGACTCTGATGGAAACGCCTGTACAATGCCCGCAGCCACGTTACTCACATGGAAGGAAGTATCCTAGGGACTGTAGATATGAATCGGGACGCAAATTTTTTGTTCCATTGTTATTACGAGTGTTTGAGGGATACACTAAATTGTCACTGGTGCAACAGAATACTGGAACCTGACTCTCAGGGGAACGTGTGTGCAATACCGATAGCGATGTTAGTCACTTGGAGAGGAGTCGCCTAGGGACTGTAGAACTGGATGGCGACGCAATTTGTTTGTTCCATTGTCATTACGAGAGTTTCACAGATACAGTAAATTGTTATTGGTGCATCGGAAATTTGGTGCCTGACTCTGATGGAAACGCCTGTACAATGCCCGCAGCCACGTTACTCACTTGGAAGGAAGTATCCTAGGGACTGTAGATATGAATCGGGACGCAATTTCTTTGTTCCATTGTTATTACGAGTGTTTGAGGGATACACTAAATTGTCACTGGTGCAACAGAATACTGGAACCTGACTCTCAGGGGAACGTGTGTGCAATACCGATAGCGATGTCAGTTACTTGGAGAGGAGTCGCCTAGGGACTGTAGAACTGGATGGCGACGCAACTTCTTTGTTCCATTGTCATTACGAGAGTTTCACAGATACAGTAAATTGTTACTGGTGTATCGGAAACCTTGAGCCTGACTCTGATGGAAACGCCTGTACAATGCCCGCAGCCACGTTACTCACTTGGAAGGAAGTATCCTAGGGACTGTAGATATGAATCGGGACGCAAATTCTTTGTTCCATTGTTATTACGAGTGTTTGAGGGATACACTAAATTGTCACTGGTGCAACAGAATACTGGAATCTGACTTTCAGGGGAACATGTGTGCAATACCGATAGCGATGTTAGTCACTTGGAGAGGAGTCGCCTAGGGACTGTAGAACTGGATAGCGACGCAATTTCTTTGTTCCATTGTCATTACGAGAGTTTCACAGATACAGTAAATTGTTACTGGTGTATGGGAAACCTGGAGCCTGACTCTCATGGAACGCCTGTACAATGCACACAGCCACGTTACTCACTTGGAAGGAAGTATCCTAGGGACTGTAGATATGAATCGGGACGCAATTTCTTTGTTCCATTGTTATTACGAGTGTTTGAGGGATACACTAAATTGTCACTGGTGCAACAGAATACTGGAACCTGACTCTCAGGGGAACGTGTGTGCAATACCGATAGCGATGTTAGTCACTTGGAGCGGAGTCGCCTAAAGACTGTAGAACTGGATGGCGACGCAATTTCTTTGTTCCATTGTCATTACGAGAGTTTCACAGATACAGTAAATTGTTACTGGTGTATCGGAAACCTGGAGCCTGACTCTGATGGAAACGCCTGTACAATGCCCGCAGCCACGTTACTCACTTGGAAGGAAGTATCCTAGGGACTGTAGATATGAATCGGGACGCAATTTCTTTGTTCCATTGTTATACGAGTGTTTGAGGGATACACTAAATTGTCACTGGTGCAACAGAATACTGGAACCAGACTCTCAGGGGAACGTGTGTGCAATACCGATAGCGAAGTTAGTCACTTGGAGAGGAGTCGCCTAGGGACTGTAGAACTGGATGGCGACGCAATTTCTTTGTTCCATTGTCATTACGAGAGTTTCACAGATACAGTAAATTGTTACTAGTGTATCGGAAACCTGGAGCCTGACTCTGATGGAAACGCCTGTACAATGCCCGCAGCCACGTTACTCACTTGGAAGAAAGTATTCTAGGGACTGTAGATATAAATCGGGACGCAATTTCTTTGTTCCATTGTTATTACGAGTGTTTGAGGGATACACTAAATTGTCACTGGTGCAACAGAATACTGGAATCTGACTCTCAGGGGAACGTGTGTGCAATACCGATAGCGAAGTTAGTCACTTGGAGAGGAGTCGCCTAGGGACTGTACAACTGGATGGCGACGCAATTTCTTTGTTCCATTGTCATTACGAGAGTTTCACAGATACAGTAAATTGTTACTGATGTAACGGAAACCGGGAGCCTGACTCTGATGGAAACGCCTGTACAATGCCCGCAGTTACGTTACTCACTTGGAAGGAAGTATCCTAGGGACTGTAGATATGAATCGGGACGCAATTTCTTTGTTCCGTTGTTATTACGAGTGTTTGAGGGATACACTAAATTGTCACTGGTGCAACAGAATACTGGAACCTGACTCTCAGGGGAACGTGTGTGCAATACCGATAGCGATGTTAGTCACTTGGAGAGGAGTCGCCTAGGGACTGTAGAACTGGATGGCGACGCAATTTCTTTGTTCCATTGTCATTACGAGAGTTTCACAGATACAGTAAATTGTTACTGGTGTTTCGGAAACCTGGAGCCTGACTCTGATGGAAACGCCTGTACAATGCCCGCAGCCACGTTACTCACTTGGAAGGAAGTATCCTAGGGACTGTAGATATGAATCGGGACGCAATTTCTATGTTCCATTGTTATTACGAGTGTTTGAGGGATACACTAAATTGTCACTGGTGCAACAGAATACTGGAACCTGACTCTCAGGGGAACGTGTGTGCAATACCGATAGCGATGTTAGTCACTTGGAGCGGAGTCACCTAGGGACTGAAGAACTGGATGGCGACGCAATTTCTTTGTTCCATTGTCATTACGAGAGTTTCACAGATACAGTAAATTGTTATTGGTTATCGGAAACCTGGAGCCTCACTCTGATGGAAACGCCTGTACAATGCCCGCAGCCACGTTACTCACTTGGAAGGAAGTATCCTAGGGACTGTAGATATGAATCGGGACGCAATTTCTTTGTTCCATTGTTATTACGAGTGTTTGAGGGATACACTAAATTGTCACTGGTGCAACAGAATACTGGAACCTGACTCTCAGGGGAACGTGTGTGCAATTCCGATAGCGATGTTAGTCACTTGGAGAGGAGTCGCCTAGGGACTGTAGAACTGGATGGCGAAGCAATTTCTTTGTTCCATTGTCATAACGAGAGTTTCTCAGATACAGTAAATTGTTACTGTTGTATCGGAAACCTGGAGCCTGACTCTGATGGAAACGCCTGTACAATCCCCGCAGCCACGTTAGTCACATGGAAGGAAGTATCCTAGGGACTGTAGATATGAATCGGGACGCAAATTTTTTGTTCCATTGTTATTACGAGTGTTTGAGGGATACACTAAATTGTCACTGGTGCAACAGAACACTGGAACCTGACTCTCAGGGGAACGTGTGTGCAATACCGATAGCGATGTTAGTCACTTGGAGAGGAGTTGCCTAGGGACTGTAGAACTGGATGGCGACGCAATTTCTTTGTTCCATTGTCATTACGAGAGTTTCACAGATACAGTAAATTGTTATTGGTTATCGGAAACCTGGAGCCTGACTCTGATGGAAACGCCTGTACAATGCCCGCAGCCACGTTACTCACTTGGAAGGAAGTATCCTAGGGACTGTAGATATGAATCGGGACGCAATTTCTTTGTTCCATTGTTATTACGAGTGTTTGAGGGATACACTAAATTGTCACTGGTGCAACAGAATACTGGAACCTGACTCTCAGGGGAACGTGTGTGCAATACCGATAGCGATGTTAGTCACTTGGAGAGGAGTCGCCTAGGGACTGTAGAACTGGATGGCGAAGCAATTTCTTTGTTCCATTGTCATAACGAGAGTTTCTCAGATACAGTAAATTGTTACTGTTGTATCGGAAACCTGGAGCCTGACTCTGATGGAAACGCCTGTACAATCCCCGCAGCCACGTTAGTCACATGGAAGGAAGTATCCTAGGGACTGTAGATATGAATCGGGACGCAAATTTTTTGTTCCATTGTTATTACGAGTGTTTGAGGGATACACTAAATTGTCACTGGTGCAACAGAACACTGGAACCTGACTCTCAGGGGAACGTGTGTGCAATACCGATAGCGATGTTAGTCACTTGGAGAGGAGTTGCCTAGGGACTGTAGAACTGGATGGCGACGCAATTTCTTTGTTCCATTGTCATTACGAGAGTTTCACAGATACAGTAAATTGTTATTGGTTATCGGAAACCTGGAGCCTGACTCTGATGGAAACGCCTGTACAATGCCCGCAGCCACGTTACTCACTTGGAAGGAAGTATCCTAGGGACTGTAGATATGAATCGGAACGCAATTTCTATGTTCCATTGTTATTACGAGTGTTTGAGGGATACACTAAATTGTCACTGGTGCAACAGAATACTGGAACCTGACTCTCAGGGGAACGTGTGTGCAATACCGATAGCGATGTTAGTCACTTGGAGCGGAGTCGCCTAGGGACTGTAGAACTGGATGGCGACGCAATTTCTTTGTTCCATTCTCATTAGGAGACTTTCACAGATACAGTAAATTGTTACTGGTGTATCGGAAACCTGGAGCCTGACTCTGATGGAAACGCCTGTACAATGCCCGCAGCTACGATACTCACTTGGAAGGAAGTATCCTAGGGACTGTAGATATGAATAGGGACGCAATTTCTTTGTTCTATTGTTATTACGAGTGTTTGAGGGATACACTAAATTGTCACTGGTGCAACAGAATACTGGAACCTGACTCACAGGGGAACGTGTGTGCAATACCGATAGCGATGTTAGTCACTTGGAGAGGAGTCGCCTAGGGACTGAAGAACTGGATGGCAACGCAATTTCTTTGTTCCATTGTCATTACGAGAGTTTCACAGATACAGTAGATTGTTATAGGTTATCGGAAACCTGGAGCCTGACTCTGATGGAAACGCCTGTACAATGCCCGCAGCCACGTTACTCACTTGGAAGGAAGTATCCTAGGGACTGTAGATATGAATCGGGACGCAATTTCTTTGTTCCATTGTTATTACGAGTGTTTGAGGGATACACTAAATTGTCACAGGTGCAACAGAATACTGGAACCTGACTCTCAGGGGAACGTGTGTGCAATACCGATAGCGATGTTAGTCACTTGGAGAGGAGTCGCCTAGGGACTGTAGAACTGGATGGCGAAGCAATTTCTTTGTTCCATTGTCATAACGAGAGTTTCTCAGATACAGTAAATTGTTACTGGTGTATCGGAAACCTGGAGCCTGACTCTGATGGAAACGCCTGTACAATGCCCGCAGCTGCGATACTCACTTGGAAGGAAGTATCCTAGGGACTGTTGATATGAATCGGGACGCAAATTCTTTGTTCCATTGTTATTACGAGTGTTTGAGGGATACACTAAATTGTCACTGGTGCAACAGAATACTGGAACCTGACTCTCAGGGGAACGTGTGTGCAATACCGATAGCGATGTTAGTCACTTGGAGCGGAGTCGCCTAGGGACTGTAGAACTGGATGGCGACGCAATTTCTTTGTTCCATTGTCATTACGAGAGTTTCACAGATACAGTAAATTGTTACTGGTGTATCGGAAACCTGGAGCCTGACTCTGATGGAAACGCCTGTACAATGCCCGCAGCCACGTTACTCACTTGGAAGGAAGTATCCTAGGGACTGTAGATATGAATCGGGACGCAATTTCTTTGTTCCATTGTTATACGAGTGTTTGAGGGATACACTAAATTGTCACTGGTGCAACAGAATACTGGAACCAGACTCTCAGGGGAACGTGTGTGCAATACCGATAGCGAAGTTAGTCACTTGGAGAGGAGTCGCCTAGGGACTGTAGAACTGGATGGCGACGCAATTTCTTTGTTCCATTGTCATTACGAGAGTTTCACAGATACAGTAAATTGTTACTAGTGTATCGGAAACCTGGAGCCTGACTCTGATGGAAACGCCTGTACAATGCCCGCAGCCACGTTACTCACTTGGAAGAAAGTATTCTAGGGACTGTAGATATAAATCGGGACGCAATTTCTTTGTTCCATTGTTATTACGAGTGTTTGAGGGATACACTAAATTGTCACTGGTGCAACAGAATACTGGAACCTGACTCTCAGGGGAACGTGTGTGCAATACCGATAGCGAAGTTAGTCACTTGGAGAGGAGTCGCCTAGGGACTGTACAACTGGATGGCGACGCACTTTCTTTGTTCCATTGTCATTACGAGAGTTTCACAGATACAGTAAATTGTTACTGGTGTTTCGGAAACCTGGAGCCTGACTCTGATGGAAACGCCTGTACAATGCCCGCAGCCACGTTACTCACTTGGAAGGAAGTATCCTAGGGACTGTAGATATGAATCGGGACGCAATTTCTATGTTCCATTGTTATTACAAGTGTTTGAGGGATACACTAAATTGTCACTGGTGCAACAGAATACTGGAACCTGACTCTCAGGGGAACGTGTGTGCAATACCGATAGCGATGTTAGTCACTTGGAGCGGAGTCACCTAGGGACTGTAGAACTGGATGGCGACGCAATTTCTTTGTTCCATTCTCATTAGGAGACTTTCACAGATACAGTAAATTGTTACTGGTGTATCGGAAACCTGGAGCCTGACTCTGATGGAAACGCCTGTACAATGCCCGCAGCTACGATACTCACTTGGAAGGAAGTATCCTAGGGACTGTTGATATGAATCGGGACGCAATTTCTTTGTTCCATTGTTATTACGAGTGTTTGAGGGATACACTAAATTGTCACTGGTGCAACAGAATACTGGAACCTGACTCTCAGGGGAACGTGTGTGCAATACCGATAGCGATGTTAGTCACTTGGAGAGGAGTCGCCTAGGGACTGTAGAACTGGATGGCGAAGCAATTTCTTTGTTCCATTGTCATAACGAGAGTTTCTCAGATACAGTAAATTGTTACTGTTGTATCGGAAACCTGGAGCCTGACTCTGATGGAAACGCCTGTACAATCCCCGCAGCCACGTTAGTCACATGGAAGGAAGTATCCTAGGGACTGTAGATATGAATCGGGACGCAAATTTTTTGTTCCATTGTTATTACGAGTGTTTGAGGGATACACTAAATTGTCACTGGTGCAACAGAACACTGGAACCTGACTCTCAGGGGAACGTGTGTGCAATACCGATAGCGATGTTAGTCACTTGGAGAGGAGTTGCCTAGGGACTGTAGAACTGGATGGCGACGCAATTTCTTTGTTCCATTGTCATTACGAGAGTTTCACAGATACAGTAAATTGTTATTGGTTATCGGAAACCTGGAGCCTGACTCTGATGGAAACGCCTGTACAATGCCCGCAGCCACGTTACTCACTTGGAAGGAAGTATCCTAGGGACTGTAGATATGAATCGGGACGCAATTTCTTTGTTCCATTGTTATTACGAGTGTTTGAGGGATACACTAAATTGTCACTGGTGCAACAGAATACTGGAACCTGACTCTCAGGGGAACGTGTGTGCAATACCGATAGCGATGTTAGTCACTTGGAGAGGAGTCGCCTAGGGACTGTAGAACTGGATGGCGAAGCAATTTCTTTGTTCCATTGTCATAACGAGAGTTTCTCAGATACAGTAAATTGTTACTGTTGTATCGGAAAC
The DNA here is from genome assembly GCF_023864275.1 of Schistocerca cancellata. Taxonomy (NCBI): domain Eukaryota; kingdom Metazoa; phylum Arthropoda; class Insecta; order Orthoptera; family Acrididae; genus Schistocerca; species Schistocerca cancellata. The sequence goes on along the minus strand of NC_064633.1, from coordinate 39,048,436 downwards.
CTGGAGCCTGACTCTGATGGAAACGCCTGTACAATCCCCGCAGCCACGTTAGTCACATGGAAGGAAGTATCCTAGGGACTGTAGATATGAATCGGGACGCAAATTTTTTGTTCCATTGTTATTACGAGTGTTTGAGGGATACACTAAATTGTCACTGGTGCAACAGAACACTGGAACCTGACTCTCAGGGGAACGTGTGTGCAATACCGATAGCGATGTTAGTCACTTGGAGAGGAGTTGCCTAGGGACTGTAGAACTGGATGGCGACGCAATTTCTTTGTTCCATTGTCATTACGAGAGTTTCACAGATACAGTAAATTGTTATTGGTTATCGGAAACCTGGAGCCTGACTCTGATGGAAACGCCTGTACAATGCCCGCAGCCACGTTACTCACTTGGAAGGAAGTATCCTAGGGACTGTAGATATGAATCGGAACGCAATTTCTATGTTCCATTGTTATTACGAGTGTTTGAGGGATACACTAAATTGTCACTGGTGCAACAGAATACTGGAACCTGACTCTCAGGGGAACGTGTGTGCAATACCGATAGCGATGTTAGTCACTTGGAGCGGAGTCGCCTAGGGACTGTAGAACTGGATGGCGACGCAATTTCTTTGTTCCATTCTCATTAGGAGACTTTCACAGATACAGTAAATTGTTACTGGTGTATCGGAAACCTGGAGCCTGACTCTGATGGAAACGCCTGTACAATGCCCGCAGCTACGATACTCACTTGGAAGGAAGTATCCTAGGGACTGTAGATATGAATAGGGACGCAATTTCTTTGTTCTATTGTTATTACGAGTGTTTGAGGGATACACTAAATTGTCACTGGTGCAACAGAATACTGGAACCTGACTCACAGGGGAACGTGTGTGCAATACCGATAGCGATGTTAGTCACTTGGAGAGGAGTCGCCTAGGGACTGAAGAACTGGATGGCAACGCAATTTCTTTGTTCCATTGTCATTACGAGAGTTTCACAGATACAGTAGATTGTTATAGGTTATCGGAAACCTGGAGCCTGACTCTGATGGAAACGCCTGTACAATGCCCGCAGCCACGTTACTCACTTGGAAGGAAGTATCCTAGGGACTGTAGATATGAATCGGGACGCAATTTCTTTGTTCCATTGTTATTACGAGTGTTTGAGGGATACACTAAATTGTCACAGGTGCAACAGAATACTGGAACCTGACTCTCAGGGGAACGTGTGTGCAATACCGATAGCGATGTTAGTCACTTGGAGAGGAGTCGCCTAGGGACTGTAGAACTGGATGGCGAAGCAATTTCTTTGTTCCATTGTCATAACGAGAGTTTCTCAGATACAGTAAATTGTTACTGGTGTATCGGAAACCTGGAGCCTGACTCTGATGGAAACGCCTGTACAATGCCCGCAGCTGCGATACTCACTTGGAAGGAAGTATCCTAGGGACTGTTGATATGAATCGGGACGCAAATTCTTTGTTCCATTGTTATTACGAGTGTTTGAGGGATACACTAAATTGTCACTGGTGCAACAGAATACTGGAACCTGACTCTCAGGGGAACGTGTGTGCAATACCGATAGCGATGTTAGTCACTTGGAGCGGAGTCGCCTAGGGACTGTAGAACTGGATGGCGACGCAATTTCTTTGTTCCATTGTCATTACGAGAGTTTCACAGATACAGTAAATTGTTACTGGTGTATCGGAAACCTGGAGCCTGACTCTGATGGAAACGCCTGTACAATGCCCGCAGCCACGTTACTCACTTGGAAGGAAGTATCCTAGGGACTGTAGATATGAATCGGGACGCAATTTCTTTGTTCCATTGTTATACGAGTGTTTGAGGGATACACTAAATTGTCACTGGTGCAACAGAATACTGGAACCAGACTCTCAGGGGAACGTGTGTGCAATACCGATAGCGAAGTTAGTCACTTGGAGAGGAGTCGCCTAGGGACTGTAGAACTGGATGGCGACGCAATTTCTTTGTTCCATTGTCATTACGAGAGTTTCACAGATACAGTAAATTGTTACTAGTGTATCGGAAACCTGGAGCCTGACTCTGATGGAAACGCCTGTACAATGCCCGCAGCCACGTTACTCACTTGGAAGAAAGTATTCTAGGGACTGTAGATATAAATCGGGACGCAATTTCTTTGTTCCATTGTTATTACGAGTGTTTGAGGGATACACTAAATTGTCACTGGTGCAACAGAATACTGGAACCTGACTCTCAGGGGAACGTGTGTGCAATACCGATAGCGAAGTTAGTCACTTGGAGAGGAGTCGCCTAGGGACTGTACAACTGGATGGCGACGCACTTTCTTTGTTCCATTGTCATTACGAGAGTTTCACAGATACAGTAAATTGTTACTGGTGTTTCGGAAACCTGGAGCCTGACTCTGATGGAAACGCCTGTACAATGCCCGCAGCCACGTTACTCACTTGGAAGGAAGTATCCTAGGGACTGTAGATATGAATCGGGACGCAATTTCTATGTTCCATTGTTATTACAAGTGTTTGAGGGATACACTAAATTGTCACTGGTGCAACAGAATACTGGAACCTGACTCTCAGGGGAACGTGTGTGCAATACCGATAGCGATGTTAGTCACTTGGAGCGGAGTCACCTAGGGACTGTAGAACTGGATGGCGACGCAATTTCTTTGTTCCATTCTCATTAGGAGACTTTCACAGATACAGTAAATTGTTACTGGTGTATCGGAAACCTGGAGCCTGACTCTGATGGAAACGCCTGTACAATGCCCGCAGCTACGATACTCACTTGGAAGGAAGTATCCTAGGGACTGTTGATATGAATCGGGACGCAATTTCTTTGTTCCATTGTTATTACGAGTGTTTGAGGGATACACTAAATTGTCACTGGTGCAACAGAATACTGGAACCTGACTCTCAGGGGAACGTGTGTGCAATACCGATAGCGATGTTAGTCACTTGGAGAGGAGTCGCCTAGGGACTGTAGAACTGGATGGCGAAGCAATTTCTTTGTTCCATTGTCATAACGAGAGTTTCTCAGATACAGTAAATTGTTACTGTTGTATCGGAAACCTGGAGCCTGACTCTGATGGAAACGCCTGTACAATCCCCGCAGCCACGTTAGTCACATGGAAGGAAGTATCCTAGGGACTGTAGATATGAATCGGGACGCAAATTTTTTGTTCCATTGTTATTACGAGTGTTTGAGGGATACACTAAATTGTCACTGGTGCAACAGAACACTGGAACCTGACTCTCAGGGGAACGTGTGTGCAATACCGATAGCGATGTTAGTCACTTGGAGAGGAGTTGCCTAGGGACTGTAGAACTGGATGGCGACGCAATTTCTTTGTTCCATTGTCATTACGAGAGTATCACAGATACAGTAAATTGTTGTTGGTTATCGGAAACCTGGAGCCTGACTCTGATGGAAACGCCTGTACAATGCCCGCAGCCACGTTACTCACTTGGAAGGAAGTATCCTAGGGACTGTAGATATGAATCGGAACGCAATTTCTATGTTCCATTGTTATTACGAGTGTTTGAGGGATACACTAAATTGTCACTGGTGCAACAGAATACTGGAACCTGACTCTCAGGGGAACGTGTGTGCAATACCGATAGCGATGTTAGTCACTTGGAGCGGAGTCGCCTAGGGACTGTAGAACTGGATGGCGACGCAATTTCTTTGTTCCATTCTCATTAGGAGACTTTCACAGATACAGTAAATTGTTACTGGTGTATCGGAAACCTGGAGCCTGACTCTGATGGAAACGCCTGTACAATGCCCGCAGCTACGATACTCACTTGGAAGGAAGTATCCTAGGGACTGTAGATATGAATAGGGACGCAATTTCTTTGTTCTATTGTTATTACGAGTGTTTGAGGGATACACTAAATTGTCACTGGTGCAACAGAATACTGGAACCTGACTCTCAGGGGAACGTGTGTGCAATACCGATAGCGATGTTAGTCACTTGGAGAGGAGTCGCCTAGGGACTGAAGAACTGGATGGCGACGCAATTTCTTTGTTCCATTGTCATTACGAGAGTTTCACAGATACAGTAAATTCTTATAGGTTATCGGAAACCTGGAGCCTGACTCTGATGGAAACGCCTGTACAATGCCCGCAGCCACGTTACTCACTTGGAAGGAAGTATCCTAGGGACTGTAGATATGAATCGGGACGCAATTTCTTTGTTCCATTGTTATTACGAGTGTTTGAGGGATACACTAAATTGTCACTGGTGCAACAGAATACTGGAACCTGACTCTCAGGGGAACGTGTGTGCAATACCGATAGCAATGTTAGTCACTTGGAGAGGAGTCGCCTAGGGACTGTAGAACTGGATGGCGAAGCAATTTCTTTGTTCCATTGTCATAACGAGAGTTTCTCAGATACAGTAAATTGTTACTGGTGTATCGGAAACCTGGAGCCTGACTCTGATGGAAACGCCTGTACAATGCCCGCAGCTACGATACTCACTTGGAAGGAAGTATCCTAGGGACTGTAGATATGAATAGGGACGCAATTTCTTTGTTCTTTTGTTATTACGAGTGTTTGAGGGATACACTAAATTGTCACTGGTGCAACAGAATACTGGAACCTGACTCTCAGGGGAACGTGTGTGCAATACCGATAGCGATGTTAGTCACTTGGAGAGGAGTCGCCTAGGGACTGAAGAACTGGATGGCGACGCAATTTCTTTGTTCCATTGTCATTACGAGAGTTTCACAGATACAGTAATTGGTTATAGGTTATCGGAAACCTGGAGCCTGACTCTGATGGAAACGCCTGTACAATGCCCGCAGCCACGTTACTCACTTGGAAGGAAGTATCCTAGGGACTGTAGATATGAATCGGGACGCAATTTCTTTGTTCCATTGTTATTACGAGTGTTTGAGGGATACACTAAATTGTCACAGGTGCAACAGAATACTGGAACCTGACTCTCAGGGGAACGTGTGTGCAATACCGATAGCGATGTTAGTCACTTGGAGAGGAGTCGCCTAGGGACTGAAGAACTGGATGGCGACGCAATTTCTTTGTTCCATTGTCATTACGAGAGTTTCACAGATACAGTAAATTGTTATAGGTTATCGGAAACCTGGAGCCTGACTCTGATGGAAACGCCTGTACAATGCCCGCAGCCACGTTACTCACTTGGAAGGAAGTATCCTAGGGACTGTAGATATGAATCGGGACGCAATTTCTATGTTCCATTGTTATTACGAGTGTTTGAGGGATACACTAAATTGTCACAGGTGCAACAGAATACTGGAACCTGACTCTCAGGGGAACGTGTGTGCAATACCGATAGCGATGTTAGTCACTTGGAGAGGAGTCGCCTAGGGACTGAAGAACTGGATGGCGACGCAATTTCTTTGTTCCATTGTCATTACGAGAGTTTCACAGATACAGTAAATTGTTATTGGTTATCGGAAACCTGGAGCCTGACTCTGATGGAAACGCCTGTACAATGCCCGCAGCCACGTTACTCACTTGGAAGGAAGTATCCTAGGGACTGTAGATATGAATCGGGACGCAATTTCTTTGTTCCAATGTTATTACGAGTGTTTGAGGGATACACTAAATTGTCACTGGTGCAACAGAATACTGGAACCTGACTCTCAGGGGAACGTGTGTGCAATACCGATAGCGATGTGAGTCACTTGGAGCGGAGTCGCCTAGGGACTGTAGAACTGGATGGCGACGCAATTTCTTTGTTCCATTCTCATTAGGAGACTTTCACAGATACAGTAAATTGTTACTGGTGTATCGGAAACCTGGAGCCTGACTCTGATGGAAACGCCTGTACAATGCCCGCAGCTACGATACTCACTTGGAAGGAAGTATCCTAGGGACTGTAGATATGAATCGGGACGCAATTTCTTTGTTCCATTGTTATTACGAGTGTTTGAGGGATACATTAAATTGTCACAGGTGCAACAGAATACTGGAACCTGACTCTCAGGGGAACGTGTGTGCAATACCGATAGCGATGTTAGTCACTTGGAGAGGAGTCGCCTAGGGACTGAAGAACTGGATGGCGACGCAATTTCTTTGTTCCATTGTCATTACGAGAGTTTCACAGATACAGTAAATTGTTATTGGTTATCGGAAACCTGGATCCTTACTCTGATGGAAACGCCTGTACAATGCCCGCAGCCACGTTACTCACTTGGAAGGAAGTATCCTAGGGACTGTAGATATGAATCGGGACGCAATTTCTTTGTTCCAATGTTATTACGAGTGTTTGAGGGATACACTAAATTGTCACTGGTGCAACAGAATACTGGAACCTGACTCTCAGGGGAACGTGTGTGCAATACCGATAGCGATGTTAGTCACTTGGAGCGGAGTCGCCTAGGGACTGTAGAACTGGATGGCGACGCAATTTCTTTGTTCCATTCTCATTAGGAGACTTTCACAGATACAGTAAATTGTTACTGGTGTATCGGAAACCTGGAGACTGACTCTGATGGAAACGCCTGTACAATGCCCGCAGCCACGTTACTCACTTGGAAGGAAGTATCCTAGGGACTGTAGATATGAATCGGGACGCAATTTCTTTGTTCCATTGTTATTACGAGTGTTTGAGGGATACACTAAATTGTCACAGGTGCAACAGAATACTGGAACCTGACTCTCAGGGGAACGTGTGTGCAATACCGATAGCGATGTTAGTCACTTGGAGAGGAGTCGCCTAGGGACTGAAGAACTGGATGGCGACGCAATTTCTTTGTTCCATTGTCATTACGAGAGTTTCACAGATACAGTAAATTGTTATTGGTTATCGGAAACCTGGATCCTTACTCTGATGGAAACGCCTGTACAATGCCCGCAGCCACGTTACTCACTTGGAAGGAAGTATCCTAGGGACTGTAGATATGAATCGGGACGCAATTTCTTTGTTCCATTGTTATTACGAGTGTTTGAGGGATACACTAAATTGTCACTGGTGCAACAGAATACTGGAACCTGACTCTCAGGGGAACGTGTGTGCAATACCGATAGCGATGTTAGTCACTTGTAGCGGAGTCGCCTAGGGTCTGTAGAACTGGATGGTGACGCAATTTCTTTGTTCCATTCTCATTAGGAGACTTTCACAGATACAGTAAATTGTTACTGGTGTATCGGAAACCTGGAGCCTGACTCTGATGGAAACGCCTGTACAATGCCCGCAGCTACGATACTCACTTGGAAGGAAGTATCCTAGGGACTGTTGATATGAATCGGGACGCAATTTCTTTGTTCCATTGTTATTACGAGTGTTTGAGGGATACACTAAATTGTCACTGGTGCAACAGAATACTGGAACCTGACTCTCAGGGGAACGTGTGTGCAATACCGATAGCGATGTTAGTCACTTGGAGAGGAGTCGCCTAGGGCCTGAAGAACTGGATGGCGACGCAATTTCCTTGTTCCATTGTCATTACGAGAGTTTCACAGATACAGTAAATTGTTATTGGTTATCGGAAACCTGGAGCCTGACTCTGATGGAAACGCCTGTACAATGCCCGCAGCCACGTTACTCACTTGGAAGGAAGTATCCTAGGGACTGTAGATATGAATCGGGACGCAATTTCTTTGTTCCATTGTTATTACGAGTGTTTGAGGGATACACTAAATTGTCACTGGTGCAACAGAATACTGGAACCTGACTCTCATGGGAACGTGTGTGCAATACCGATAGCGATGTTAGTCACTTGGAGCGGAGTCGCCTAGGGACTGTAGAACTGGCTGGCGACGCAATTTCTTTGTTCCATTGTCATTACGAGAGTTTCACAGATACAGTAAATTGTTACTGCTGTATCGGAAACCTGGAGCCTGACTCTGATGGAAACGCCTGTACAATGCCCGCAGCCACGTTACTCACTTGGAAGGAAGTATCCGAGGGACTGTAGATATGAATCGGGACGCAATTTCTTTGTTTCATTGTTATTACGAGTGTTTGAGGGATACACTAAATTGTCACAGGTGCAACAGAATACTGGAACCTGACTCGCAGGGGAACGTGTGTGCAATACCGATAGCGATGTTAGTCACTTGGAGAGGAGTCGCCTAGGGACTGTAGAACTGGATGGCGACGCAATTTCTTTGTTCCATTGTCATTACGAGAGTTTCACAGATACAGTAAATTGTTACTGGTGTATCGGAAACCTTGGGCCTGACTCTGATGGAAACGCCTGTACAATGCCCGCAGCCACGTTACTCACTTGGAAGGAAGTATCCTAGGGACTGTAGATATGAATCGGGACGCAATTTCTTTGTTTCATTGTTATTACGAGTGTTTGAGGGATACACTAAATTGTCACTGGTGCAACAGAATACTGGAACCTGACTCTCAGGGGAACGTGTGTGCAATACCGATAGCGATGTTAGTCACTTGGAGAGGAGTCGCCTAGGGACTGAAGAACTGGATGGCGACGCAATTTCTTTGTTCCATTGTCATTACGAGAGTTTCACAGATACAGTAAATTGTTATTGGTGTATCGGAAACCTGGAGCCTGACTCTGATGGAAACGCCTGTACAATGCCCGCAGCCACGTTACTCACTTGGAAGGAAGTATCCTAGGGACTGTAGATATGAATCGGGACGCAATTTCTTTGTTATATTGTTATTACGAGTGTTTGAGGGATACACTAAATTGTCACAGGTGCAACAGAATAGTGGAACCTGACTCTCAGGGGAACGTGTATGCAATACCGATAGCGATGTTAGTCACTTGGAGTGGAGACGCCTAGTGACTGTAGAACTGGATGGCGACGCAATTTCTTTGTTCCATTGTCATTATGAGAGTTTCACAGATACAGTAAATTGTTACTGTTGTATCGGAAACCTGGAGCCTGACTCTGATGGAAACGCCTGTACAATGCCCGCAGCCACGTTACTCACTTGGAAGGAAGTATCCTAGGGACTGTAGATATGAATCGGGACGCAATTTCTTTGTTCCATTGTTATTACGAGTGTTTGAGGGATACACTAAATTGTCACTGGTGCAACAGAATACTGGAACCTGCCTCTCAGGGGAACGTGAGTGCTATACCGATAGCGATGTTAGTCACTTGGACCGGAGTCGCCTAGTGAGTGTAGAACTGGATGGCGACGCAATTTCTTTGTACCATTGTCATTACGAGAGTTTCACAGATACAGTAAATTGTTACTGGTGTATCGGAAACCTGGAGCCTGACTCTGATGGAAACGCCTGTACAATGCCCGCAGCCACGTTACTCACTTGGAAGGAAGTATCCTAGGGACTGTAGATATGAATCGGGACGCAATTTCTTTGTTCCATTGTTATTACGAGTGTTTGAGGGATACACTAAATTGTCACTGGTGCAACAGAATACTGGAACCTGACTCTCAGGGGAACGTGTGTGCAATACCGATAGCGATGGTAGTCACTTGGAGAGGAGTCGCCCAGTGACTGTAGAACTGGATGGCGACGCAATTTCTTTGTTCCATTGTCATTACGAGAGTTTCACAGATACAGTAAATTGTTACTGGTGTATCGTAAACCTGGAGCCTGACTCTGATGGAAACGCCTGTACAATGCCCGCAGCCACGTTACTCACTTGGAAGGATGTATCCTAGGGACTGTAGATATGAATCGGGACGCAATTTCTTTGTTCCATTGTCATTACGAGTGTTTGAGGGATACACTAAATTGTCACTGGTGCTACAGAATAGTGGAACCTGACTCTCAGGGGAACGTGTGTGCAATACCGATAGTGATATTAGTCACTTGGAGAGGAGACGCCTAGGGACTGTAGAACTGGATGGTGACGCAATTTCTTTGTTCCATTGTCATTACGAGAGTTTCACAGATACAGTAAATTGTTACTGGTGTATCGGAAATCTGGAGCCTGACTCTGATGGAAACGCTTGTACAATGCCCGCAGCCACGTTACTCACTTGGAAGGAAGTATCCTAGGGACTTTAGATATGAATCGGACCGCAATTTCTTTTTTCCATTGTTATTACGAGTGTTTGAGGGATACACTAAATTGTCACAGGTGCAACAGAATACTGGAACCTGACTCTCAGGGGAACGTGTGTGCAATACCGATAGCGATGTTAGTCACTTGGAGCGGAGTCGCCTAGGGACTGTAGAACTGGATGGCGACGCAATTTCTTTGTTCCATTCTCATTAGGAGACTTTCACAGATACAGTAAATTGTTACTGGTGTATCGGAAACCTGGAGCCTGACTCTGATGGAAACGCCTGTACAATGCCCGCAGCTGCGATACTCACTTGGAAGGAAGTATCCTAGGGACTGTAGATATGAATAGGGACGCAATTTCTTTGTTCTATTGTTATTACGAGTGTTTGAGGGATACACTAAATTGTCGCTGGTGCAACAGAATACTGGAACCTGACTCTCAGGGGAACGTGTGTGCAATACCGATAGCGATGTTAGTCACTTGGAGAGGAGTCGCCTAGGGACTGAAGAACTGGATGGCGACGCAATTTCTTTGTTCGATTGTCATTACGAGAGTTTCACAGATACAGTAAATTGTTATAGGTTATCGGAAACCTGGAGACTGACTCTGATGGAAACGCCTGTACAATGCCCGCAGCCACGTTACTCACTTGGAAGGAAGTATCCTAGGGACTGTAGATATGAATCGGGACGCAATTTCTTTGTTCCATTGTTATTACGAGTGTTTGAGGGATACACTAAATTGTCACAGGTGCAACAGAATACTGGAACCTGACTCTCAGGGGAACGTGTGTGCAATACCGATAGCGATGTTAGTCACTTGGAGAGGAGTCGCCTAGGGACTGAAGAACTGGATGGCGACGCAATTTCTTTGTTCCATTGTCATTACGAGAGTTTCACAGATACAGTAAATTGTTATTGGTTATCGGAAACCTGGATCCTTACTCTGATGGAAACGCCTTTACAATGCCCGCAGCCACGTTACTCACTTGGAAGGAAGTATCCTAGGGACTGTAGATATGAATCGGGACGCAATTTCTTTGTTCCATTGTTATTACGAGTGTTTGAGGGATACACTAAATTGTCACTGGTGCAACAGAATACTGGAACCTGACTCTCAGGGGAACGTGTGTGCCATACCGATAGCGATGTTAGTCACTTGTAGCGGAGTCGCCTAGGGTCTGTAGAACTGGATGGTGACGCAATTTCTTTGTTCCATTCTCATTAGGAGACTTTCACAGATACAGTAAATTGTTACTGGTGTATCGGAAACCTGGAGCCTGACTCTGATGGAAACGCCTGTACAATGCCCGCAGCTACGATACTCACTTGGAGGGAAGTATCCTAGGGACTGTTGATATGAATCGGGACGCAATTTCTTTGTTCCATTGTTATTACGAGTGTTTGAGGGATACACTAAATTGTCACTGGTGCAACAGAATACTGGAACCTGACTCTCAGGGGAACGTGTGTGCAATACCGATAGCGATGTTAGTCACTTGGAGAGGAGTCGCCTAGGGCCTGAAGAACTGGATGGCGACGCAATTTCCTTGTTCCATTGTCATTACGAGAGTTTCACAGATACAGTAAATTGTTATTGGTTATCGGAAACCTGGAGCCTGACTCTGATGGAAACGCCTGTACAATGCCCGCAGCCACGTTACTCACTTGGAAGGAAGTATCCTAGGGACTGTAGATATGAATCGGGACGCAATTTCTTTGTTCCATTGTTATTACGAGTGTTTGGGGGATACACTAAATTGTCACTGGTGCAACAGAATACTGGAACCTGACTCTCATGGGAACGTGTGTGCAATACCGATAGCGATGTTAGTCACTTGGAGCGGAGTCGCCTAGGGACTGTAGAACTGGCTGGCGACGCAATTTCTTTGTTCCATTGTCATTACGAGAGTTTTACAGATACAGTAAATTGTTACTGCTGTATCGGAAACCTGGAGCCTGACTCTGATGGAAACGCCTGTACAATGCCCGCAGCCACGTTACTCACTTGGAAGGAAGTATCCGAGGGACTGTAGATATGAATCGGGACGCAATTTCTTTGTTTCATTGTTATTACGAGTGTTTGAGGGATACACTAAATTGTCACAGGTGCAACAGAATACTGGAACCTGACACTCAGGGGAACGTGTGTGCAATACCGATAGCGATGTTAGTCACTTGGAGAGGAGTCGCCTAGGGACTGTAGAACTGGATGGCGACGCAATTTCTTTGTTCCATTGTCATTACGAGAGTTTCACAGATACAGTAAATTGTTACTGGTGTATCGGAAACCTTGGGCCTGACTCTGATGGAAACGCCTGTACAATGCCCGCAGCCACGTTACTCACTTGGAAGGAAGTATCCTAGGGACTGTAGATATGAATCGGGACGCAATTTCTTTGTTTCATTGTTATTACGAGTGTTTGAGGGATACACTAAATTGTCACTGGTGCAACAGAATACTGGAACCTGACTCTCTGGGGAACGTGTGTGCAATACCGATAGCGATGTTAGTCACTTGGAGAGGAGTCGCCTAGGGACTGAAGAACTGGATGGCGACGCAATTTCTTTGTTCCATTGTCATTACGAGAGTTTCACAGATACAGTAAATTGTTATTGGTGTATCGGAAACCTGGAGCCTGACTCTGATGGAAACGCCTGTACAATGCCCGCAGCCACGTTACTCACTTGGAAGGAAGTATCCTAGGGACTGTAGATATGAATCGGGACGCAATTTCTTTGTTATATTGTTATTACGAGTGTTTGAGGGATACACTAAATTGTCACAGGTGCAACAGAATAGTGGAACCTGACTCTCAGGGGAACGTGTATGCAATACCGATAGCGATGTTAGTCACTTGGAGTGGAGACGCCTAGTGACTGTAGAACTGGATGGCGACGCAATTTCTTTGTTCCATTGTCATTATGAGAGTTTCACAGATACAGTAAATTGTTACTGTTGTATCGGAAACCTGGAGCCTGACTCTGATGGAAACGCCTGTACAATGCCCGCAGCCACGTTACTCACTTGGAAGGAAGTATCCTAGGGACTGTAGATATGAATCGGGACGCAATTTCTTTGTTCCATTGTTATTACGAATGTTTGAGGGATACACTAAATTGTCACTGGTGCAACAGAATACTGGAACCTGCCTCTCAGGGGAACGTGTGTGCTATACCGATAGCGATGTTAGTCACTTGGACCGGAGTCGCCTAGTGAGTGTAGAACTGAATGGCGACGCAATTTCTTTGTACCATTGTCATTACGAGAGTTTCACAGATACAGTAAATTGTTACTGGTGTATCGGAAACCTGGAGCCTGACTCTGATGGAAACGCCTGTACAATGCCCGCAGCCACGTTACTCACTTGGAAGGAAGTATCCTAGGGACTGTAGATATGAATCGGGACGCAATTTCTTTGTTCCATTGTTATTACGAGTGTTTGAGGGATACACTAAATTGTCACTGGTGCAACAGAATACTGGAACCTGACTCTCAGGGGAACGTGTGTGCAATACCGATAGCGATGGTAGTCACTTGGAGAGGAGTCGCCCAGTGACTGTAGAACTGGATGGCGACGCAATTTCTTTGTTCCATTGTCATTACGAGAGTTTCACAGATACAGTAAATTGTTACTGGTGTATCGTAAACCTGGAGCCTGACTCTGATGGAAACGCCTGTACAATGCCCGCAGCCACGTTACTCACTTGGAAGGATGTATCCTAGGGACTGTAGATATGAATCGGGACGCAATTTCTTTGTTCCATTGTCATTACGAGTGTTTGAGGGATACACTAAATTGTCACTGGTGCAACAGAATAGTGGAACCTGACTCTCAGGGGAACGTGTGTGCAATACCGATAGTGATATTAGTCACTTGGAGAGGAGACGCCTAGGGACTGTAGAACTGGATGGTGACGCAATTTCTTTGTTCCATTGTCATTACGAGAGTTTCACAGATACAGTAAATTGTTACTGGTGTATCGGAAATCTGGAGCCTGACTCTGATGGAAACGCTTGTACAATGCCCGCAGCCACGTTACTCACTTGGAAGGAAGTATCCTAGGGACTTTAGATATGAATCGGACCGCAATTTCTTTTTTCCATTGTTATTACGAGTGTTTGAGGGATACACTAAATTGTCACAGGTGCAACAGAATACTGGAACCTGACTCTCAGGGGAACGTGTGTGCAATACCGATAGCGATGTTAGTCACTTGGAGAGGAGTCGCCTAGGGACTGTAGAACTGGATGGCGAAGCAATTTCTTTGTTCCATTGTCATTACGAGAGTTTCTCAGATACAGTAAATTGTTACTGGTGTATCGGAAAACTGGAGCCTGACTCTGATGGAAACGCCTGTACAATGCCCGCAGCCACGTTACTCACATGGAAGGAAGTATCCTAGGGACTGTAGATATGAATCGGGACGCAAATATTTTGTTCCATTGTTATTACGAGTGTTTGAGGAATACACTAAATTGTCACTGGTGCAACAGAATACTGGAACCTGACTCTCAGGGGAACGTGTGTGCAATACCGATAGCGATGTTAGTCACTTGGAGAAGAGTCGCCTAGGGACTGAAGAACTGGATGGCGGCGCAATTTCTTTGTTCCAATGTCATTAAGAGAGTTTCACAGATACAGTAAATTGTTACTGGTGTATCGGAAACCTGGAGCCTGACTCTGATGGAAACGCCTGTACAATGCCCACAGCCACGTTACTCACTTGGAAGGAAGTATCCTAGGGACTGTAGATATAAATCGGGACGCAATTTCTATGTTCCATTGTTATTACGAGTGTTTGAGGGATACACTAAATTGTCACTGGTGCAACAGAATACTGGAACCTGACTCTCAGGGGAACGTGTGTGCAATACCGATAGCGATGTTAGTCACTTGGAGAGGAGTCGCCTAGGGACTGTAGAACTGGATGGCGACGCAATTTCTTTGTTCCATTGTCATTACGAGAGTTTCACAGATATAGTAAATTGTTACTGGTGTATCGGAAACCTGGAGCCTGACTCTGATGGAAACGCCTGTACAATGCCCGCAGTCACGTTACTCACTTGGAAGGAAGTATCCTAGGGACTGTAGATATGAATCGGGACGCAATTTCTTTGTTTCATTGTTATTATGAGTGTTTGAGGGATACACTAAATTGTCACTGGTGCAACAGAATACTGGAACCTGACTCTCAGGGGAACGTGTGTGCAATACCAATAGCGATTTTAGTCACTTGGAGAGGAGTGCCTAGGGACTGAAGAACTGGATGGCGACGCAATTTCTTTGTTCCATTGTCATTACGAGAGTTTCACAGATACAGTAAATTGTTATTGGTGTATCGGAAACCTGGAGCCTGACTCTGATGGAAACGCCTGTACAATGCCCGCAGCCACGTTACTCACTTGGAAGGAAGTATCCTAGGGACTGTAGATATGAATCGGGACGCAATTTCTTTGTTCCATTGTTATTACGAGTGTTTGAGGGATACACTAAATTGTCACTGGTGCAACAGAATAGTGGAACCTGACTCTCAGGGGAACGTGTGTGCAATACCGATAGCGATGTTAGTCACTTGGAGAGGAGACGCCTAGTGACTGTAGAACTGGATGGCGACGCAATTTCTTTGTTCCATTGTCATTACGAGAGTTTCAGAGATACAGTAAATTGTTACTGGTGTATCGGAAACCTGGAGCCTGACTCTGATGGAAACGCCTGTACAATACCCGCAGCCACGTTACTCACTTGGAAGGAAGTATCCTAGGGACTGTAGATATGAATCGGGACGCTATTTCTTTGTTCCATTGTTATTACGAGTGTTTGAGGGATACACTAAATTGTCACTGGTGCAACAGAATACTGGAACCTGACTCTCAGGGGAACGTGTGTGCAATACCGATAGCGATGTTAGTCACTTGGAGAGGAGTCGCCTAGGGACTGTAGAACTGGATGGCGACGCAATTTCTTTGTTCCATTGTCATTGCGAGAGTTTCACAGATACAGTAAATTGTTACTGGTGTATCGGAAACCTGGAGCCTGACTCTGATGGAAACGCCTGTACAATGCCCGCAGCCACGTTACTCACTTGGAAGGAAGTATCCTAGGGACTGTAGATATGAATCGGGACGCAATTTCTTTGTTCCATTGTTATTACGAGTGTTTGAGGGATACACTAAATTGTCACTGGTGCAACAGAATACTGGAACCTGACTCTCAGGGGAACGTGTGTGCAATACCGATAGCGATGTTAGTCACTTGGAGAGGAGTCGCCTAGTGACTGTAGAACTGGCTGGCGACGCAATTTCTTTGTTCCATTGTCATTACGAGAGTTTCACAGATACAGTAAATTGTTACTGGTGTATCGGAAACCTGGAGCCTGACTCTGATGGAAACGCCTGTACAATGCCCGCAGCCACGTTATTCACTTGGAAGGAAGTATCCTAGGGACTGTAGATATGAATCGGGACGCAATTTCTTTGTTATATTGTTATTACGAGTGTTTGAGGGATACACTAAATTGTCACAGGTGCAACAGAATAGTGGAACCTGACTCTCAGGGGAACGTGTATGCAATACCGATAGCGATGTTAGTCACTTGGAGAGGAGACGCCTAGTGACTGTAGAACTGGATGGCGACGCAATTTCTTTGTTCCATTGTCATTATGAGAGTTTCACAGATACAGTAAATTGTTACTGTTGTATCGGAAACCTGGAGCCTGACTCTGATGGAAACGCCTGTACAATGCCCGCAGCCACGTTACTCACTTGGAAGGAAGTATCCTAGGGACTGTAGATATGAATCGGGACGCAATTTCTTTGTTCCATTGTTATTACGAATGTTTGAGGGATACACTAAATTGTCACTGGTGCAACAGAATACTGGAACCTGCCTCTCAGGGGAACGTGTGTGCTATACCGATAGCGATGTTAGTCACTTGGACCGGAGTCGCCTAGTGAGTGTAGAACTGGATGGCGACGCAATTTCTTTGTACCATTGTCATTACGAGAGTTTCACAGATACAGTAAATTGTTACTGGTGTATCGGAAACCTGGAGCCTGACTCTGATGGAAACGCCTGTACAATGCCCGCAGCCACGTTACTCACTTGGAAGGAAGTATCCTAGGGACTGTAGATATGAATCGGGACGCAATTTCTTTGTTCCATTGTTATTACGAGTGTTTGGGGGATACACTAAATTGTCACTGGTGCAACAGAATACTGGAACCTGACTCTCAGGGGAACGTGTGTGCAATACCGATAGCGATGGTAGTCACTTGGAGAGGAGTCGCCCAGTGACTGTAGAACTGGTTGGCGACGCAATTTCTTTGTTCCATTGTCATTTCGAGAGTTTCACAGATACAGTAAATTGTTACTGGTGTATCGTAAACCTGGAGCCTGACTCTGATGGAAACGCCTGTACAATGCCCGCAGCCACGTTACTCACTTGGAAGGATGTATCCTAGGGACTGTAGATATGAATCGGGACGCAATTTCTTTGTTCCATTGTCATTACGAGTTTTTGAGGGATACACTAAATTGTCACTGGTGCAACAGAATAGTGGAACCAGACTCTCAGGGGAACGTGTGTGCAATACCGATAGTGATATTAGTCACTTGGAGAGGAGACGCCTAGGGACTGTAGAACTGGATGGTGACGCAATTTCTTTGTTCCATTGTCATTACGAGAGTTTCACAGATACAGTAAATTGTTACTGGTGTATCGGAAATCTGGAGCCTGACTCTGATGGAAACGCTTGTACAATGCCCGCAGCCACGTTACTCACTTGGAAGGAAGTATCCTAGGGACTTTAGATATGAATCGGACCGCAATTTCTTTTTTCCATTGTTATTACGAGTGTTTGAGGGATACACTAAATTGTCACAGGTGCAACAGAATACTGGAACCTGACTCTCAGGGGAACGTGTGTGCAATACCGATAGCGATGTTAGTCACTTGGAGAGGAGTCGCCTAGGGACTGTAGAACTGGATGGCGAAGCAATTTCTTTGTTCCATTGTCATTACGAGAGTTTCTCAGATACAGTAAATTGTTACTGGTGTATCGGAAAACTGGAGCCTGACTCTGATGGAAACGCCTGTACAATGCCCGCAGCCACGTTACTCACATGGAAGGAAGTATCCTAGGGACTGTAGATATGAATCGGGACGCAAATATTTTGTTCCATTGTTATTACGAGTGTTTGAGGAATACACTAAATTGTCATTGGTGCAACAGAATACTGGAACCTGACTCTCAGGGGAACGTGTGTGCAATACCGATAGCGATGTTAGTCACTTGGAGAAGAGTCGCCTAGGGACTGAAGAACTGGATGGCGACGCAATTTCTTTGTTCCAATGTCATTAAGAGAGTTTCACAGATACAGTAAATTGTTACTGGTGTATCGGAAACCTGGAGCCTGACTCTGATGGAAACGCCTGTACAATGCCCACAGCCACGTTACTCACTTGGAAGGAAGTATCCTAGGGACTGTAGATATAAATCGGGACGCAATTTCTATGTTCCATTGTTATTACGAGTGTTTGAGGGATACACTAAATTGTCACTGGTGCAACAGAATACTGGAACCTGACTCTCAGGGGAACGTGTGTGCAATACCGATAGCGATGTTAGTCACTTGGAGAGGAGTCGCCTAGGGACTGTAGAACTGGATGGCGACGCAATTTCTTTGTTCCATTGTCATTACGAGAGTTTCACAGATACAGTAAATTGTTACTGGTGTATCGGAAACCTGGAGCCTGACTCTGATGGAAACGCCTGTACAATGCCCGCAGTCACGTTACTCACTTGGAAGGAAGTATCCTAGGGACTGTAGATATGAATCGGGACGCAATTTCTTTGTTTCATTGTTATTATGAGTGTTTGAGGGATACACTAAATTGTCACTGGTGCAACAGAATACTGGAACCTGACTCTCAGGGGAACGTGTGTGCAATACCAATAGCGATTTTAGTCACTTGGAGAGGAGTGCCTAGGGACTGAAGAACTGGATGGCGACGCAATTTCTTTGTTCCATTGTCATTACGAGAGTTTCACAGATACAGTAAATTGTTATTGGTGTATCGGAAACCTGGAGCCTGACTCTGATGGAAACGCCTGTACAATGCCCGCAGCCACGTTACTCACTTGGAAGGAAGTATCCTAGGGACTGTAGATATGAATCGGGACGCAATTTCTTTGTTCCATTGTTATTACGAGTGTTTGAGGGATACACTAAATTGTCACTGGTGCAACAGAATAGTGGAACCTGACTCTCAGGGGAACGTGTGTGCAATACCGATAGCGATGTTAGTCACTTGGAGAGGAGACGCCTAGTGACTGTAGAACTGGATGGCGACGCAATTTCTTTGTTCCATTGTCATTACGAGAGTTTCAGAGATACAGTAAATTGTTACTGGTGTATCGGAAACCTGGAGCCTGACTCTGATGGAAACGCCTGTACAATACCCGCAGCCACGTTACTCACTTGGAAGGAAGTATCCTAGGGACTGTAGATATGAATCGGGACGCTATTTCTTTGTTCCATTGTTATTACGAGTGTTTGAGGGATACACTAAATTGTCACTGGTGCAACAGAATACTGGAACCTGACTCTCAGGGGAACGTGTGTGCAATACCGATAGCGATGTTAGTCACTTGGAGAGGAGTCGCCTAGGGACTGTAGAACTGGATGGCGACGCAATTTCTTTGTTCCATTGTCATTGCGAGAGTTTCACAGATACAGTAAATTGTTACTGGTGTATCGGAAACCTGGAGCCTGACTCTGATGGAAACGCCTGTACAATGCCCGCAGCCACGTTACTCACTTGGAAGGAAGTATCCTAGGGACTGTAGATATGAATCGGGACGCAATTTCTTTGTTCCATTGTTATTACGAGTGTTTGAGGGATACACTAAATTGTCACTGGTGCAACAGAATACTGGAACCTGACTCTCAGGGGAACGTGTGTGCAATACCGATAGCGATGTTAGTCACTTGGAGAGGAGTCGCCTAGTGACTGTAGAACTGGCTGGCGACGCAATTTCTTTGTTCCATTGTCATTACGAGAGTTTCACAGATACAGTAAATTGTTACTGGTGTATCGGAAACCTGGAGCCTGACTCTGATGGAAACGCCTGTACAATGCCCGCAGCCACGTTATTCACTTGGAAGGAAGTATCCTAGGGACTGTAGATATGAATCGGGACGCAATTTCTTTGTTATATTGTTATTACGAGTGTTTGAGGGATACACTAAATTGTCACAGGTGCAACAGAATAGTGGAACCTGACTCTCAGGGGAACGTGTATGCAATACCGATAGCGATGTTAGTCACTTGGAGAGGAGACGCCTAGTGACTGTAGAACTGGATGGCGACGCAATTTCTTTGTTCCATTGTCATTATGAGAGTTTCACAGATACAGTAAATTGTTACTGTTGTATCGGAAACCTGGAGCCTGACTCTGATGGAAACGCCTGTACAATGCCCGCAGCCACGTTACTCACTTGGAAGGAAGTATCCTAGGGACTGTAGATATGAATCGGGACGCAATTTCTTTGTTCCATTGTTATTACGAATGTTTGAGGGATACACTAAATTGTCACTGGTGCAACAGAATACTGGAACCTGCCTGTCAGGGGAACGTGTGTGCTATACCGATAGCGATGTTAGTCACTTGGACCGGAGTCGCCTAGTGAGTGTAGAACTGGATGGCGACGCAATTTCTTTGTACCATTGTCATTACGAGAGTTTCACAGATACAGTAAATTGTTACTGGTGTATCGGAAACCTGGAGCCTGACTCTGATGGAAACGCCTGTACAATGCCCGCAGCCACGTTACTCACTTGGAAGGAAGTATCCTAGGGACTGTAGATATGAATCGGGACGCAATTTCTTTGTTCCATTGTTATTACGAGTGTTTGGGGGATACACTAAATTGTCACTGGTGCAACAGAATACTGGAACCTGACTCTCAGGGGAACGTGTGTGCAATACCGATAGCGATGGTAGTCACTTGGAGAGGAGTCGCCCAGTGACTGTAGAACTGGTTGGCGACGCAATTTCTTTGTTCCATTGTCATTTCGAGAGTTTCACAGATACAGTAAATTGTTACTGGTGTATCGTAAACCTGGAGCCTGACTCTGATGGAAACGCCTGTACAATGCCCGCAGCCACGTTACTCACTTGGAAGGATGTATCCTAGGGACTGTAGATATGAATCGGGACGCAATTTCTTTGTTCCATTGTCATTACGAGTGTTTGAGGGATACACTAAATTGTCACTGGTGCAACAGAATAGTGGAACCAGACTCTCAGGGGAACGTGTGTGCAATACCGATAGTGATATTAGTCACTTGGAGAGGAGACGCCTAGGGACTGTAGAACTGGATGGTGACGCAATTTCTTTGTTCCATTGTCATTACGAGAGTTTCACAGATACAGTAAATTGTTACTGGTGTATCGGAAATCTGGAGCCTGACTCTGATGGAAACGCTTGTACAATGCCCGCAGCCACATTACTCACTTGGAAGGAAGTATCCTAGGGACTTTAGATATGAATCGGACCGCAATTTCTTTTTTCCATTGTTATTACGAGTGTTTGAGGGATACACTAAATTGTCACAGGTGCAACAGAATACTGGAACCTGACTCTCAGGGGAACGTGTGTGCAATACCGATAGCGATGTTAGTCACTTGGAGAGGAGTCGCCTAGGGACTGTAGAACTGGATGGCGAAGCAATTTCTTTGTTCCATTGTCATTACGAGAGTTTCTCAGATACAGTAAATTGTTACTGGTGTATCGGAAAACTGGAGCCTGACTCTGATGGAAACGCCTGTACAATGCCCACAGCCACGTTACTCACTTGGAAGGAAGTATCCTAGGGACTGTAGATATAAATCGGGACGCAATTTCTATGTTCCATTGTTATTACGAGTGTTTGAGGGATACACTAAATTGTCACAGGTGCAACAGAATACTGGAACCTGACTCTCAGGGGAACGTGTGTGCAATACCGATAGCGATGTTAGTCACTTGGAGAGGAGTCGCCTAGGGACTGTAGAACTGGATGGCGAAGCAATTTCTTTGTTCCATTGTCATTACGAGAGTTTCTCAGATACAGTAAATTGTTACTGGTGTATCGGAAAACTGGAGCCTGACTCTGATGGAAACGCCTGTACAATGCCCGCAGCCACGTTACTCACTTGGAAGGAAGTATCCTAGGGACTGTAGATATGAATCGGGACGCAAATATTTTGTTCCATTGTTATTACGAGTGTTTGAGGAATACACTAAATTGTCATTGGTGCAACAGAATACTGGAACCTGACTCTCAGGGGAACGTGTGTGCAATACCGATAGCGATGTTAGTCACTTGGAGAAGAGTCGCCTAGGGACTGAAGAACTGGATGGCGACGCAATTTCTTTGTTCCAATGTCATTAAGAGAGTTTCACAGATACAGTAAATTGTTACTGGTGTATCGGAAACCTGGAGCCTGACTCTGATGGAAACGCCTGTACAATGCCCACAGCCACGTTACTCACTTGGAAGGAAGTATCCTAGGGACTGTAGATATAAATCGGGACGCAATTTCTATGTTCCATTGTTATTACGAGTGTTTGAGGGATACACTAAATTGTCACTGGTGCAACAGAATACTGGAACCTGACTCTCAGGGGAACGTGTGTGCAATACCGATAGCGATGTTAGTCACTTGGAGAGGAGTCGCCTAGGGACTGTAGAACTGGATGGCGACGCAATTTCTTTGTTCCATTGTCATTACGAGAGTTTCACAGATACAGTAAATTGTTACTGGTGTATCGGAAACCTGGAGCCTGACTCTGATGGAAACGCCTGTACAATGCCCGCAGTCACGTTACTCACTTGGAAGGAAGTATCCTAGGGACTGTAGATATGAATCGGGACGCAATTTCTTTAATTCATTGTTATTATGAGTGTTTGAGGGATACACTAAATTGTCACTGGTGCAACAGAATACTGGAACCTGACTCTCAGGGGAACGTGTGTGCAATACCAATAGCGATGTTAGTCACTTGGAGAGGAGTCGCCTAGGGACTGAAGAACTGGATGGCGACGCAATTTCTTTGTTCCATTGTCATTACGAGAGTTTCACAGATACAGTAAATTGTTATTGGTGTATCGGAAACCTGGAGCCTGACTCTGATGGAAACGCCTGTACAATGCCCGCAGCCACGTTACTCACTTGGAAGGAAGTATCCTAGGGACTGTAGATATGAATCGGGACGCAATTTCTTTGTTCCATTGTTATTACGAGTGTTTGAGGGATACACTAAATTGTCACTGGTGCAACAGCATAGTGGAACCTGACTCTCAGGGGAACGTGTGTGCAATACCGATAGCGATGTTAGTCACTTGGAGAGGAGACGCCTAGTGACTGTAGAACTGGATGGCGACGCAATTTCTTTGTTCCATTGTCATTACGAGAGTTTCAGAGATACAGTAAATTGTTACTGGTGTATCGGAAACCTGGAGCCTGACTCTGATGGAAACGCCTGTACAATACCCGCAGCCACGTTACTCACTTGGAAGGAAGTATCCTAGGGACTGTAGATATGAATCGGGACGCAATTTCTTTGTTCCATTGTTATTACGAGTGTTTGAGGGATACACTAAATTGTCACAGGTGCAACAGAATAGTGGAACCTGACTCTCAGGGGAACGTGTGTGTAATACCGATAGCGATGTTAGTCACTTGGAGCAGAGTCGCCTAGTGACTGTAGAACTGGATGGCGACGCAATTTCTTTGTTCCATTGTCATTACGAGAGTTTCACAGATACAGTAAATTGTTATTGGTGTATCGGAAACCTGGAGACTGACTCTGATGGAAACGCCTGTACAATGCCCGCAGCCACGTTACTCACTTGGAAGGAAGTATCCTAGGGACTGTAGATATGAATCGGGACGCAATTTCTTTGTTCCATTGTTATTACGTGTGTTTGAGGGATACACTAAATTGTCACTGGTGCAACAGAATACTGGAACCTGACTCTCAGGGGAACGTGTGTGCAATACCGATAGCGATGTTAGTCACTTGGAGAGGAGACGCCTAGTGACTGTAGATCTGGATGGCGACGCAATTTCTTTGTTCCATTGTCATTACGAGAGTTTCACAGATACAGTAAATTGTTACTGGTGTATCGGAAACCTGGGGCCTGACTCTGATGGAAACGCCTGTACAATGCCCGCAGCCACGTTACTCACTTGGAAGGAAGTATCCTAGGGACTGTAGATATGAATCGGGACGCAATTTCTTTGTTCCATTGTTATTACGAGTGTTTGAGGGATACACTAAATTGTCACAGGTGCAACAGAATAGTGGAACCTGACTCTCAGGGGAACGTGTGTGCAATACCGATAGCGATGTTAGTCACTTGGAGCGGAGTCGCCTAGGGACTGTAGAACTGGATGGTGACGCAATTTCTTTGTTCCAATGTCATTACGAGAGTTTCACAGATACAGTAAATTGTTACTGGTGTATCGGAAACCTGGAGCCTGACTCTAATGGAAACGCCTGTACAATGCCCGCAGCCACGTTACTCACTTGGAAGGAAGTATCCTAGGGACTGTAGATATGAATCGGGACGCAATTTCTTTGTTCCATTGTCATTACGAGTGGTTGATGGATACACTAAATTGTCACTGGTGCAACAGAATAGTGGAACCTGACTCTCAGGGGAACGTGTGTGCAATACCGACAGTGATATTAGTCACTTGGAGAGGAGACGCCTAGGGACTGTAGAACTGGATGGTGACGCAATTTCTTTGTTCCATTGTCATTACGAGAGTTTCACAGATACAGTAAATTGTTACTGGTGTATCGGAAACCTGGAGCCTGACTCTGATGGAAACGCCTGTACATTGCCCGCAGCCACGTTACTCACTTGGAAGGAAGTATCCTAGGGACTGTAGATATGAATCGGAACGCAATTTCTTTTTTCCATTGTTATTACGAGTGTTTGAGGGGTACACTAAATTGTCACAGGTGCAACAGAATACTGGAACCTGACTCTCAGGGGAACGTGTGTGCAATACCGATAGCGATGTTAGTCACTTGGAGAGGAGCCGCCTAGGGACTGTAGAACTGGATGGCGAAGCAATTTCTTTGTTCCATTGTCATTACGAGAGTTTCTCAGATTCAGTAAATTGTTACTGGTGTATCGGAAACCTGGAGCCTGACTCTGATGGAAACGCCTGTACAATGCCCGCAGCCACGTTACTCACATGGAAGGAAGTATCCTAGGGACTGTAGATATGAATCGGGACGCAAATTTTTTGTTCCATTGTTATTACGAGTGTTTGAGGGAAACACTAAATTGTCACTGGTGCAACAGAATACTGGAACCTGACTCTCAGGGGAACGTGTGTGCAATACCGATAGCGATGTTAGTCACTTGGAGAAGAGTCGCCTAGGGACTGAAGAACTGGATGGCGACGCAATTTCTTTGTTCCATTGTCATTACGAGAATTTCACAGATACAGTAAATTGTTATTGGTGTATCGGAAACCTGGAGCCTGACTCTGATGGAAACGCCTGTACAATGCCCGCAGCCACGTTACTCACTTGGAAGGAAGTATCCTAGGGACTGTAGATATGAATCGGGACGCAATTTCTTTGTTCCATTGTTATTACGAGTGTTTGAGGGATACACTAAATTGTCACTGGTGCAACAGAATACTGGAACCTGACTCTCAGGGGAACGTGTGTGCAATACCGATAGCGATGTTAGTCACTTGGAGAGAAGTCGCCTAGTGACTGTAGAACTGGATGGCGACGCAATTTCTTTGTTCCATTGTCATTACGAGAGTTTCACAGATACAGTAAATTGTTACTGGTGTATCGGAAACCTGGAGCCTGACTCTGATGGAAACGCCTGTACAATGCCCGCAGCCACGTTACTCACTTGGAAGGAAGTATCCTAGGGACTGTAGATATGAATCGGGACGCAAATTCTTTGTTCCATTGTTATTACGAGTGTTTGAGGGATACACTAAATTGTCACTGGTGCAACAGAATACTGGAACCTGACTCTCAGGGGAACGTGTGTGCAATACCGATAGCGATGTTATTCACTTGGAGCAGAGTCGCCTAGGGACTGTAGCACTGGATGGCGACGCAATTTCTTTGTTCCATTGTCATTACGAGAGTTTCACAGATACATTAAATTGTTACTGGTGTATCGGAAACCTGGAGCCTGACTCTGATGGAAACGCCTGTACAATGCCCGCAGCCACGTTACTCACTTGGAAGGAAGTACCCTAGGGACTGTAGATATGAATCGGGACGCAATTTCTTTGTTCCATTGTTATTACGAGTGTTTGAGGGATACACTAAATTGTCACTGGTGCAACAGAATACTGGAACCTGACTCTCAGGGGAACGTGTGTGCAATACCGATAGCGATGTTAGTCACTTGGAGAGGAGTCGCCTAGTGACTGTAGAACTGGATCGCGACGCAATTTCTTTGTTCCATTGTCATTACGAGAGTTTCACAGATACAGTAAATTGTTACTGGTGTATCGGAAACCTGGAGCCTGACTCTGATGGAAACGCCTGTACAATGCCCGCAGCCACGTTACTCACTTGGAAGGAAGTATCCTAGGGACTGTAGATATGAATCGGGACGCAATTTCTTTGTTCCATTGTTATTACGAGTGTTTGAGGGATACACTAAATTGTCACTGGTGCAACAGAATACTGGAACCTGACTCTCAGGGGAACGTGTGTGCAATACTGATAGCGATGTTAGTCACTTGGAGAGGAGTCGCCTAGGGACTGTAGAACTGGATGGCGACGCAATTTCTTTGTTCCATTGTCATTACGAGAGTTTCTCAGATACAGTAAATTGTTACTGGTGTATCGGAAACCTGGAGAGTGACTCTGATGGAAACGCCTGTACAATGCCCGCAGCCACGTTACTCACATGGAAGGAAGTATCCTAGGGACTGTAGATATGAATCGGGACGCAATTTCTTTGTTCCATTGTTATTACGAGTGTTTGAGGGATACACTAAATTGTCACTGGTGCAACAGAATACTGGAACCTGACTCTCAGGGGAACGTGTGTGCAATACCGATAGCGATGTTAGTCACTTGGAGCAAAGTCGCCTAGGGACTGTAGAACTGGATGGCGTCGCAATTTCTTTGTTCCATTGTCATTACCAGAGTTTCACAGATACAGTAAATTGTTACTGGTGTATCGGAAACCTGGAGCCTGACTCTGATGGAAACGCCTGTACAATGCCCGCAGCCACGTTACTCACTTGGAAGGAAGTATCCTAGGGACTGTAGATATGAATCGGGACGCAAATTCTTTGTTCCATTGTTATTACGAGTGTTTGAGGGATACACTAAATTGTCACTGGTGCAACAGAATACTGGAACCTGACTCTCAGGGGAACGTGTGTGCAATACCGATAGCGATGTTAGTCACTTGGAGAGGAGTCGCCTAGTGACTGTAGAACTGGATCGCGACGCAATTTCTTTGTTCCATTGTCATTACGAGAGTTTCACAGATACAGTAAATTGTTACTGGTGTATCGGAAACCTGGAGCCTGACTCTGATGGAAACGCCTGTACAATGCCCGCAGCCACGTTACTCACTTGGAAGGAAGTATCCTAGGGACTGTAGATATGAATCGGGACGCAATTTCTTTGTTCCATTGTTATTACGAGTGTTTGAGGGATACACTAAATTGTCACTGGTGCAACAGAATACTGGAACCTGACTCCCAGGGGAACGTGTGTGCAATACCGATAGCGTTGTTAGTCACTTGGAGCGGAGTCGCCTAGGGACTGTAGAACTGGATGGCGACGCAATTTCTTTGTTCCATTGTCATTACGAGAGTTTCACAGATACAGTAAATTGTTACTGGTGTATCGGAAACCTGGAACCTGACTCTGATGGAAACGCCTGTACAATGCCCGCAGCCACGTTACTCACTTGGAGGGAAGTATCCTAGGGACTGTAGATATGAATCGGGACGCAATTTCTTTGCTCCATTGTTATTACGAGTGTTTGAGGGATACACTAAATTGTCACTGGTGCAACAGAATACTGGAATCTGACTTTCAGGGGAACGTGTGTGCAATACCGATAGCGATGTTAGTCACTTGGAGAGGAGTCGCCTAGGGACTGTAGAACTGGATGGTGACGCAATTTCTTTGTTCCATTGTCATTACGAGTGTTTCACAGATACAGTAAATTGTTACTGGTGTATGGGAAACCTGGAGCCTGACTCTGATGGAAACGCCTGTACAATGCCCGCAGCCACGTTACTCACTTGGAAGGAAGTATTCTAGGGACTGTAGATATGAATCGGGACGCAATTTCTTTGTTCCATTGTTATTACGAGTGTTTGAGGGATACACTAAATTGTCACTGGTGCAACAGAATACTGGAACCTGACTCTCAGGGGAACGTGTGTGCAATACCGATAGCGATGTTAGTCACTTGGAGCGGAGTCGCCTAGGGACTGTAGAACTGGCTGGCGACGCAATTTCTTTGTTCCATTGTCATTACGAGAGTTTCACAGATACAGTAAATTGTTACTGGTGTATCGGAAACCTGGAGCCTGACTCTGATGGAAACGCCTGTACAATGCCCGCAGCCACGTTACTCACTTGGAAGGAAGTATCCTAGGGACTGTAGATATGAATCGGGACGCAATTTCTTTGTTCCATTGTTATTACGAGTGTTTCAGGGATACACTAAATTGTCACAGGTGCAACAGAATACTGGAACCTGACTCTCAGGGGAACGTGTGTGCAATACCGATAGCGAAGTTAGTCACTTGGAGAGGAGGCGCCTAGGGACTGTAGAACTGGATGGCGACGCAATTTCTTTGTTCCATTGTCATTACGAGAGTTTCACAGATACAGTAAATTGTTACTGGTGTATCGGAAACCTGGAGCCAGACTCTGATGGAAACGCCTGTACAATGCCCACAGCCACGTTACTCACTTGGAAGGAAGTATCCTAGGGACTGTAGATATAAATCGGGACGCAATTTCTTTGTTCCATTGTTATTACGAGTGTTTGAGGGATACACTAAATTGTCACTGGTGCAACAGAATACTGGAACCTGACTCTCAGGGGAACGTGTGTGCAATACCGATAGCGATGTTAGTCACTTGGAGAGGAGTCGCCTAGGGACTGTAGAACTGGATGGCGACGCAATTTCTTTGTTCCATTGTCATTACGAGAGTTTCACAGATACAGTAAATTGTTACTGGTGTATCGGAAACCTGGAGCCTGACTCTGATGGAAACGCCTGTACAATGCCCGCAGCCACGTCACTCACTTGGAAGGAAATATCCTAGGGACTGTAGATATGAATCGGGACGCAAATTCTTTGTTCCATTGTTATTACGAGTGTTTGAGGGATACACTAAATTGTCACTGGTGCAACAGAATACTGGAACCTGACTCTCAGGGGAACGTGTGTGCAATACCGATAGCGATGTTAGTCACTTGGAGAGGAGTCGCCTAGTGACTGTAGAACTGGATCGCGACGCAATTTCTTTGTTCCATTGTCATTACGAGAGTTTCACAGATACAGTAAATTGTTACTGGTGTATCGGAAACCTGGAGCCTGACTCTGATGGAAACGCCTGTACAATGCCCGCAGCCACGTTACTCACTTGGAAGGAAGTATCCTAGGGACTGTAGATATGAATCGGGACGCAATTTCTTTTTTCCATTGTTATTACAAGTGTTTGAGGGATACACTAAATTGTCACAGGTGCAACAGAATACTGGAACCTGACTCTCAGGGGAACGTGTGTGCAATACCGATAGCGATGTTAGTCACTTGGAGAGGAGTCGCCTAGGGACTGTAGAACTGGATGGCGACGCAATTTCTTTGTTCCATTGTCATTACGAGAGTTTCTCAGATACAGTAAATTGTTACTGGTGTATCGGAAACCTGGAGAGTGACTCTGATGGAAACGCCTGTACAATGCCCGCAGCCACGTTACTCACATGGAAGGAAGTATCCTAGGGACTGTAGATATGAATCGGGACGCAATTTCTTTGTTCCATTGTTATTACGAGTGTTTGAGGGATACACTAAATTGTCACTGGTGCAACAGAATACTGGAACCTGACTCTCAGGGGAACGTGTGTGCAATACCGATAGCGATGTTAGTCACTTGGAGCAAAGTCGCCTAGGGACTGTAGAACTGGATGGCGTCGCAATTTCTTTGTTCCATTGTCATTACCAGAGTTTCACAGATACAGTAAATTGTTACTGGTGTATCGGAAACCTGGAGCCTGACTCTGATGGAAACGCCTGTACAATGCCCGCAGCCACGTTACTCACTTGGAAGGAAGTATCCTAGGGACTGTAGATATGAATCGGGACGCAAATTCTTTGTTCCATTGTTATTACGAGTGTTTGAGGGATACACTAAATTGTCACTGGTGCAACAGAATACTGGAACCTGACTCTCAGGGGAACGTGTGTGCAATACCGATAGCGATGTTAGTCACTTGGAGAGGAGTCGCCTAGTGACTGTAGAACTGGATCGTGACGCAATTTCTTTGTTCCATTGTCATTACGAGAGTTTCACAGATACAGTAAATTGTTACTGGTGTATCGGAAACCTGGAGCCTGACTCTGATGGAAACGCCTGTACAATGCCCGCAGCCACGTTACTCACTTGGAAGGAAGTATCCTAGGGACTGTAGATATGAATCGGGACGCAATTTCTTTTTTCCATTGTTATTACAAGTGTTTGAGGGATACACTAAATTGTCACAGGTGCAACAGAATACTGGAACCTGACTCTCAGGGGAACGTGTGTGCAATACCGATAGCGATGTTAGTCACTTGGAGAGGAGTCGCCTAGGGACTGTAGAACTGGATGGCGACGCAATTTCTTTGTTCCATTGTCATTACGAGAGTTTCTCAGATACAGTAAATTGTTACTGGTGTATCGGAAACCTGGAGAGTGACTCTGATGGAAACGCCTGTACAATGCCCGCAGCCACGTTACTCACATGGAAGGAAGTATCCTAGGGACTGTAGATATGAATCGGGACGCAATTTCTTTGTTCCATTGTTATTACGAGTGTTTGAGGGATACACTAAATTGTCACTGGTGCAACAGAATACTGGAACCTGACTCTCAGGGGAACGTGTGTGCAATACCGATAGCGATGTTAGTCACTTGGAGCAAAGTCGCCTAGGGACTGTAGAACTGGATGGCGTCGCAATTTCTTTGTTCCATTGTCATTACCAGAGTTTCACAGATACAGTAAATTGTTACTGGTGTATCGGAAACCTGGAGCCTGACTCTGATGGAAACGCCTGTACAATGCCCGCAGCCACGTTACTCACTTGGAAGGAAGTATCCTAGGGACTGTAGATATGAATCGGGACGCAAATTCTTTGTTCCATTGTTATTACGAGTGTTTGAGGGATACACTAAATTGTCACTGGTGCAACAGAATACTGGAACCTGACTCTCAGGGGAACGTGTGTGCAATACCGATAGCGATGTTAGTCACTTGGAGAGGAGTCGCCTAGTGACTGTAGAACTGGATCGCGACGCAATTTCTTTGTTCCATTGTCATTACGAGAGTTTCACAGATACAGTAAATTGTTACTGGTGTATCGGAAACCTGGAGCCTGACTCTGATGGAAACGCCTGTACAATGCCCGCAGCCACGTTACTCACTTGGAAGGAAGTATCCTAGGGACTGTAGATATGAATCGGGACGCAATTTCTTTGTTCCATTGTTATTACGAGTGTTTGAGGGATACACTAAATTGTCACTGGTGCAACAGAATACTGGAACCTGACTCCCAGGGGAACGTGTGTGCAATACCGATAGCGTTGTTAGTCACTTGGAGCGGAGTCGCCTAGGGACTGTAGAACTGGATGGCGACGCAATTTCTTTGTTCCATTGTCATTACGAGAGTTTCACAGATACAGTAAATTGTTACTGGTGTATCGGAAACCTGGAACCTGACTCTGATGGAAACGCCTGTACAATGCCCGCAGCCACGTTACTCACTTGGAGGGAAGTATCCTAGGGACTGTAGATATGAATCGGGACGCAATTTCTTTGCTCCATTGTTATTACGAGTGTTTGAGGGATACACTAAATTGTCACTGGTGCAACAGAATACTGGAATCTGACTTTCAGGGGAACGTGTGTGCAATACCGATAGCGATGTTAGTCACTTGGAGAGGAGTCGCCTAGGGACTGTAGAACTGGATGGTGACGCAATTTCTTTGTTCCATTGTCATTACGAGTGTTTCACAGATACAGTAAATTGTTACTGGTGTATGGGAAACCTGGAGCCTGACTCTGATGGAAACGCCTGTACAATGCCCGCAGCCACGTTACTCACTTGGAAGGAAGTATTCTAGGGACTGTAGATATGAATCGGGACGCAATTTCTTTGTTCCATTGTTATTACGAGTGTTTGAGGGATACACTAAATTGTCACTGGTGCAACAGAATACTGGAACCTGACTCTCAGGGGAACGTGTGTGCAATACCGATAGCGATGTTAGTCACTTGGAGCGGAGTCGCCTAGGGACTGTAGAACTGGCTGGCGACGCAATTTCTTTGTTCCATTGTCATTACGAGAGTTTCACAGATACAGTAAATTGTTACTGGTGTATCGGAAACCTGGAGCCTGACTCTGATGGAAACGCCTGTACAATGCCCGCAGCCACGTTACTCACTTGGAAGGAAGTATCCTAGGGACTGTAGATATGAATCGGGACGCAATTTCTTTGTTCCATTGTTATTACGAGTGTTTCAGGGATACACTAAATTGTCACAGGTGCAACAGAATACTGGAACCTGACTCTCAGGGGAACGTGTGTGCAATACCGATAGCGAAGTTAGTCACTTGGAGAGGAGGCGCCTAGGGACTGTAGAACTGGATGGCGACGCAATTTCTTTGTTCCATTGTCATTACGAGAGTTTCACAGATACAGTAAATTGTTACTGGTGTATCGGAAACCTGGAGCCAGACTCTGATGGAAACGCCTGTACAATGCCCACAGCCACGTTACTCACTTGGAAGGAAGTATCCTAGGGACTGTAGATATAAATCGGGACGCAATTTCTTTGTTCCATTGTTATTACGAGTGTTTGAGGGATACACTAAATTGTCACTGGTGCAACAGAATACTGGAACCTGACTCTCAGGGGAACGTGTGTGCAATACCGATAGCGATGTTAGTCACTTGGAGAGGAGTCGCCTAGGGACTGTAGAACTGGATGGCGACGCAATTTCTTTGTTCCATTGTCATTACGAGAGTTTCACAGATACAGTAAATTGTTACTGGTGTATCGGAAACCTGGAGCCTGACTCTGATGGAAACGCCTGTACAATGCCCGCAGCCACGTCACTCACTTGGAAGGAAATATCCTAGGGACTGTAGATATGAATCGGGACGCAATTTCTTTGTTTCATTGTTATTACGAGTGTTTGAGGGATACACTAAATTGTCACTGGTGCAACAGAATACTGGAACGTGACTCTCAGGGGAACGTGTGTGCAATACCGATAGCGATGTTAGTCACTTGGAGAGGAGTCGCCTAGGGACTGAAGAACTGGATGGCGACGCAATTTCTTTGTTCCATTGTCATTACGAGAGTTTCACAGATACAGTAAATTGTTATTGGTGTATCGGAAACCTGGAGCCTGACTCTGATGGAAACGCCTGTACAATGCCCACAGCCACGTTACTCACTTGGAGGAAGGATCCTAGGAACTGTAGATATAAATCGGGACGCAATTTCTTTGTTCCATTCTTATTACGAGTGTTTGAAGGATACACTAAATTGTCACTGGTGCAACAGAATACTGGAACCTGACTCTCAGGGGAACGTGTGTGCAATACCGATAGCGATGTTAGTCACTTGGAGAGGAGTCGCCTAGGGACTGTAGAACTGGATGGCGACGCAATTTCTTTGTTCCATTGTCATTACGAGAGTTTCACAGATACAGTAAATTGTTACTGGTGTATCGGAAACCTGGAGCCTGACTCTGATGGAAACGCCTGTACAATGCCCGCAGCCACGTTACTCACTTGGAAGGAAGTATCCTAGGGACTGTAGATATGAATCGGGACGCAATTTCTTTGTTTCATTGTTATTACGAGTGTTTGAGGGATACACAAAATTGTCACTGGTGCAACAGAATACTGGAACCTGACTCTCAGGGGAACGTGTGTGCAATACCGATAGCGATGTTAGTCACTTGGAGAGGAGTCGCCTAGGGACTGTAGAACTGGATGGTGACGCAATTTCTTTGTTCCAATGTCATTACGAGAGTTTCACAGATACAGTAAATTGTTACTGGTGTATCGGAAACCTGGAGCCTGACTCTAATGGAAACGCCTGTACAATGCCCGCAGCCACGTTACTCACTTGGAAGGAAGTATCCTAGGGACTGTAGATATGAATCGGGATGCAATTTCTTTGTTCCATTGTCATTACGAGTGTTTGAGGGATACACTAAATTGTCACTGGTGCAACAGAATAGTGGAACCTGACTCTCAGGGGAACGTGTGTGCAATAGCGATAGTGATATTAGTCACTTGGAGAGGAGACGCCTAGGGACTGTAGAACTGGATGGTGACGCAATTTCTTTGTTCCATTGTCTTTACGAGAGTTTCACAGATACAGTAAATTGTTACTGGTGTATCGGAAACCTGGAGCCTGACTCTGATGGAAACGCCTGTACAATGCCCGCAGCCACGTTACTCACATGGAAGGAAGTATCCTAGGGACTGTAGATATGAATCGGGACGCAAATTTTTTGTTCCATTGTTATTACGAGTGTTTGAGGGATACACTAAATTGTCACTGGTGCAACAGAATACTGGAACCTGACTCTCAGGGGAACGTGTGTGCAATACCGATAGCGATGTTAGTCACTTGGAGAAGAGTCGCCTAGGGACTGAAGAACTGGATGGCGACGCAATTTCTTTGTTCCATTGTCATTACGAGAATTTCACAGATACAGTAAATTGTTATTGGTGTATCGGAAACCTGGAGCCTGACTCTGATGGAAACGAATGTACAATGCCCGCAGCCACGTTACTCACTTGGAAGGAAGTATCCTAGGGACTGTAGATATGAATCGGGACGCAATTTCTTTGTTCCATTGTTATTACGAGTGTTTGAGGGATACACTAAATTGTCACTGGTGCAACAGAATACTGGAACCTGACTCTCAGGGGAACGTGTGTGCAATACCGATAGCGATGTTAGTCACTTGGAGAGGAGTCGCCTAGTGACTGTAGAACTGGATGGCGACGCAATTTCTTTGTTCCATTGTCATTACGAGAGTTTCACAGATACAGTAAATTGTTACTGGTGTATCGGAAACCTGGAGCCTGACTCTGATGGAAACGCCTGTACAATGCCCGCAGCCACGTTACTCACTTGGAAGGAAGTATCCTAGGGACTGTAGATATGAATCGGGACGCAAATTCTTTGTTCCATTGTTATTACGAGTGTTTGAGGGATACACTAAATTGTCACTGGTGCAACAGAATACTGGAACCTGACTCTCAGGGGAACGTGTGTGCAATACCGATAGCGATGTTAGTCACTTGGAGCAGAGTAGCCTAGGGACTGTAGAACTGGATGGCGACGCAATTTCTTTGTTCCATTGTCATTACGAGAGTTTCACAGATACAGTAAATTGTTACTGGTGTATCGGAAACCTGGAACCTGACTCTGATGGAAACGCCTGTACAATGCCCGCAGCCACGTTACTCACTTGGAAGGAAGTATCCTAGGGACTGTAGATATGAATCGGGACGCAATTTCTTTGCTCCATTGTTATTACGAGTGTTTGAGGGATACACTAAATTGTCACTGGTGCAACAGAATACTGGAACCTGACTCTCAGGGGAACGTGTGTGCTATACCGATAGCGATGTTAGTCACTTGGAGCGGAGTCGCCTAGGGCCTGTAGCACTGGATGGCGACGCAATTTCTTTGTTCCATTGTCATTACGAGAGTTTCACAGATACAGTAAATTGTTACTGGTGTATCGGAAACCTGGGGCCTGACTCTGATGGAAACGCCTGTACAATGCCCGCAGCCACGTTACTCACTTGGAAGGAAGTATCCTAGGGACTGTAGATATGAATCGGGACGCAATTTCTTTGTTCCATTGTTATTACGAGTGTTTGAGGGATACACTAAATTGTCACAGGTGCAACAGAATACTGGAACCTGACTCTCAGGGGAACGTGTGTGCAATACCGATAGCGATGTTAGTCACTTGGAGCGGAGTCGCCTAGGGACTGTAGAACTGGCTGGCGACGCAATTTCTTTGTTCCATTGTCATTACGAGAGTTTCACAGATACAGTAAATTGTTACTGGTGTATCGGAAACCTGGAGCCTGACTCTGATGGAAACGCCTGTACAATGCCCGCAGCCACGTTACTCACTTGGAAGGAAGTATCCTAGGGACTGTAGATATGAATCGGGACGCAATTTCTTTGTTCCATTGTTATTACGAGTGTTTGAGGGATACACTAAATTGTCACAGGTGCAACAGAATACTGGAACCTGACTCTCAGGGGAACGTGTGTGCAATACCGATAGCAAAGTTAGTCACTTGGAGAGGAGGCGCCTAGGGACTGTAGAACTGGATGGTGACGCAATTTCTTTGTTCCATTGTCATTACGAGAGTTTCACAGATACAGTAAATTGTTACTGGTGTATCGGAAACCTGGAGCCAGACTCTGATGGAAACGCCTGTACAATGCCCACAGCCACGTTACTCACTTGGTAGGAAGTATCCTAGGGACTGTAGATATAAATCGGGACGCAATTTCTTTGTTCCATTGTTATTACGAGTGTTTGAGGGATACACTAAATTGTCACTGGTGCAACAGAATACTGGAACCTGACTCTCAGGGGAACGTGTGTGCAATACCGATAGCGATGTTAGTCACTTGGAGAGGAGTCGCCTAGGGACTGTAGAACTGGATGGCGACGCAATTTCTTTGTTCCATTGTCATTACGAGAGTTTCACAGATACAGTAAATTGTTACTGGTGTATCGGAAACCTGGAGCCTGACTCTGATGGAAACGCCTGTACAATGCCCGCAGCCACGTCACTCACTTGGAAGGAAATATCCTAGGGACTGTAGATATGAATCGGGACGCAATTTCTTTGTTTCATTGTTATTACGAGTGTTTGAGGGATACACTAAATTGTCACTGGTGCAACAGAATACTGGAACGTGACTCTCAGGGGAACGTGTGTGCAATACCGATAGCGATGTTAGTCACTTGGAGAGGAGTCACCTAGGGACTGAAGAACTGGATGGCGACGCAATTTCTTTGTTCCATTGTCATTACGAGAGTTTCACAGATACAGTAAATTGTTATTGGTGTATCGGAAACCTGGAGCCTGACTCTGATGGAAACGCCTGTACAATGCCCACAGCCACGTTACTCACTTGGAGGAAGGATCCTAGGAACTGTAGATATAAATCGGGACGCAATTTCTTTGTTCCATTGTTATTACGAGTGTTTGAAGGATACACTAAATTGTCACTGGTGCAACAGAATACTGGAACCTGACTCTCAGGGGAACGTGTGTGCAATACCGATAGCGATGTTAGTCACTTGGAGAGGAGTCGCCTAGGGACTGTAGAACTGGATGGCGACGCAATTTCTTTGTTCCATTGTCATTACGAGAGTTTCACAGATACAGTAAATTGTTACTGGTGTATCGGAAACCTGGAGCCTGACTCTGATGGAAACGCCTGTACAATGCCCGCAGCCACGTTACTCACTTGGAAGGAAGTATCCTAGGGACTGTAGATATGAATCGGGACGCAATTTCTTTGTTTCATTGTTATTACGAGTGTTTGAGGGATACACAAAATTGTCACTGGTGCAACAGAATACTGGAACCTGACTCTCAGGGGAACGTGTGTGCAATACCGATAGCGATGTTAGTCACTTGGAGAGGAGTCGCCTAGGGACTGTAGAACTGGATGGTGACGCAATTTCTTTGTTCCAATGTCATTACGAGAGTTTCACAGATACAGTAAATTGTTACTGGTGTATCGGAAACCTGGAGCCTGACTCTAATGGAAACGCCTGTACAATGCCCGCAGCCACGTTACTCACTTGGAAGGAAGTATCCTAGGGACTGTAGATATGAATCGGGATGCAATTTCTTTGTTCCATTGTCATTACGAGTGTTTGAGGGATACACTAAATTGTCACTGGTGCAACAGAATAGTGGAACCTGACTCTCAGGGGAACGTGTGTGCAATAGCGATAGTGATATTAGTCACTTGGAGAGGAGACGCCTAGGGACTGTAGAACTGGATGGTGACGCAATTTCTTTGTTCCATTGTCTTTACGAGAGTTTCACAGATACAGTAAATTGTTACTGGTGTATCGGAAACCTGGAGCCTGACTCTGATGGAAACGCCTGTACAATGCCCGCAGCCACGTTACTCACATGGAAGGAAGTATCCTAGGGACTGTAGATATGAATCGGGACGCAAATTTTTTGTTCCATTGTTATTACGAGTGTTTGAGGGATACACTAAATTGTCACTGGTGCAACAGAATACTGGAACTTGACTCTCAGGGGAACGTGTGTGCAATACCGATAGCGATGTTAGTCACTTGGAGAAGAGTCGCCTAGGGACTGAAGAACTGGATGGCGACGCAATTTCTTTGTTCCATTGTCATTACGAGAATTTCACAGATATAGTAAATTGTTATTGGTGTATCGGAAACCTGGAGCCTGACTCTGATGGAAACGAATGTACAATGCCCGCAGCCACGTTACTCACTTGGAAGGAAGTATCCTAGGACTGTAGATATGAATCGGGACGCAATTTCTTTGTTCCATTGTTATTACGAGTGTTTGAGGGATACACTAAATTGTCACTGGTGCAACAGAATACTGGAACCTGACTCTCAGGGGAACGTGTGTGCAATACCGATAGCGATGTTAGTCACTTGGAGAGGAGTCGCCTAGTGACTGTAGAACTGGATGGCGACGCAATTTCTTTGTTCCATTGTCATTACGAGAGTTTCACAGATACAGTAAATTGTTACTGGTGTATCGGAAACCTGGAGCCTGACTCTGATGGAAACGCCTGTACAATGCCCGCAGCCACGTTACTCACTTGGAAGGAAGTATCCTAGGGACTGTAGATATGAATCGGGACGCAAATTCTTTGTTCCATTGTTATTACGAGTGTTTGAGGGATACACTAAATTGTCACTGGTGCAACAGAATACTGGAACCTGACTCTCACG
The DNA here is from genome assembly GCF_023864275.1 of Schistocerca cancellata. Lineage (NCBI taxonomy): Eukaryota > Metazoa > Arthropoda > Insecta > Orthoptera > Acrididae > Schistocerca > Schistocerca cancellata. Next base: position 39,009,166 of record NC_064633.1, on the reverse strand, counting down.
GGAACGTGTGTGCAATACCGATAGCGATGTTAGTCACTTGGAGCAGAGTAGCCTAGGGACTGTAGAACTGGATGGCGACGCAATATCTTTGTTCCATTGTCATTATGAGAGTTTCACAGATACAGTAAATTGTTACTGGTGTATCGGAAACCTGGAACCTGACTCTGATGGAAACGCCTGTACAATGCCCGCAGCCACGTTACTCACTTGGAAGGAAGTATCCTAGGGACTGTAGATATGAATCGGGACGCAATTTCTTTGCTCCATTGTTATTACGAGTGTTTGAGGGATACACTAAATTGTCACTGGTGCAACAGAATACTGGAACCTGACTCTCAGGGGAACGTGTGTGCTATACCGATAGCGATGTTAGTCACTTGGAGCGGAGTCGCCTAGGGCCTGTAGCACTGGATGGCGACGCAATTTCTTTGTTCCATTGTCATTACGAGAGTTTACCAGATACAGTAAATTGTTACTGGTGTATCGGAAACCTGGGGCCTGACTCTGATGGAAACGGCTGTACAATGCCCGCAGCCACGTTACTCACTTGGAAGGAAGTATCCTAGGGACTGTAGATATGAATCGGGACGCAATTTGTTTGTTCCATTGTTATTACGAGTGTTTGAGGGATACACTAAATTGTCACAGGTGCAACAGAATACTGGAACCTGACTCTCAGGGGAACGTGTGTGCAATACCGATAGCGATGTTAGTCACTTGGAGAGGAGACGCCTAGGGACTGTAGAACTGGATGGCGACGCAATTTCTTTGTTCCATTGTCATTACGAGAGTTTCACAGATACAGTAAATTGTTACTGGTGTATCGGAAACCTGGAGCCTGACTCTGATGGAAACGCCTGTACAATGCCCGCAGCCACGTTACTCACTTGGAAGGAAGTATCCTAGGGACTGTAGATATGAATCGGGGCGCAATTTCTTTGTTCCATTGTTATTACGTGTGTTTGAGGGATACACTAAATTGTCACTGGTGCAACAGAATACTGGAACCTGACTCTCAGGGGAACGTGTGTGCAATACCGATAGCGATGTTAGTCACTTGGAGAGGAGACGCCTAGGGACTGTAGAACTGGATGGCGACGCAATTTCTTTGTTCCATTGTCATTACGAGAGTTTCACAGATACAGTAAATTGTTACTGGTGTATCGGAAACCTGGAGCCTGACTCTGATGGAAACGCCTGTACAATGCCCGCAGCCACGTTACTCACTTGGAAGGAAGTATCCTAGGGACTGTAGATATGAATCGGGACGCAATTTCTTTGTTCCATTGTTATTACGTGTGTTTGAGGGATACACTAAATTGTCACTGGTGCAACAGAATACTGGAACCTGACTCTCAGGGGAACGTGTGTGCAATACCGATAGCGATGTTAGTCACTTGGAGCGGAGTCGCCTAGGGCCTGTAGCACTGGATGGCGACGCAAATTCTTTGTTCCATTGTCATTACGAGAGTTTCAAAGATACAGTAAATTGTTACTGGTGTATCGGAAACCTGGAGCCTGACTCTGATGGAAACGCCTGTACAATGCCCGCAGCCACGTTACTCACTTGGAAGGAAGTATCCTAGGGACTGTAGATATGAATCGGGACGCAATTTCTTTGTTCCATTGTTATTACGAGTGTTTGAGGGATACACTAAATTGTCACAGGTGCAACAGAATACTGGAACCTGACTCTCAGGGAACGTGTGTGCAATACCGATAGCGATGTTAGTCACTTGGAGAGGAGACGCCTAGGGACTGTAGAACTGGATGGCGACGCAATTTCTTTGTTCAATTGTCATTACGAGAGTTTCACAGATACAGTAAATTGTTACTGGTGTATCGGAAACCTGGAGCCTGACTCTGATGGAAACGCCTGTACAATGCCCGCAGCCACGTTACTCACTTGGAAGGAAGTATCCTAGGGACTGTAGATATGAATCGGGACGCAATTTCTTTGTTCCATTGTTATTACGAGTGTTTGAGAAATACACTAAATTGTCACTGGTGCACCAGAATACTGGAACCTGACTCTCAGGGGAACGTGTGTGCAATACCGATAGCGATGTTAGTCACTTGGAGCAGAGTCGGCTAGGGACTGTAGAACTGGATGGTGACGCAATTTCTTTGTTCCAATGTCATTACGAGAGTTTCACAGATACAGTAAATTGTTACTGGTGTATCGGAAACCTGGAGCCTGACTCTGATGGAAACGCCTGTACAATGCCCGCAGCCACATTACTCACTTGGAAGGAAGTATCCTAGGGACTGTAGACATGAATCGGGACGCAATTTCTTTGTTCCATTGTCATTACGAGTGTTTGAGGGATACACTAAATTGTCACTGGTGCAACAGAATAGTGGAACCTGACTCTCAGGGGAACGTGTGTGCAATACCGATAGTGATATTAGTCACTTGGAGAGGAGACGCCTAGGGACTATAGAACTGGATGGTGACGCAATTTCTTTGTTCCATTGTCATTACGAGAGTTTCACAGATACAGTAAATTGTTACTGGTGTATCGGAAACCTGGAGCCTGACTCTGATGGAAACGCCTGTACAATGCCCGCAGCCACGTTACTCACTTGGAAGGAAGTATCCTAGGGACTGTAGATATGAATCGGGACGCAATTTCTTTGTTCCATTGTTATTACGAGTGTTTGAGGGATACACTAAATTGTCACAGGTGCAACAGAATACTGGAACCTGACTCTCAGGGGAACGTGTGTGCAATACCGATAGCGATGTTAGTCACTTGGAGAGGAGTAGCCTAGGGACTGTAGAACTGGATGGCGAAGCAATTTCTTTGTTCCAATGTCATTACGAGAGTTTCTCAGATACATTAAATTGTTACTGGTGTATCGGAAACCTGGAGCCTGACTCTGATGGAAACGCCTGTACAATGCCCGCAGCCACGTTACTCACATGGAAGGAAGTATCCTATGGACTGTAGATATGAATCGGGACGCAAATTTTTTGTTCCATTGTTATTACGAGTGTTTGAGGGATACACTAAATTGTCACTGGTGCAACAGAATACTGGAACCTGACTCTCAGGGGAACGTGTGTGCAATACCGATAGCGATGTTAGTCACTTGGAGAAGAGTCGCCTAGGGACTGAAGAACTGGATGGCGACGCAATTTCTTTGTTCCATTGTCATTACGAGAATTTCACAGATACAGTAAATTGTTATTGGTGTATCGGAAACCTGAGGCCTGACTCTGATGGAAACGCCTGTACAATGCCCGCAGCCACGTTACTCACTTGGAAGGAAGTATCCTAGGGACTGTAGATATGAATCGGGACGCAATTTCTATGTTCCATTGTTATTACGAGTGTTTGAGGGATACACTAAATTGTCACTGGTGCAACAGAATACTGGAACCTGACTCTCAGGGGAACGTGTGTGCAATACCGATAGCGATGTTAGTCACTTGGAGAAGAGTCGGCTAGGGTCTGTAGAACTGGATGGTGACGCAATTTCTTTGTTCCAATGTCATTACGAGAGTTTCACAGATACAGTAAATTGTTACTGGTGTATCGGAAACCTGGAGCCTGACTCTGATGGAAACGCCTGTACAATGCCCGCAGCCACATTACTCACTTGGAAGGAAGTATCCTAGGGACTGTAGACATGAATCGGGACGCAATTTCTTTGTTCCATTGTTATTACGAGTGTTTGAGGGATACACTAAATTGTCACTGGTGCAACAGAATAGTGGAACCTGACTCTCAGGGGAACGTGTGTGCAATACCGATAGTGATATTAGTCACTTGGAGAGGAGACGCCTAGGGACTGTAGAACTGGATGGTGACGCAATTTCTTTGTTCCATTGTCATTACGAGAGTTTCACAGATACAGTAAATTGTTACAGGTGTATCGGAAACCTGGAGCCTGACTCTGATGGAAACGCCTGTACAATGCCCGCAGCCACGTTAGTCACTTGGAAGGAAGTATCCTAGGGACTGTAGATATGAATCGGGACGCAATTTCTTTGTTCCATTGTTATTACGAGTGTTTGAGGGATACACTAAATTGTCACTGGTGCAACAGAATACTGGAACCTGACTCTCAGGGGAACGTGTGTGCAATACCGATAGCGATGTTAGTCACTTGGAGAGGAGTAGCCTAGGGACTGTAGAACTGGATGGCGAAGCAATTTCTTTGTTCCAATGTCATTTCGAGAGTTTCTCAGATACATTAAATTGTTACTGGTGTATCGGAAACCTGGAGCCTGACTCTGATGGAAACGCCTGTACAATGCCCGCAGCCACGTTACTCACATGGAAGGAAGTATCCTAGGGACTGTAGATATGAATCGGGACGCAAATTTTTTGTTCCATTGTTATTACGAGTGTTTGAGGGATACACTAAATTGTCACTGGTGCAACAGAATACTGGAACCTGACTCTCAGGGGAACGTGTGTGCAATACCGATAGCGATGTTAGTCACTTGGAGAAGAGTCGCCTAGGGACTGAAGAACTGGATGGCGACGCAATTTCTTTGTTCCATTGTCATTACGAGAATTTCACAGATACAGTAAATTGTTATTGGTGTATCGGAAACCTGAGGCCTGACTCTGATGGAAACGCCTGTACAATGCCCGCAGCCACGTTACTCACTTGGAAGGAAGTATCCTAGGGACTGTAGATATGAATCGGGACGCAATTTCTTTGTTCCATTGTTATTACGAGTGTTTGAGGGATACACTAAATTGTCACTGGTGCAACAGAATACTGGAACCTGACTCTCAGGGGAACGTGTGTGCAATACCGATAGCGATGTTAGTCACTTGGAGAAGAGTCGCCTAGGGACTGAAGAACTGGATGGCGACGCAATTTCTTTGTTCCATTGTCATTACGAGAATTTCACAGATACAGTAAATTGTTATTGGTGTATCGGAAACCTGGAGCCTGACTCTGATGGAAACGCCTGTACAAAGCCCGCAGCCACGTTACTCACTTGGAAGGAAGTATCCTAGGGACTGTAAATATGAATCGGGACGCAATTTCTTTGTTCCATTGTTATTACGAGTGTTTGAGGGATACACTAAATTGTCACTGGTGCAACAGAATACTGGAACCTGACTCTCAGGGGAACGTGTGTGCAATACCGATAGCGATGTTAGTCACTTGGAGAGGAGTCGCCTAGTGACTGTAGAACTGGATGGCGACGCAATTTCTTTGTTCCATTGTCATTACGAGAATTTCACAGATACAGTAAATTGTTATTGGTGTATCGGAAACCTGGAGCCTGACTCTGATGGAAACGCCTGTACAATGCCCGCAGCCACGTTACTCACTTGGAAGGAAGTATCCTAGGGACTGTAGATATGAATCGGGACGCAATTTCTTTGCTCCATTGGTATTACGAGTGTTTGAGGGATACACTAAATTGTCACAGGTGCAACAGAATACTGGAACCTGACTCTCAGGGGAACGTGTGTGCAATACCGATAGCGATGTTAATCACTTGGAGAGGAGTCGCCTAGTTACTGTAGAACTGGATGGCGACGCAATTTCTTTGTTCCATTGTCATTACGAGAGTTTCACAGATACAGTAAATTGTTACTGGTGTATCGGAAACCTGGAGCCTGACTCTGATGGAAACGCCTGTACAATGCCCGCAGCCACGTTACTCACTTGGAAGGAAGTATCCTAGGGACTGTAGATATGAATCGGGACGCAAATTTTTTGTTCCATTGTTATTACGAGTGTTTGAGGGATACACTAAATTGTCACTGGTGCAACAGAATACTGGAACCTGACTCTCAGGGAAACGTGTGTGCAATACCGATAGCGATGTTAGTCACTTGGAGCGGAGTCGCCTAGGGACTGTAGAACTGGATGGCGACGCAATTTCTTTGTTCCATTGTCACTACGAGAGTTTCACAGATACAGTAAATTGTTACTGGTGTATCGGAAACCTGGAACCTGACTCTGATGGAAACGCCTGTACAATGCCCGCAGCCACGTTACTCACTTGGAAGGAAGTATCATAGGGACTGTAGATATGAATCGGGACGCAATTTCTTTGTTCCATTGTTATTACGAGTGTTTGAGGGATACATTAAATTGTCACAGGTGCAACAGAATACTGGAACCTGACTCTCAGGGGAACGTGTGTGCAATACCGATAGCGATGTTAGTCACTTGGAGCGGAGTCGCCTAGGGACTGTAGAACTGGATGGCGACGCAATTTCTTTGTTCCATTGTCATTGCGAGAGTTTCACAGATACAGTAAATTGTTACTGGTGTATCGGAAACCTGGAGCCTGACTCTGATGGAAACGCCTGTACAATGCCCGCAGCCACTTTACTCACTTGGAATGAAGTATCCTAGGGACTGTAGATATGAATCGGGACGCAATTTCTTTGTTCCATTGTCATTACGTGTGTTTGAGGGATACACTAAATTGTCACTGGTGCAACAGAATACTGGAACCTGACTCTCAGGGGAACGTGTGTGCAATACCGATAGCGATGTTAGTCACTTGGAGAGGAGTCGCCTAGGGACTGTAGAACTGGATGGCGAAGCAATTTCTTTGTTCCATTGTCATTACGAGAGTTTCTCAGATACAGGAAATTGTTACTGGTGTATCGGAAACCTGGAGCCTGACTCTGATGGAAACGCCTGTACAATGCCCGCAGCCACTTTAGTCATATGGAAGGAAGTATCCTAGGGACTGTAGATACGAATCGGGACGCAAATTTTTTGTTCCATTGTTATTACGAGTGTTTGAGGGATACGCTAAAATGTCACTGGTGCAACAGAATACTGGAACCTGACTCTCAGGGGAACGTGTGTGCAATACCGATAGCGATGTTAGTCACTTGGAGAGGAGTTGCCTAGGTACTGAAGAACTGGATGGCGACGCAATTTCTTTGTTCCATTGTCATTACGAGAGTTTCACAGAGACAGTAAATTGTTACTGGTGTATCGGAAACCTGGAGCCTGACTCTGATGGAAACGCCTGTACAATGCCCGCAGCCACGTTACTCACTTGGAAGGAAGTATCCTAGGGACTGTAGATATGAATCGGGACGCAAATTCTTTGTTCCATTGTTATTACGAGTGTTTGAGGGATACACTAAATTGTCACTGGTGCAACAGAATACTGGAACCTGACTCTCAGGGGAACGTGTGTGCAATACCGATAGCGATGTTAGTCACTTGGAACGGAGTCGCCTAGGGACTGTAGAACTGGATGGCGACGCAATTTCTTTGTTCCATTGTCATTACGAGAGTTTCACAGATACAGTAAATTGTTGCTGGTGTATCGGAGACCTGGAACCTGACTCTGATGGAAACGCCTGTACAATGCAAGGAGCCACGTTACTCAGTTGGAAGGATGTATCCTAGGGACTGTAGATATGAATCGGGACGCAAATACTTTGCTCAATTGTTATTACGAGTTTTTGAGGGATACACTAAATTGTCCCTGGTGCAACAGAATACTGGAACCTGACTCTCAGGGGAACGTGTGTGCAATACCGATAGCGATGTTAGTCACTTGCAGCGGAGTCGCCTAGGGCCTGTAGAACTGGATGGCGACGCAATTTCTTTGTTCCATTGTCATTACGAGAGTTTCACAGATACAGTAAATTGTTACTGGTGTATCGGAAACCTGGAGCCTGACTCTGATGGAAACGCCTGTACAATGCCCGCAGCCACGTTACTCACTTGGAAGGAAGTATCCTAGGCACTGTAGATATGAATCGGGACGCAAATTTCTTGTTCCATTGTTATTACGAGTGTTTGAGGGATACACTAAATTGTCACTGGTGCAACAGAATACTGGAACCTGACTCTCAGGGGAACGTGTGTGCAATACCGATAGCGATGTTAGTCACTTGGAGAGTAGTCGCCTAGGGACTGAAGAATTGGATGGCGACGCAATTTCTTTGTTCCATTGTCATTACGAGAGTTTCACAGATACAGTAAATTGTTACTGGTGTACCGGAAACCTGGAGCCTGAATCTGATGGAAACGCCTGTACAATGCCCGCAGCCACGTTACTCACTTGGAAGGAAGTATCCTAGGGACTGTAGATATGAATCGGGACACAATTTCTTTGTTATATTGTTATTACGAGTGTTTGAGGGATACACTAAATTGTCACTGGTGCAACAGAATACTGGAACCTGACTCTCAGGGGAACGTGTGTGCAATACCGATAGCGATGTTAGTCACTTGGAGAGGAGTCGCCTAGGGAGTGTAGAACTGGATGGCGACGCAATTTCTTTGTTCCATTGTCATTACGAGAGTTTCACAGATACAGTAAATTGTTACTGGTGTATCGGAAACCTGGAGCCTGACTCTGATGGAAACGCCTGTACAATGCCCGCAGCCACGTTACTCACTTGGAAGGAAGTATCCTAGGGACTGTAGATATGAATCGGGACGCAAATACTTTGTTCCATTGTTATTACGAGTGTTTGAGGGATACACTAAATTGTCACTGGTGCAACAGAATACTGGAACCTGGCTCTCAGGGGAACGTGTGTGCAATACCGATAGCGATGTTAGTCACTTGGAGCGGAGTCGCCTAGGGACTGTAGAACTGGATGGCGACGCAATTTCTTTGTTCCATTGTCATTACGAGAGTTTCACAGATACAGTAAATTGTTACTGGTGTATCGGAAACCTGGAACCTGACTATGATGGAAACGCCTGTACAATGCCCGCAGCCACGTTACTCACTTGGAAGGAAGTATCCTAGGGACTGTAGATATGAATCGGGACGCAATTTCTTTGCTCCATTGTTATTACGAGTTTTTGAGGGATACACTAAATTGTCACTGGTGCAACAGAATACTGGAACCTGACTCTCAGGGGAACGTGTGTGCAATACCGATAGCGATGTTAGTCACTTGGAGCGGAGTCGCCTAGGGCCTGTGAAACTGGATGGCGACGCAATTTCTTTGTTCCATTGTCATTACGAGAGTTTCACAGATACAGTAAATTTTAACTGGTGTATCGGAAACCTGGAGCCTGACTCTGATGGAAACGCCTGTACAATGCCCGCAGCCACGTTACTCACTTGGAAGGAAGTATCCTAGGGACTGTAGATATGAATCGGGACGCAATTTCTTTGTTATATTGTTATTACGAGTGTTTGAGGGATACACTAAATTGTCACTAGTGCAACAGAATACTGGAACCTGACTCTCAGGAGAACGTGTGTGCAATACCGATAGCGATGTTAGTCACATGGAGAGGAGTCGCCTAGGGACTGTAGAACTGGATGGCGACGCAATTTCTTTGTTCCATTGTCATTACGAGAGTTTCAGAGATACAGTAAATTGTTACTGGTGTATCGGAAACCTGGAGCCTGACTCTGATGGAAACGCCTGTACAATGCCCGCAGCCACGTTACTCACTTGGAAGGAAGTATCCTAGGGACTGTAGATATGAATCGGGACGCAAATACTTTGTTCCATTGTTATTACGAGTGTTTGAGGGATACACTAAATTGTCACTGGTGCAACAGAATACTGGAACCTGGCTCTCAGGGGAACGTGTGTGCAATACCGATAGCGATGTTAGTCACTTGGAGCGGAGTCGCCTAGGGCCTGTAGAACTGGATGGCGACGCAATTTCTTTGTTCCATTGTCATTACGAGAGTTTCACAGATACAGTAAATTGTTACTGGTGTATCGGAAACCTGGAGCCCGACTCTGATGGAAACGCCTGTACAATGCCCGCAGCCACGTTACTCACTTGGAAGAAAGTATCCTAGGGACTGTAGATATGAATCGGGACGCAATTTCTTTGTTCCATTGTTATTACGAGTGTTTGAGGGATACACTAAATTGTCACTGGTGCAACAGAATACTGGAACCTGAATCTCAGGGGAACGTGTGTGCAATACCGATAGCGATGTTAGTCACTTGGAGAGGGGTCGCCTAGGGACTGTAGAACTGGATGGCGACGCAATTTCTTTGTTCCATTTCATTACGAGAGTTTCACACACACAGTAAATTGTTACTGGTGTATCGGAAACCTGGAGCCTGACTCTGATGGAAACGCCTGTACAATTCCCGCAGCCACGTTACTCACTTGGAAGGAAGTATCCTAGGGACTGTAGATATGAATCGGAACGCAATTTCTTTGTTCCATTGTTATTACGAGTGTTTGAGGGATACACTAAATTGTCACTAGTGCAACAGAATACTGGAATCTGACTCTCGGGGGAACGTGTGTGCAATACCGATAGCGATGTTAGTCACTTGGGGAGGAGTCGCCTAGGGACTGTAGAAATGGATGGCGACGCAATTTCTTTGTTCCATTGTCATTACGAGAGTTTCATAGATACAGTAAATTGTTACTGGTGTATTGGAAACCTGGAGCCTGACTCTGATGGAAACGCCTGTCCAATGCCCGCAGCCACGTTACTCACATGGAAGGAAGTATCCTAGGGACTGTAGATATGAATCGGGACGCAATTTCTTTGTTCCATTGTTATTAGGAGTGTTTGAGGGATACACTAAATTGTCACTGGTGCAACAGAATACTGGAACCTGACTCTCAGGGGAACGTGTGTGCAATACCCATAGCGATGTTAGTCACTTGGAGAGGAGTCGCCTAGGGACTGTAAAACTGGATGGCGACGCAATTTCTTTGTTCCATTGTCATTACGAGAGTTTCACAGATACAGTAAATTGTTACTGGTGTATCGGAAACCTGGAGCCTGACTCTGATGGAAACGCCTGTACAATGCCCGCAGCCACGTTACTCACTTGGAAGGAAGTATCCTAGGGACTGTAGATATGAATCGGGACGCAATTTCTTTGTTCCATTGTTATTACGAGTGTTTGAGGGATACACTAAATTGTCACAGGTGCAACAGAATACAGGAACCTGACTCTCAGGGAAACGTGTGTGCAATACCGATAGCGATATTAGTCACTTGGAGAGGAGACGCCAAGGGACTGTAGAACTGGATGGCGACGCAATTTCTTTGTTCCATTGTCATTACGAGAGTTTCACAGATACAGTAAATTGTTACTGGTGTATTGGAAACCTGGAGCCTGACTCTGATGGAAACGCCTGTACAATGCCCGCAGCCACGTTACTCACTTGGAAGAAAGTATCCTAGGGACTGTAGATATGAAACGGGACGCAATTTATTTGTTCCATTGTTATTACGAGTGTTTGAGGGATACACTAAATTGTCACTGGTGCAACAGAATACTGGAACCTGACTCTCAGGGGAACGTGTGTGCAATACCGATAGCGATGTTAGTCACTTGGAGAGGGGTCGCCTAGGGACTGTAGATCTGGATGGCGACGCAATTTCTTTGTTCCATTGTCGTTACGAGAGTTTCACAGACACAGTAAATTGTTACTGGTGTATCGGAAACCTGGAGCCTCGCTCTGATGGGAACGGCTGTACAATGCCCGCAGCCACGTTACTCACTTAGAAGGAAGTATCCTAGGGACTGTAGATATGAATCGGGACGCAATTTCTTTGTTCCATTGTTATTACGAGTGTTTGAGGGATACACTAAATTGTCACTGGTGCAACAGAATACTGGAACCTGACTCTCAGGGGAAAGTGTGTTAAATACCGATAGCGATGTTAGTCACTTGGAGAGGAGTCGCCTAGGGACTGTAGAACTGGATGGCGACGCAATTTCTTTGTTCCATTGTCATTACGAAAGTTTCACAGATACAGTAAATTGTTACTGGTGTATCGGAAACCTAGAGCCTGACTCTGATGGAAACGCCTGTACAATGCCTGCAGCCACTTTACTCACTTGGAAGGAAGTATCCTAGGGACTGTAGATATGAATCGGGACGCAATTTCTTTGTTCCATTGTTATTACGAGTGTTTGAGGGATACACTAAATTGTCACTGGTGCAACAGAATACTGGAACCTGACTCTCAGGGGAACGTGTGTGCAATACCGATATTGATGTTAGTCACTTGGGGCAAAGTCGCCTAGGGGCTGTAGAACTGGATGGCGACGCAATTTCTTTGTTCCATTGTCATTACGAGAGTTTCACAGACACAGTAAATTGTTACTGGTGTATATGAAACCTGGAGCCTGACTCTGATGGAAACACCTGTACAATTCCCGCAGCCACGTTACTCACTTAGAAGGAAGTATCCTAGGGACTGTAGACATGAATCGGGACGCAATTTCTTTGTTCCATTGTTATTACGAGTGTTTGAGGGATACACTAAATTGTCACTGGTGCAACAGAATACTGGAACCTGACTCTCAGCGGTAAGTGTGTTAAATACCGATAGCGATGTTAGTCACTTGGAGAGGAGTCGCCTAGGGACTGTAGAACTGGATGGCGACGCAATTTCTTGTTCCATTGTCATTACGAACGTTTCACAGATACAGTAAATTGTTACTGGTGTATCGGAAACCTAGAGCCTGACTCTGATGGAAACGCCTGTACAATGCCTGCAGCCACTTTACTCACTTGGAAGGAAGTATCCTAGGGACTGTAGATATGAATCGGGACACAATTTCTTTGTTCCATTGTTATTACGAGTGTTTGAAGGATACACTAAATTGTCACTGGTGCAACAGAATAGTGGAACCTGACTCTCAGGGGAACGTGTGTGCAATACCGATATCGATGTTAGTCACTTGGAGCAAAGTCGCCTAGGGACTGTAGAACTGGATGGCGACGGAATTTCTTTGTTCCATTGTCATTACGAGAGTTTCACAGATACAGTAAATTGTTACTAGTGTATCGGAAACCTGGAGCCTGACTCTGATGGAAACGCCTGTACAATGCCCGCAGCCACGATACTCACTTGGAAGGAAGTATCCTAGGGACTGTAGATATGAATCGGGACGCAATTTCTTTGTTCCATTGTTATTACGAGTGTTTGAGGGATACACTAAATTGTCACAGGTGCAACAGAATACTGGAACCTGACTCTCAGGGGGACGTGTGGGCAATACCGATAGCGATGTTAGTCACTTGGAGCGGAGTCGCCTAGGGACTGTAGAACTGGATGGCGACGCAATTTCTTTGTTCCATTGTCATTACGACAGTTTCACAGATACAGTAAATTGTTACTGGTGTATCGGAAACCGGATCCTGACTCTGATGGAAACGCCTGTACAATGCCCGCAGCCACGTTACTCACTTGGAAGGAAGTATCCTAGGGACTGTAGATATGAATCGGGACGCATTTTCTTTGTTCCATTGTTATTACGAGTGTTTGAGGGATACACTAAATTGTCACTGGTGCAACAGATTACTGGAACCTGACTCTCAGGGGAACGTGTGTGCAATACCGATAGCGATGTTAGTCACTTGGAGCGGAGTCGCCTAGGGACTGTAGAACTGGATGGCGACGCAATTTCTTTGTTCCATTGTCATTACGAGAGTTTCACAGATACAGTAGATTGTTACTGGTGTATCAGAAACCTGGAGCCTGACTCTGATGGAAACGCCTGTACAATGCCTGCAGCCACGTTACTCACTTGGAAGGAAGTATCCTAGGGACTGTAGATATGAATCGGCACGCAATCTCTTTGTTCCAATGTTATTACGAGTGTTTGAGGGATACACTAAATTGTCACTGGTGCAACAGATTACTGGAACCTGACT